>NC_060157.1:24571392-24581394 GCF_021292245.1 Micropterus dolomieu | reverse complement strand
GGGGGGGGGGGGGGGGGGGGGGGGGGGGGGGGGGGGGGGGGGGGGGGGGGGGGGGGGGTTGCATATTTGTGAACAGTAAAAGCGAGGTGGTAAAAGTAGATACAGGGCCTTGCTCCCTGATACATTGAACTCTATGGGTGAGATCTAACCAAGAACCTTTTATGTCCGTAATTTAAACTGGAGGAAATAAAGATAATAAAGTGCCTCCAAATGGACTGCCACACAAAGATAACACAGTGATAGGCTGGGAGTTTTCTAATTTGTGTTGAAGTATGCAAAATGTACTTTGCTACTTAATCATTGTCCCAGGAGAAGGAGAGTTGATTTGTAGTTGGTTAGCTGGCAATAACAAGAACATGAAACCTACTGGCCTGTTTAAATATTAACCCACTGCTGGGGCCTGAGAGAACAGATACACTGCTGAGTATTACATAAAAGCTGGACTCAAATGCTGATTTGAATGATCAAAATCACATCTAATCATACTCCCAATTGATTCTTTAAAATGCATCACTGTGAAAGAAGGTATTGTCATTAAGGTAACAATAGCACTCAGTACTGACTGTATGTTTGTGTGTGTGTGTGTGTGGTTGGGAGGAGTAGGGGCCACCAGGGCAGCAGAAAGAGCCACACCTCAGCTAAGGGAGGGACCAACTTGTGTCACATGCCCTTAGCTCTGCCCTGACACACCCTGCTCTCTCTCTGTCTTTGTCTATCTCAGGCCCTTCTTTCTGGAAAGTCAGTTTTTCCTCACTATTAAAGTGCACCCTGAACTAAAACCTAACCCTAAGTTTAAGCTACATCACAATACATATTCATTTTTCTGCCTTGACTGCATTTGTGGGAAGTGCTGAAAGCAGAGAGGAGAGTAAATCAACTTTCTCCATGCAGCAAAAATGTCTAAATCAACTTTACAGGACATAAGGCAAACATATAGATTCTAAATCAAATATTGCATAACACTGTCACAGCACTACAGAGAAACATTCAGCTTTATGACTACACTGTGACTTAGCTTCCCACCCACCAAAAGCAGTTTCCGTCTGAAGAGAAGAATAACACAAAGACCTGTGCAACTTGAATTTTCTGTATCTGAACTCCATTAAAAGTTTTTACCTTGTCAATGAAAGAAGCAAAGCGGTTGTTGAGGGTCTTGATCTGCTCCTTCTCCTGTGTGCGGACAACTTGGATGGTGGGGTCAATCTCGAGGTTCAAGGGAGCCAGCAGGCTTTTGTTCACAGTCACAGCAGTGATAGGGGCCTGACCACCCATGCCTCCACTGAAGCCCATACCCATGCCCATGCCCATGCCTGTGCCCCCCATGCTTGAGCCAAGGGCATAGGAAGAGCTGCTAGAGATGCCAGCTCCTCCAAAGCCCCGGTTGCCTCCTCCATAGGAACTCTTGACACTGTAGCTCCTGCGGGAGGAGATAGTGCTAGGTCCAGCATAGGAACTGCTGCTGAAGCTTCGTGGGGCAGTAGAACTCTTCACACTGTATGTGTTGCTCCTATAACTAGACATTCTCAAATCTGAAGTGTTTTTTTTCTTTTGGATAAAATTTGTCTGGGAAAGTCAGACCGAATGTCTCGGCTGGAAAGGCAGGCAGGCAGGGATAGACCAGAGTAGATAGAGAAGAAATTACTGAAGAGTTTTAAAGCCTGTTTCTGTGGGAGGGGAATGTGGTAAGCTGCCATTGGCTGCAGGTCTGAGTAGGAAAGGGGGGCAGGGCTGTAACTTTATACTTCTGTGACACATTGTTCAGTCACTCCATTACCTTGTGTTTCTACAAGCTTTCTCTGTGTTTATAGAAAAAAACTTTTGAAGTCTTTTAAAAGGATTGTGGAGTGCTTATCATTATTATTATTAGCTTGTATTCATTGCATTACTCTCCTGAGTGTGTTTGTTTGTGTGTGTTGTCTGTGGGTAAACGTATTCAAACACACTACAGCTGATTCAACAGTTATGATCTAGAGGACTGATCAAATTTTAAAACCAAGGATTTATATCCAGCAGAAGCAATGTGTCAGAAAAAGTGCAGTGTGTGTGCCAGCACAGGTTGGTAGGTGGTTGATAAGAGGTTCAGTAGTTCTTACACATCAATGCTGGTTTACTTACTTAAATAAAGGTGTGTTACTCATTCAGTGGTAAGCAGTGCTTAATATGTCAGTTATTAGGTTCCCCGATTTATGATGAATTAATTAGGCTATTTAAAACACATGGCATATTATTAGCTACCAAATCAAATAGTAAAGTAAAGTGTGTGTGTGTTTATGGAGGGAGATACTGCTATTTTTAGAGTGTGGTCCATTGGCGTTTAATTATAGTAAATTTGGCAACTCTTTACATCTATTCTGCTACAATTTTATTTCCCTTCACCATCTCTTCTACAAGTTTGACATGAGTTTATAACTTATTGTGTGGCCTATATGCACAGAAATGTCAACAAAAAATCTTTTCACTAGACCAATGTAGACTTATTTCAAAATCTAGTCCAGTCTTGTTACCTAAGACTCATTCTGCTGGTTCTCTTAAAAACATCAATAAAAATTATGATGCTGAGAAGCACTTGGTGAAATCCAACTGTTAACATGCATATATTTCAATATTCAAGCATCCTTAAAAATATATTTTATCTGTTTCCACAGTGGTATCCTACAAACAGACATTTTGGATGAGTGTTAGCAGTTTTGGATGCTTTAGGGCTCAAAGTTCCTTGGCTACTGCACACAACCTGAATGCAACCCTTAGTCTTGTTCTGAGTATAACGCACACCACATGCACTGTTCTGTATGCAAACCAGGTGAACTGCACTAACCAGATGGCTTTCCTGTCAAACAAGATGTATGTTGGCTATGGCTTTTAAAAACAACAAACACTAGTTTATTTATGCTTACATAGGCTGTATATATAAACTGTGCTTGTGTGCGTCTGTCTACACAACATGCACTTGATATAATATATTATATAATCTGTAACTGCTACTCATTCCTGAGAGAACTGCTAACTGTGTTAGTAAAGAATTCACCACACTGATAACAGAGCCAATATTGCTTCTATCATTTCTGTTTGTACTGTAACTTAACTTGTTTCTCACCATGCTGCTGGGTGAAACTATACTTTGTGGCTCAGCCTTCCACCAATTCATGTGCATTCCTCTCCCCCCTCATTCATTTCCTACTCCAGTCACCACGATGAGTCATGAATCATGAGTCTTGGCATTACTGATCCAATCCCCTCCACCATACTCTCCATCTTTAACCTTCTTCTATTCCCGCCAGTGGCTCTTGGCGTCATAACTGTCATGGAAACAAACCAAAATAAAATGGACTTCTTTCAGCTAAAATGGATGCCAGCTCAAGAAGGAGGCATTAGCAACTACAGCACGGAGGGACCAATCTTTCTTAAAAACATGGTGCAATATTGATGTGATGTTTTGAATCCGAGTTTGACCTTTCACCATAAAAATAATCTGCCAAGTAAAAAAAACAGTGCCAAAGGGGAATTCCAGCTTGGATTGGTGAAATTCACAAGACAGCAGAAAGATCATAATGATCAATGTTCACATCATGTTGGAGGTTGGTTCAAAACAAACAGTGACATGAGATCTCTCTCAGAGCACATGCAAATTGATTGAATTTGAGAAAATCCACCATGAATTATGAAGCATGTTTTGGTTGATGATATTGCTTTCATTACTCTGCCCACCAAAATGCTGTGCTAAGTTGGTTAAGAGTAGATCCTACTTGACTACAGAAACAGAGGTGACCACACACATTTTGAGACATGGTACAGTTTTGAGTTAGTAGTACAGTTATCAAATCATATTTGGATTCTGAGTAACGCTATAATTATGTGCAATAAGAAGAAGAGCGTAAGATTATGCCTCCTATTCTTTTGCTTTCATTTCAATCAATGGTAATGAGGCATTCATCAGGACCTGTCACATGCTTGAAGTGAGTCCATCTGTCATTACACCACCATCAGTAGACTGATGTTGATTTTGTATCTGCTGGCTAATCACAAGCTAAGCAGGTGACTGATATTTCTTGTTTGACTGGTGTTGAGCAGCAGTGAGCAGGATTTCACAGCAGGATAAAGAAGTGTGAACAGGGATGGACCTTGTAACATTCTATAAATATTTCAGAGGTCCTATTGCTGTCAGCTCTGCACAATGCTGTCACAAGGTGTGTCTGAGTGTTTCATAGCTATTGTAGTAAGTGTGTGTACAGGCACTGAGGGTGTGTGTTCATGGGTGTAACACTCTAAACCCTTTACTCCACTCAACCATAAAAGACACACCAGGTGAAGGTTAAGGTGGTTAATCATCATACAAAATGTGTCAAAATCGCAGGATTTGCAGAGTAAACTTGTTGTGATCATCCCAAAAATGGACATTATCGTGATAATGGATTGTGTGTGTTCAGTTAACAATAACATAAAGCTGTCTAGTCGTCCTTCCTTGCAGGATACAATACAATCACCCTGCACACTGAACAACCCTTTTTGTTTGAAGGGCCCATTGTGTCGCAATTGAATCTTCTATAGCATTAAGGAGTGAAAGACGACCAACCCTCTGTGATTGCACAGACCTGATTTACTTCACTTTCCTTAGGAACAGCAGGTTCTGTGGGATGTTAAGGATATATATTAGTTTAGAAAGTAGCCTTTAGTAGCCTAGCATGAGGGATCATACTGTTGCGCTGTAGCTTTAAAAGGTGAAATGATATTATGATCATCATGAGCAGATATCAACAAAAAAAATCAATGAAAATTTCAGATCCTTTCAGTTTTTCAGTCCTTTAAAAGAATGCTATCTTTATAAAACTTACCTGACTTCAATTTTTCCATGAAATTTCTCATTAAAATATTTCAGCATGTGTAACAAAATAATCTGAGCACAGAAGTTCTTTTTCTATACTATTGGGCTATAAGGTAAACTTTGAAAAGAGTGAAAAACTCCCTCTGACTGAATTCATTTACAGAGATCTGTGCCAGTCAGCCAGTCAGGTGGATAGCAACTTGAAGAACCTACATGTACTGTAAATATAAACTTAAACAGTGTCTGGACTATCAGAAATATTTACATTTATTCATTTAGGTGACGCTGTTTTCCAAAGCAACTTACAACTTGCTATATGTTAGAAGTCGCACGCCTTTGGCAAGTGTCTTGCTCAGGCATATTGGTGTCTCACAGTAGATTCGAACCCAAGTCTCTCACACCAAAGGCATGTGTCTTATCCACTGTTCCATTACCACCCCATCAAACCTTTCTCAGATGCTTTTTGGGTTTTTCCTAATTTATAAAATATCAATAATACACAATCTATCACAGTGACAGATCATGGAGCTCTCTACATAGCTCTGAGTTGCCCTTGGCAAACCAGTCATTGCTGGTTGACTGTCCCTGGTATAAAAATCAAGGAACCTATTGTTTTTGCTTTATAATTTTCTTTTTTTTAAAAAGCCACCGTTAGTACGCACCCTGCGTTTTGGGGTGGTACGCACTGGACACAACACGGTGTACATGTAAAGATTCGAGCACCTGATTGAAAAGCCTGGACTGGAAATATGAGCCTCGGTCAGTCTAGATTATACGGGGTAGGCCAAAGGTAGAAAAAAACTTTGTCAACACTTTCACTACAGCGCTGGCTGTTATTTTACGCAACGGAATAGCTTCAGGAAAGCAGCTGGCAGTGCACATGATGGTATGTAAATATTCATTTCCACTCTTGGTTCGGGGCAAAGGCCCAACACAGTCAATTACTACACACTCGAACGGCTCTCCTATCGCTGGCATCGGGTGTAATGTCATGGTGCGGGGGGGATAATTTGGTTTGGTTTGCCTGCGATCTGGCAAACATGACAACAGCGGCAGTACTTTTGCTACCCCTAAATGTCCTGACCACTGTGCTATGGAGAGAACATGCTGTTGGTACATTGAAAGAACCACTACCTGGTAGATGACATTCCAGTCAGAATTAACAGCTGCAGAAAGGGTCAATTTACATACCAGAATGTCTTTATCGATTAAATAGGCTACTTTTTCTCCGCTTGCTTTGTCGGCCCTCACCACACTTTTGTCTGATATGGTTTGGGGGCATGATAGTGGGGAAATAGGCATAAAAACCCAATCTACAAAACACTGCACATGTCAAATCTGTCCCACATTTCACATGTTTAATAAAAGTCCAGCCCTGAAGACATCTACACGTCAATGTCCACTCATAGTCATAGCGCCACCTACTAGCAACAGGAAATTACCTTTAACAAAGCAGCCCCCGCAGCACGTGTGACCTACATGTACGAAATTTCTGTGGCACATGGACCACACCATCACCATGTTACATAATGACGCATATAGGTTATGAAAGTACAGGCTGGATAACAATCGAGCAGTGTTTTCTGTGGGAGATGGTAACTCAGTTTTAGGTGGACTTTGGGCTCTTTTTTACATGCAAAAAAAGATATATAACACAGTAAAAGAAAGGGAAAAAGCCAAAAAGCATTTTATGACCTCTTTATGTGAAAACGTACAAGCTTCACAACATAGCATCAATGTCTTAAGGCTATTTGAGGATCTCATTTTCTCAATTAGTCCCATTGACTTTAATGTTTTGCTGTGTAATCTCAAGGCACTGATTATAAAAAGTTGTTCTATGCATGAGTTTTCGTCAAAATGCGTCTGTGGTGTGGCGTCAAAACCCCATGATTCACCAATAAAACAGGAAGTTGTGAGAACTTCAGTGTACATGCTCACATCTGCATTTAATTTCACATGTGTAATAAGAGTCCTGCCCTGAACACATCCAGAAGCCAATATTCTCTCAAAGTCACAGCACCAGCTACTGGCAATAGAAAGTTTATAAATAGACAAATAGACAAGTTTTATGCTGTGATGAACGACTCCTAGCAGGTTGGCCATATCAACTTTGAACACTTTGATGATGCAATGTTGTGAAGCTTGTGACACTATAACACTATTTCAATGCTAACAGAATGATCAACCTACCAATGATGTTCCTTTTTCTAATACAATAACTCCTGTCTGATATTTATAGCTCTCTCACTGATGTTTGAACAAAAAAAGAAATATAGATGGAAAAATAAACAAGGACAAAAGGATCAGGAGAACAGAAAATGAAAATATTCCATGGAAAAAACCAATCCTATTCAGCTCAGTGGCCCTGAGCCCAGTTTGGTTCCTTATTGGATTTTCTGTCTCCTGCTCTCTCCGTCCCCTCAGCAGCATTTCCTGATTTAAAAAACAAAGACTTTATTTGTAGCATGTGTGCTAGTGTGGGAACCATTTCCTCTTATTTATATTAATTACATATGCATTTTATCTACCTTCTCTGTTTCTTTCAACACACACACAAACACACAAACACCACATGTTGCTCTCATGTTTCTGTGTGTGTGTCTTTGTGTGATCTCCCTGTTTATCCTCCGCCTACCACCCATGTCACTCTATCTTACCACACCCACGGTTGCTATAGCAACAAGGGTTTACCACAGAGCAATGATGACTTTCCCAGATGCATGCGTGTTTGCTCTGAAAATAATTTTAGTGTGGTTGCCATGGATACGGAGATACATGGAATTATACAATGTGTAATTACATACTGTATGCAGTGTAGGTATGTGTGGAAACACTGCAGCACACATTTGTCACTAGAAATCTGAATTTGCCTCACTTCCTTACAAGAGACTAGACTTGTCAGCGAGACTCATTCACAGAAGTAGTCCTCAATTTCAGATTTTTACGAAAGCTGCAGTCAGTAACAATGGAACATACAATGCATATAAATGTAGTTGCTTGATTGTTTATGCTGAAAGTATCTTTTTTTTTTATCATTTTGATATTTATTTAAAAAATAATTAATATATTATCCAGAACAGTGAAAAACATATTTTGTATTTTCTCTACCCTCTTGGGAATAAAACTATAACTATGTACAGGTATTTATTCACATAGTGGATGCAATTTGTATATCTGTTAGTGACATTACACCCTACTAGGATAAAACCTCTGTATTGTCCTAGAGGATCAACAGTCACATTTCTTCCAAACAAAGCAACTCGGTATCACAACTCTGTGACCAAGTGCTATTGCCACACTACAAACTGTCCGTATGCTGCCTGACTGAACTGTCTGTTACTCTGTACTGAGTCTGGAAGGTCAGCCATGTGTGGTGCATGGAAACACAGTAGTCTGGATGTTGTCCACAGTCCTCAGATTCTGGCCTGTAAAGGAATATATAATTGTTAGAACCCCAAGTTGGAAAGATTAGTATAATTGGACAGAACATTCATCATGAGTCTAACACACAAAATTCACCTTCGCTTTGCGTAATGTTACAACAGCTGTTAGCACAGCTATCTGAATCAAATCTGTAATCTGTAACACACTGAATCAAACTCAGCTTGACAGTGAGTACTAACAGCCAGGTTAGTTGTTTATTGTCATAATGAGTTGTAGTTGTATTCTTACCTGTGTTTCAGACATGATGTTAGCCACAGTACTGCGCTCCTCCTACTGTGCTCGTCGCACTCTGCTCATGCTCCACGTTCACATGTTTCGGGGGCATGGCTTTGGAAGGATCCCAGAAGGGAGGGGGTGGGAGTTTCTCTGTTGGATACGTTGGATACCATGCCTTTAAGTTTCGTGTTCTTAATAGTTTTTTTAGTCGGTCTGTTTTCTGTTCTGTTTAGTTTAGTCTTGTCTGGTGTTAGTTTGAGCCCTGTGTCCTGTGCTTCCCTCTGCCTGCCTGTATGTGCTCCCTGTCTTGATTGCCTCATGTGTTCCACCTGTTTGCTCCCCCTCCCTGCTTGTTTGCCTGAGTATACATTTTTCAGTCAGTTCTGTTCAGTCACTGTCCAGTTATTGTAGTGTCATGTCGAACTTGAAAACTATAAACTAAACTATAAAAAAAAATAAAGATTTTAACATTTCAATTCTGTCTGGAAATCAGTCCTCCAGGCTAAAAAGGAGCGGGACTATCTGACTTGTTATAAGTATTAAAAGACAAAGGAGACCCCAAACTGCTGAGCAATTGAAATCCTATTTCAAGAAAGGAAGAGGTGATACAACATAGTGGTAAACTTTTTTGAAACATGTTGGTAGCATCAAATTCAAAATGTTCCAAACACTTTTGCACACAAACAAACACAATTGCACAACATCACATTTTGTTTTTATTTGCATTTTACATAGCGTGCCAAGTTTTTGGGAAACAGGGTTGTAACATTATACTGCAGGCAGACTTCAGCCAGCACACAGCAGATTAGAACTGTGCAGAGTATGGGAACTCTTGCTCAATCTCATTTCTGCAGTATGTCTTTACATAGTTTCTTTTAATCACTGTGATATATTCATCTATATATCTAGAGGCAAGAAACACAGACGAATATGGAGTCTTCCACTGTGATGAAACGGATATTAAATTTCTGTGTGTAGCCCCCTCAAACTATAAAGGGTTGAATGCAGAAGAATACTTTCTTACAAGGCCTCCTCACTGAGCAAAAGGATAACAGTTGTGAGAAAAGGATAAGAGTTATGAGAAAAATGCCAAAAAGGTCATGTAGGGCTCCCAGTCTGGTAATCAGTAAAGCACAATGCTTAACATTAGAAAGGCAGTGAGGGGAAACACAGAAACTTTATTTTGAACATGTGTTTCAAAGTGCGTACCAAATTATTTAAATCCAAAACCAAGCTGTTACATGACTTCGAGGACGGTTGTTTGTTTACTGCAGTGTGAGGAATTTATCATGGTTATGTGGCAAACTACTGGACTATATGATGAAAGAAAATTGGGTTGTCACGATTAGAGCTGAATTCCTTGTGGTTCTTTTGAAAACAGCTGATTAAATTTCACTTTGTAATACATAATACATGCCATTTGATGTAACAATGGAGATCAGATACTTAACATAAACTTAGGGACAAAGGGTAATATGACATCTATTGTTCTCATGCGAAGGTGTGTTCCTTTGGCACCAGTA
>NC_060157.1:24551461-24571292 GCF_021292245.1 Micropterus dolomieu | reverse complement strand
GTGGGAGTTTCTCTGTTGGATACGTTGGATACCATGCCTTTAAGTTTCGTGTTCTTAATAGTTTTTTTAGTCGGTCTGTTTTCTGTTCTGTTTAGTTTAGTCTTGTCTGGTGTTAGTTTGAGCCCTGTGTCCTGTGCTTCCCTCTGCCTGCCTGTATGTGCTCCCTGTCTTGATTGCCTCATGTGTTCCACCTGTTTGCTCCCCCTCCCTGCTTGTTTGCCTGAGTATACATTTTTCAGTCAGTTCTGTTCAGTCACTGTCCAGTTATTGTAGTGTCATGTCGAACTTGAAAACTATAAACTAAACTATAAAAAAAAATAAAGATTTTAACATTTCAATTCTGTCTGGAAATCATGGACCCCGCGTCCTCCAGGCTAAAAAGGAGCGGGACTATCTGACTTGTTATAAGTATTAAAAGACAAAGGAGACCCCAAACTGCTGAGCAATTGAAATCCTATTTCAAGAAAGAATGGGAATTCTGAGTATTGTTAAAGGAAGAGGTGATACAACATAGTGGTAAACTTTTTTGAAACATGTTGGTAGCATCAAATTCAAAATGTTCCAAACACTTTTGCACACAAACAAACACAATTGCACAACATCACATTTTGTTTTTATTTGCATTTTACATAGCGTGCCAAGTTTTTGGGAAACAGGGTTGTAACATTATACTGCAGGCAGACTTCAGCCAGCACACAGCAGATTAGAACTGTGCAGAGTATGGGAACTCTATGTTGTATGTTGTATGTAAGTATGTCTTTACATAGTTTCTTTTAATCACTGTGATATATTCATCTATATATCTAGAGGCAAGAAACACAGACGAATATGGAGTCTTCCACTGTGATGAAACGGATATTAAATTTCTGTGTGTAGCCCCCTCAAACTATAAAGGGTTGAATGCAGAAGAATACTTTCTTACAAGGCCTCCTCACTGAGCAAAAGGATAACAGTTGTGAGAAAAGGATAAGAGTTATGAGAAAAATGCCAAAAAGGTCATGTAGGGCTCCCAGTCTGGTAATCAGTAAAGCACAATGCTTAACATTAGAAAGGCAGTGAGGGGAAACACAGAAACTTTATTTTGAACATGTGTTTCAAAGTGCGTACCAAATTATTTAAATCCAAAACCAAGCTGTTACATGACTTCGAGGACGGTTGTTTGTTTACTGCAGTGTGAGGAATTTATCATGGTTATGTGGCAAACTACTGGACTATATGATGAAAGAAAATTGGGTTGTCACGATTAGAGCTGAATTCCTTGTGGTTCTTTTGAAAACAGCTGATTAAATTTCACTTTGTAATACATAATACATGCCATTTGATGTAACAATGGAGATCAGATACTTAACATAAACTTAGGGACAAAGGGTAATATGACATCTATTGTTCTCATGCGAAGGTGTGTTCCTTTGGCACCAGTACAGTAAGATAATACTGATAACCTGTTTTTTTGTGGTTAATTTGGAAAACTAGCCACATCAAACAGCCTTTGATGTGTTCATTGTGTTTAAGCACTTTTGATTCCTGTGTGGTTTCTAGTGTCGTTGTTCAAACATCACAATTTAGCCTGTCTTTGTAAAACATTACCACTTTCCCATAAAAAACTTGGATGTTGGAATCTCAAACATTATATTCATCCCCAAAAACATAGATTGAAATGTGCTTATGCTTTTAACACCCTCCAAAGTAAGCAAAATTGTACATTAGCATGATGAGAGGGAAACAATAAAAGAGAAACACAATTGTGTGGCCAAACAGCAAGCCGTGAAAGGGAAGTAGAGCTGACATGACTCACTCCCTCTTGGCTACTCCTCTGTGAGGAGAAAAAAGAAGTGAGAGGAAAAAAAGTCATCTGAACATGTCCAAATCTAAGCCTCAAATCTGGATCTGACCTGTCCTGACCACGAATGACTCATAAAGGGCTATATATATATTATACAGTATGTGGAGAGGATAAAGTGTGTCCCTGCTTTCTGAAGTTGCTGGACTTTGATTCTTAATAAAACCGATGAAAATGAGGCCACAAGCCTAACAATCCAAACAATAGAAAATTGGATGGATCAATGAGCATGCTCAAAATTAGCTGAATGTATAAATAAAGTTTACTGGCAATTCCATTGCTGCTGGGTAGTAGCTGGAAACAGCTGGCAAAGAGTCCTGAGTAACACCAAAGAGTCTTTGTCCAAAACTTGGTTTACTGCAGAGAGCCAGACGGACTGCAGGACCTGTGTGAGAAGCTGATGTATGATGGCAGAGGATTGGAATGCGCAAAAATTGGCAAATGGAGCAAAGAAAGGCAAAGAGTGGGAGTGAGCTTCAAGCAGAGGGGAGTCACTGTAGAAGGGTGAGGCATGCAGACAGGGAAAAATAGGTTTTTTGAACAATGAATAGGAGAGAGTTGTTTGGAAACAGGATGTAGTGATAATAGGTGAGTTCTGGGAGAGCTGTAGAGGTATAGAAGTGGCACACAATTTCTATTAGTTGAAGATTTTGGAAAAAACAATGATCCTCCCATTACATTACATGCATTTTTCAAAGCAAATTTAAAGTGATGTGTTTCTATGTTTTAATTAAAAGAATAGCACATTTTGGGAAACAAACACACTTGCAATCTTGCAGAGAGTAACAGTGTTTCAATACGCATGTAATTGCGTTCAGAAGAGTATTTTTATGCTTCAAATACCTTTTTGTTTTATGCACATAGCCACAGTGATTGTCTCTGAGGGCTGCCAAAAATGGTTGACCAACACTCAGTACTGTGCATGAACACATTCTGTAGACAGACGGGGAACTGCACTAGCTGCTACTGCTCTGCTAACATGCTGCGGACACTAAGTCAACCTGTTTACATATCATATTAGAAAAGAAGGTACTCTCATGTATAACTGTAAAATATGAAGCTGTAGCCTGGAAACAGTTAGCTTAGCATAGCATAAAGGCTAGAAGAAGGGGGGAAACAGCTAACCTGGCTCTGTCCAAAGGTAAAGATATTTGTCCCTCTAAAACTTGGAGAGCAAGGCTAGCTCTTTCCCCCACTTCCAGTCTTTATGCTAAGCCCATTTAACAGTTTTCTAGATGTAGCTTCATATTTATCAGAGTAAGATAAGCATATTTCCCAAATTTGCAAAACTATTCCTTTAAAGACAAGAGGTTTTAGCATGACAGCAGCAATTAACACAGGCACCTTTTTCCAGGGGTTGCTACTGTAAAAAAGAAGGTGGGTAGAACTTCCAGTGAGGTGGCAGAAGTATTATTCCAACGGTATTTTCTATGCTAACTAGCGAAGAGGAAGTATTTTTCCTGCTGTCTACATTTGCACTGTAACTTAACTGAAGAAGACCATTTGTCTGGAGCTGAAACAGTGGGGCCATCACTGATGAATGGCTGTGGGTTATGAACTCGTGGTTCTTAAACTTGGGGGGAGGTTGTTAATTCTTACACAGAACTTGCTGATGGGCCTGGATATGTGTGGTATGGTCTGTGATGGTTAAAATGAATGTGCTTCATCTTACTTCTTCTCCTTGCTGTCTGTACTTCATCTGTCACTGATGCTAGCACCCGAGCCTTATGATGTGATACGTGTAGGCTCTGGCTGGGCTCAGTGTCTGCTTTTAGATAAACAGGGTTGTTTCCGACATCCTTACATAACACGCGGCTGACTTTATCACTGTGTAGATACTGATACGCCTCTGAGCTTTTAAAATTGCTCATCGCGTTACCATCACAAGCCACAGAATCAACAAAATAGCTAAAAATGCTTCCGTACGTTATACGAGACGTACATCTACTGCGGAAGGTAAAGATACCGCTATTTCACCCATTTCTTAACTCGTTGAGGTTGTGTTCCCACATCGTTAGCAAGTTTCGCTATGTTTTGAACGAATGACTCGTCCCCCTTGTTTACTTTGAACCGGAAATTGCTCCCACTTTCAACGCAAAGCATCATGGGACATAGGAAACTTGCTGATAGGGGTTGCTACAGAGCGCCATAAGCAACAAGAAAGAAATATGCAAGGAGAGAGAAACACACGAGAGCTAGAGAGCGCCAAAGAAGAGTGGAGGGAGAACCAGATTTATGGGTTTAAAAGAAAAATGTGATGTGTTAAATTCCTCACTTCTTCTGTCCACAACCCTTAATCCTGCTGCCAGAAGCTGGCTGAAAAGGAGGTATTTTAACCTGTGCAGACTTGCTTACTATGACCTTTCATTGTCAGTGTCAGCTTTTGGATGCAAAGCCACAGGTGGCTTTAACTAAAGGCTTCTTGGTTGCTTTAAGATGTTAAAATAAAGGTGTTTAAGTCATAAACAAATTTTTGTTTCTTACTGTAATATTAAATCTACTTTATTCTGTAAAATATCCACATAAATTCTAGTCTACCCTATTTTCCTAACTTATTTAACATTCTGTGTTATCATTTATTACATAACTGCTTGCTTCCAGAGAACTATGACACATTACTCAGACATTTGGAGAGAATTAGTGTTTGACCCACACAAAGAGGGTCCGTCAGAGAATGTTTGTGTGTGTGTGAGCGGGGGGCATTCAGAGGGGAAAACCTGCTGTGCTAGTCTGGGTATTACCTAATCTATTTGTTATAACAGGTGAATAGTCTTTGAAGTCTGTCCCATTCTTTTAACTTATGTGGCACCCAAAACCTCATGTGCATACACATGCAAACTCACACTCAAGTTACCCCTTAACTGTGTTGAGTGTAACCTGTCACATCCGGTCACACAGGCTAAAATGAAACACACCCTTGTTGCCACAACATAACACAAACAAGTGTTTGTTTGTGTTATGTTGTGACAACGGATGTGATGATAGCTGTTAATGGATTTAAGTGAACTAAGTTAACAGGTTAAAACACCTGCCTGAAATGGGAAGATTTGTTCAGTATCATGAGGGAAGAGGAGGTGAATTTTATTTGCGTGTTTGTTGTTAGCTTGCGAGGCTGGATTTTGTTATGTAACAAAATTATGTAACTCTCATGACTTTCAATTCTGCCTTTATATCCTGAAAATGTTTCTCATAAAGTAAGGGCCTTTTCATTTAAACTGCAGCAAAAATAATCCTGATGAACAGCTGATTTGCTTTCAGTCAAATTTGCATTATTTTATTTTATTATATTTGCATAATTAATCATCCATTCTATAAAAATAAGGCCACTGCAAGTAGGATTAAGGAAATAAATGAATAGTGTGTGTGTTTGGTGTTGGTGAATGGTTGTATGCATGGGTGTATCTTTATATGTGCGCATACATGCTTCTTTGTGAGTGTACTGTTTGTGAAGCTTTGTATAAATATACGCAGCTGCAGTGTTTATCATCAGCTGGTGCAGTGCATTTTGTACTTATTTAGGCATGACAGGGACTTGATTTTTCACCCCATTTGTATCTCAGCACTGCTGAGCTGGGAATGGAGTAGATCACATTTAGTTTGAGGTCCCTGCCGAACTTCTGTTCGTTAGTTTAGTCAAGTTCCACCTCGAATAACCCCGCCTGTGCTAGATAGCCTTGAGATGGATGCTGTAGCCTTAAAATCAGAGATTCTTCTCTTGCCAAAAGCTACAACGGAGTATTAGGGACATATTGAGGAGGAGAAAAAAAAGTCATAATATTATGAGAAGCTACATGTTAGGGGAAATATCAGAAGAGCAGCCTGCCGCCTCCATGCGTTAAAATGAGGAACGTGGAGAATCTTGTGAAGTTATACTTGAGTATAGGTTTCTTGAGAAACCACGAAACCCCTTTTAATAGCACGCAGATGTAACCAACGACAGCCTTGTATACGACCACTACCAGCCATTTCCTCTTCCATATAAGAGGCAATTTTTTTCAAGTCCGTGTAATTCTTTCTTCAGAATAGAGACAGTTTCTTGCATAGTCTTTTCAAAGTCCTGATACTTCTGATAATTTGGTGCTGATGTGCCAAAAGATTTAGTATCTCGTTATTTGTGAAAGCTATATAGAAGGATAACTTCACAACATTCTCCACGTTCCTCATTTTAATAGGCTATGGAGGCGACAGGCTACTCTTCAGATATTTCCACTAACATGTAGCTTAAAAATACAACTTTATTCTCGTAATCTCTGATTTTTTTTACTCCTCAATGTGGCCCTAATACTCCGTCGTAAATAGCAGACATCTTGGCAGAGTGAAAATAATGAATTATACAATGGCCAACCACTCTGAAATCAATCAAGAGGTGGAAGGTGGGCTTTCGATTTGGTCTGATGAGGTGGTAGCATTTGAAAGAGGCTCTGCACCTGGATTAGAGTGTGCTTGTAAATCTTCTATAGAAGCCTAGCTCCAATGTGACGTGATGGGAAACCACACATTGTTTTAACCAAACACCACTATTATCAGGACTGTGTCGAGATACTGAGCTGTGTGTGTACTCGAGTTTCACTCCAGGTCAATGGGGTGACAATTACAATTTTTCCTGACTACAATGCCAGCGTCGCCAAGACCAGGGCTGTGTGTATGGAGCTTAGGAAGCTACTTTTAGCGTACTGTTCTACTCAGCATCATGCACAAGGAGGAAGAAAAGCAATTTACAGATGCAGACAAAGCCATAGGCTACATCAAGAAGAATCGTCCCTGCAACAGCACAGAAATGTGAATGAGAGTGAGAGACAGAATTTTATATGCTCATACGTTATTTCAGTCAAAGACCTATCCTAAGGGGGCAATAATTATCTTTTTGGGCTGTTTTTTTAATCAATGTCACCACTTTCATTATACTATTGAGCATAGTATAAATACATGTGCTGAAAAACAGTAGTTTCGGGTGTAAAGTCGCGATTTACTTGCTTTATATTTTTAATTAAAACCGGTGAAAGTGAAAGTAATATAGTAACGAAACGAGTAATGTAACTAGTTCCTTTTGTCACCCAGTAATAAGTAAAGTAGTATTATTACTTTTTAATGAGTAATACGTACTAAAATAAAAACGTGCCCAACCCTGGCTGCCACATACATTTTATTTTGTTCTTAACTCACTGCAGCAGAGTTTGTGACACCATATGCAATATCGGAAGTACGTGAATATCCCCGTGACCCTGTATGCAGGATAAGCGGTTGACGATGGATGGATGGATGAAGTACCTGAATATAAAGGGTTTGGCGGGGGAGCTTGACTCTATTGGGGGGTTGACATACAAACATACAAAACATATTGATCCAAAATATTTCTGAATGTAGAAAGATGAACAAAATATTTAAAATATTTAACACTCCACAAGTTATTTGAACTAAAACTTTTTTTTAGTTTTTGAGATGAGCTAATTTATCTGAAGAGTGTGCAAAGGTATTTAATTTGTGCAAGTGCTGTATGTTCCCTTGATGTAATTGTCATGGCAGTTCCTGGAAACCACTATACTATATACTATACTATGTTATAGCCAGTCTGTGTCTGGCTCAGGGACACAATGGTGGATGTCTCACAGTGGGAATTGAACCCAGGTCTCCCACACCAAAGGCAAGCATCTTATCTATGCACCACCCCCACCCTGTATCTTGTCTGGGCGCTCATCTCACTCATCTGGCCAGCACATGTTGTTCCGGGATTTTTCACTGCATGTAACCCAAATGACAGAAGCCTGAGATCCCACAGCCAGTTTGGGGCAATCCTGTAGTTGTCAGGGGACATCACACTTTTCATTGTCCCAAAATTGACAGCTCTGGAGGCAGAGTCTGTTGAGTCCACTTAGCATCCTTTTTGTGTGCTGAACTGCCATTTACACAGCCTACTTCCAGCGTTACTTCTAATCTAATTTAAACTGAAACTGATGTCCGTTGTACCCTCCCACTTAGCTGTTAGACTCAATTTTTAACTGTAAATCAGTCATAAAAGAGGCTGTAAGCACAATTTATAAACTGCTCAATACGCACAACTTGACAAATAAATGGTAAACAGATTTAGATGAACCAATCTCAGAAGAAACTTGGCACAATAAACAGGGAATTTTTTTGTGTCTTAGACACAGTGATTCAGTTTAAAATTGTACATCGTCTATATTAGTATTTAGTCAGACTTAGTGCTGACATAGGTCATACATGCGATTGATGCAGACAATCGCCAGCCACTCAGCTGAAAATAATAATATAAAAGTAGGTAGAATAAAGAGTATATAAATATGAGAGTATAAATACACGATAAAGAAAAAAATAAAGGAGTGTGGGTATTTAGAATATTTACATTATTAAAGAATTGTTATGATATTAAATAATTATTATGGTGAACAGTAATACTGAATAAATAGCAGCAGAATAGCAGCAGAGAATATTGCACATTAATTATTAAACAGATAATACTGACAAAAACAGGTAATAATGTCCAGTATAATAACTAACTATGTGTCTGTGTATCAGAGGAGGAGTTATAGAGTTTGATGGCCGCAGGCAGGAATGACTTCCTGTGGCGCTCTGTGGTGCATTTTGGGGTGACGAGTCTTACACTGAAAGTGCTCCTGTGTTTGAGCAGCAAGTCATGGAGTGGCTGGGAGATGACATGTAGTTTGGACAACATCCTCCTCTCTGACACCACCGACAGAGAGTCCAGCTCCACCCCCACAACGTCACTGGCCTTGCGGATCAGTTTGTTGAGTCTGTTAGCGTCCGCTACCCTCAGCCTGCTGCCCCAGCATGCAACAACAAACAGGATAGCACTGGCCACCACAGACTCATAAAACATCCTCAGCATTGTCAAGCAGATGTTGAAGGAGCTCAGCCTCCTCAGAAAATATTCTCCCTCAGAGTTGTGCAGGGCCATTTCCTATAAAAAAAAAGTCAAAGACAAAAAGTCACTTGTGTGAACAAACTTTGATTTTGGCTGGTTTTAGCTTATTAGTGACCAAGTCTTACCACAATTGTTTACCGATCTTCTCTTCTTGTTCTTCCATACTGGAGCAGTTGTTAGATTTAAGAACAGCCATCCTTTCCTCCATGGTAACATTCTGTGCAGAGAACTGCTGACTCACATCGGCTTCTGCAAACAATTTTACAGGAGCTCAAAACCAGTGTTATGTAAAACAAGAGTCATCAACTCACTCTCATTCCAGTGTGCAGCCTGCGCTCAAAGACACACACACACACACCTGGAACATATCTGCCCTCTAAAACTATTAGAAAAATAAATCTACTAAATTAAACATTAACTTAGACAAGCAAATGATTTGAATTTTGCTTTCTGAAGTTTTGAACCAGCTGCCCTCTTTCTTCCTCATGCTTCTTACCACATACTCTACTGTTTCTTCTTGCCCACAGTAGTCACAACAGCCTGAGTTATGTTTACCTAATTTGAATCATGTTCAGTGCTGTGTGTCCAAATCTAAGTCTATGATTGTTTGGTCTCTCCTGTTCCATCCTGCACATCTCATTTCTCCAGCTATCTTAAACACCGTCCTTTACTCTGTTCCTCTAATTACTTTCACCCACTTTCCTTCATTCTGTTTAGTTACTTGATTTCTGGAGGTGTCACCTCTGACCAGTGGGGGCTTACCTGATTTGTATTTGTATATCACCCAGCATTATCATTTACATGTGAAAGTTCCCTCTAGAAGTAGGGTAATTGGGGTCATGGGGGTAACACTGACAAACAAAATCCATGTCAATTCCCGTCAGTTTACGGTGCTGGCGTGTGCAGCCATTACCCTGAAATTCCTCGTCAAATTAACGTGCCATTAACTGCCGAAAATCCCACTTTTCATGCAGTGTTGTGGTACATGTATCATCCCCAAGACGCATAAAAAAGCCTATTGGAGCTATACCTGAAAACAGACTGGAAGTCAGCAATTTTGATTTGAATGTGCAATTACAGCCCATTTATGGCCTTTTACAAGGGCCGTACTTCAACGAACTCCTCCTTGGGAATTAATCAGATTGACTTCAATTTTCTACTGTGCATTCTAAAAACATTGACAATGAAAAGTTAAGGTGCTATCTGTGAGTTTTCGTTGATGGGCGTATCCGTGGTGTCGCGTCAAAGATCGATGATTCGCCATTAAACAGGAAGTTATGATAACTTCAGTGTACATGCTCAGATCTGGACCAAACTTTACATGGTTGATAACAGTCCCGTCCTGAACATATCTACATGCAAATATTCATTCAACATCATAGTGCCACCCACTGGTAACAGGAAGTAAGCCTTTGTGAAAAAAATCATTTTCATAGTATGGTCCCCACCTTATCTACTGCGGCACAACATATAATTAGCAGGTGTTGTCTAGCGCCACCTAGGGGACACAGGAAGTGATGTTTTCAGTCCTTCATGACCGGTCCAAAATGTGCAACAATTTAGGACGCGTCTCCCGACCTCCCGACCTCCTGCCGTGGCCGCATCATTCCCCAACACGAGTCCCGGTGCGGGGCCTGCCCAACGCTGCTTGCAGCTTTAATTCCTCTGTTATTTCCTGTTGTCACCGCCCCACCCCCCACACCCGTTCTCTTACAGGTGCTCTCCTTTCTCTCTGGTGTCCAACCCCTATTTCCGCCTCCTTTTCTGGCCTGGTGACACATATATACACATACATAATTAACAGTGTTGTCGCTACAAGTAGCACCGTTACTAGTTTAACTACATACATACTCAGTAGCTTGGTGGTAGCATCACTGCTTTCTGAATCAAATAGCTTTTCAGTAGCAAAGCTCTTTTATTGATCGAGTAGCGCGGTAGCTTCCACACACACTGCATTTTCCCAAGCATTTCTGAAGGATCAGTAAGTGACGTTACCGCCACACACGGACCTATATGTGCAGCCAGTGGAAGCGCTTCAGTGTGACGGTGACATCACGTACCGATCCTTGGGCTGATGTCTGCGACTTTGCTGCAGGGGAGTAAAGACACGTGAGACTGAGTTTACTTTCTATTGTGATACTTATTATAAAACCTCTTGTGACAAGGATCAGGGTCCAGCCTGGACACCTCTTCCTCTAGTGAGGAGGAAACTTTGATATATAGTGGCAGAAACTTGTTCCCATGAGATGAGATGAGAGATTTCTCTCTCTCCCTCTCTCTCTCCCTCTCTCTTTCTCTCAGGGCTGTTGCCATGAATGTTTAGGTTGCTTAGGTTGCAATGTAGCCAGAGCACAAATTCACATTTAAACAATAAAAAAATATATAATTAATAAACAATTAAATGACATTATAAAAACTAAAGAAAGAGGAATAAAAACAACAAAAACCCAATATAGGCCTATAGGCGACTGTGAGCCAGTGATCAGTTTGCCTTGTTGTTGGTTGTGTACCCCTGTGAATGACTTGAGTGTTTAAATCTGATCTGTTTGTTGGTTGCCGGCTTAAGTGACTCTTGTCAGTAAAAACCTTTGTGAACTAGAGTGTGAGTGGCACCCTTTAAGGGGGAAAATTGTTTGTTTGGTTACACTACATCCCTGTACAGCATGTAGGTACTGACCTCCTTTTGTTAAGTGTTTTTTTTTGTCAGTACCTACATAGCCTCCTTTTGTTGTGTTTTTTTTGGAGACAACTCATTTAATTAAACTTCGACTCAACCTGAATTCAGTTGTCCTTACCACCTTAATTTAACCCAAATACCTTGTTACTGCCCTACCCTAACGAGCTGGGTTGTAACAACATTGAAAATATGTCCTGCTTTTTGACAAGCAGTAGAATTTTTCAAAAGAACAATTATTAAAATCAAACAATATTAATGATAATAATGTGATAATTAAGTGACTTTATAAAAAAGAAATCGGTGGTTCTCCGTTTGTTGCATGAGGAAATACATTTTACTGCAATGATATGGCAGTAAGTAGGAGAGTTTGTGTGTGTCTAATTTAGCTCTCTCTCGCACACACACACTGTTTGGAGCAGGTTTTTATTCTTTCTTCTATTGCTACTGTGGAATGAAGTTGGTTCAATATAAACTAGGCCTATACTGTGTGTGTGTGTGTGTGTGTTTCTATATATATAATGACCTAACAAATAAAAGTAGCTTAGATGTAGTAAACAACTTTGCCACGTTGCTGTAGCTTAGCTTGCTACATTTCACTGGGGGGTAGCTTCTGTGTAGTGAAGCTTCATTTAATGTAGAATAACTAGTAGCTTAGCTCACTACATTTTCCAAGTAGCTTGCCCAACACCAATAATTAAATAAATAATAAAGACAACAAAGGGCTAAAATAAAACTCCTCCTTTGTTAAAGCAAAATCTGGTTTTGATTGTTGTTTGCTGGGTTCATTAAACTCATTAAACTAAACTTTTTCTGTGTAAAAGTGATGAGAGGAGCTAATATGATTCGCCAGTTGTAACTCCACCTCCTCCTTTTGGAAGAAACCATAAACCAAGTAGGCACGTTTAACAACAACAGCGTTTGTGGCCTCGGAGAATACCTGGAGATCAAACAGTTAGGAAAGGTTCTGCTGATTTGAGTTACGAACAAAGAGAGAGCTGTTACTCTTTCTAGACAAAGAAAAGAAAAAATTATTTAAGTCAGGGCAGATGTAGAGAATAACAGAATATCAAGAGATTTAAACAGGTAAAATCAAACAGCTCATGGCAGAATGAGGGGAGGGGTGCAGTGTGCAGTCCTGTTATTTCCTACTCAGTCAGTATACTGTGTTGAGATAACAGACACTTTTTATCAGCATATGGGAATGCATGATTTATTTTCTCTGTAAGGCATTGTTTTGGAAACCAGTCACAACACCTCTAATGTTGCTGGTTCCCGCTGATAAAAACACTCATTCTAAGAACACACCCAGGCACACATAACTCCATACCCACACCCTCGAATTCCCACAGTGGTACTTTCTGTTCTCCACTGGATGTCTCTCTCTCTCACTCACTCACTCACTCACTCACTCACTCACTGTGACAATCTGGATTTCATCACCAGATTTCACCATGATGTTCAACCCTGGAAACACCCATTTTCTGTTATCTGTCATGAGGAGAGGGGCAAAGTATAGATGGGTTTCTGTGCAACGTCATCACAGAAGTGCGTGTGCAACTAGGGGTCAGAAAGCAGAACTCTGTCTATGCGGCATATCTAGCAGCAGTGTTGGGCAAATTACTCAGAAATTGTTATTTTTTTCTTATTACTCCTTTAAAAAGTTAAAAAGTAAAAATACTTTAGTTATTATTGGGCATTAAAAGTAACTAGTTACGTAAAATATTACTTTCAACAAAAACATATACACACATATTTATGGGTCTCGCACATTGGCCTGGCAAAATGGCTAGTGTCCCCAACAGACACTACATGTACAAACTTTCTGTGGTACACATATAATGTTTAGACGTACAAAGGCTAAGCTCAGACTGCAGGCCTTAATGCTCAAGTCTGATTTTTTCCCTAGATCTGATTTTTTTTGTTTGACAGTTCACATTATAATTTAAATTTGGCCCATATCAGACTCCAGTGTGAACTATCCGCGGCATGCGCACACTGTTGCAGGCTACAGAAGTAAACAAGGAGCCACAGAGTTTAGCTCCGGTTAGCTCACGAGAGACTCCCGTTTTTCATTATCCTCTCACAGGTCACTTTTCTCCCAAATTATGTTCACAACTTTCTGTCCTTTTATTTTTTATTTTATTAAAATTAAAATTTATCTTTTATTACAGTTTCTGGAACTGTACAACGCAACTGCCCCACAACTTACTCTCTCTCTCTCTCTCTCTTTCTCCCCGCTTGGATAAGTAGCATGTATATAACGCAGAAGAGAGCTCCCAATCCGGAGGATTTCAGGTGTAAGAAAGGGAATTTGTAAGCAGATGATAGAAAGGTAGAGGAGAAAGAGAGCCACATGTTTAACAATGGCTTTTTGTGGAGCTTTTTCATTCACCGCGGCTCCGTCTTCTGCAGGACTGTGACAACAGCTGCTCTAGAGTGACGTCAAAGTCGCATCAATTCTGGCCAGACTCAGGTCGCATTTAAAAAGATCAGATCTGTATCGGATTTCGGACAAATGGAAGTGGCCCAATTCTGAATTGGAAAAGATCAGATTCCATGTGACTTGGCCTGTTCACACTGTCATAAAAAGATCAGATCTGAGTCACATATGGGCAAAAATATTGGATTTGCAGTCCGAACTGTTGGATTTGCAGTCTGAACTGTGTCTGTAGCCTCTGAACTTCTATCCACCAGGGCCTGCAATGAATTTGCCTCCTTCTTCACAGACAAAATTCAAACAATTAGACAAGCAATCAGTGCCTCCATGCCAGTATCAGGATATGTCTTGTCCCTGTGTCCACTTAAAAACAATTCATATAGCATGAGACAATTTGATTCTATTAACCATAAAAACCTGGAGGACATAATACAACATCTGAAATCCTCTTCATGTTGCCTTGATATTCTGCCAACAGGTTTTTTCAAAAATGTCTGTAAATGCATAGCCTCAGATCTACTACAAATTGTCAACATGTCTCTTCCCACAGGCCCTGAAAACTGCAGTCATTAAGCCACTCTTAAAAAAGAGCAATCTAGACAGGTCACTAATGAGCAATTATAGGCCCATATCAAATTTTTAAGTAAAATCAATGAAAAGGCTGTTTTTCGACCACAACGTATTACTAGACAGACTTGAAAACTGGGTTGGACTTTCTGGCACAGTACTAAAATGGTTTGAATCCTACTTAAAGGACAGGGACTACTTTGTGTCTATAGGTAATCACACATCTGAGCTGACAAAAATTACTTGTGGAGTTCCCCAAGGCTCCATTCTGGGGCCTCTTTTTTTTAACATTTACATGCTTCCACTGGCTCAGACTATGAAAAACAACAAAATATGTTACCATAATTATGCAGATGACACACAGATTTACATAACCATTTCACCAGGGGACTATGATCCCATACAAGTGTATTGAGCAGGTCAACGGCTGGATGTGCCAGAATTTTCTTCAGTTGAACAAAGATAAAACTGAAGTTATTGTTTTTGGAGCCAGGGAGGAACAATTGAAAGTCAGCGCTCGACTTCAATCTGTAATGTTACGAACCACTAATCAAGCCAGAAATCTTGGTGTAGTCATGGACTCAGACCTAAATTTGAGGGGCCACATTAAGACAATTACAAAGTCTTTTAAATTAAGTCTGAAGACTTTTCTTTTTACAATTGCTTTTAATTAAATATTTAAGATTTTTCTTTTTACCACTGCCTTTAACTAGTAGATTGATAACTTACACTACCCTGTAACTTTTACTGTCCTGTTTTCTTTTTCTTTGTTTTTAGCTTTTTACCATTGCTTTTAATTAAATATTTACATGGTGAGAAATGAGTTGGTAATTGAGTGAAAAGATAATGAGAGTGAGATTGAACAGAGTGAAGGAAGTGGTCTTAAATCTCGCGCCTGAGTGATTCTCTGTCCACCTGTAAACGCACAGGTGGGTCCAGAGTATAACTGGATCAAAGTGGCCTGCGGACAGACATGTCCTGGTTTCTCTGTAGTGTCCAAGGGTTTCTGGAGTTTCAGTGGACCCAAAGATTTCTATGGACCCCAGTACAGACTAGCTAGAGAAAGTAGATTAAGTGTCTGTTCTCTGTTTGTTCTCTTTTCAGAATGGTTGTAACTCTGTTATTTGCTCAACCCCTCAGCCTGTTTTTTTTTTATAAGAACTGTATTTTCCGTTTAACTCTTTTAACCCTGATTGTACATTACACTGTAACTTTTATTATTTTTTAATGTGTATTGTTTCAATTTCCCTATGTAGCTTTTAAACTTTTTTATATTTCCCTGTTGCTTTTATGTTTTATGTAAAGCACTTTGAATTACCTTGTTGTTGAAATGTGCTATACAAATGAACTTGACTTGCCTTGCCTTGCCTTGCCTTGAACGTAGTAGTAGTAGTTCAAAAGCCAGTTTGAATTTAGAGGTCATTTTTGGCATTTTACACACATCGGATTTTAACGAACTCCTCCTTGGGAATTAGTCCAATGGACTTCAAATTTTTGGTGTGCATTCCAAACCCATTGACAATAAAAGTTGTACATATGGTATGTTTTCGTCCACGAGCATGCCCGTGGCGTGGCATCGAAAATCAATGATAACTTCAGTGTACATGCTCCCATCTGTACCAGATTCAATATGTATAATTAGAGTCCCACCCTTAACATCTATGTGTTGATATTCACTCAAAGTCATAGCCCCACCTGATGGTAACGGGAAATTACACATTTCAAAACTTCAAAATGGCCCCAGAAAACCCTTAACACATTGACAATGCCACGTTGTAAAACGGCATGTCCGTGGTGTTGCGGCAAAGTACCATGCATCACCATGAAACAGGAAGTTGTTATCACTTCAGTGTATATGATCAAATCTGTACTAAACTTTACGTGCATGATGATGGTCCTGCTCCGAACACATCCACATACCAGCAGAAATTTGGGAAAAGAATCTATTTTCCCAATAATTAACCTTAGGAGTCAACAATAATAAACACAATTAAGCAAGTCTCTCCCGACTTTTGGACTAACGTTACTGTTTTACACGTACATTTATAAGAGAAGTATTCAGTGCTTTTACAAAACACATAATGTAGCTTAGGGCTCATTTGTGGCCCAGATCTGGCAAGCAGGAGTGGACCGCCCAAGCCATCATACCACGCGGTATGTGGGCCGGATGTACGTGTCAGGTGTGGGCCGGATCCGGGCAGCAGCAATTTTGCTATCTGGGAAGCCACTCTCTCCTGCCGAGTGGATGCATCACTGGCAAGTGGCAACCTTCCTGTTTCCGGACTGAAGCTAAACCAGAAATGACTAAAATTGCAATTCAAGCATCGAGTGGCCACTTGAGGCTGGCTCCAAAAGGGAGTCAATCTCCATTGACCCGCATGTTAAAATGCTTTAAAAGTTTACGGCAGAATAAAACATGTTTACAGCCTGGTACATAAGATGGTTTTAGGGTACATAGCTAATTTTGCCCTTCATGACAACTGTGAGGGGGGTGATTTTTTTTATAACCCATTTAAATTATATTATGCTGCATTATTAGGGGCGTGCCGCTTTGATTGACGGGTGGCTGCTGTTGCTGTCACTGCTAGCCCTCCCAGCCATGGAGCTGCCTGTTTGAGCCTTTTGGACGTTTCTTTATACAGATACAGGACAATTGAAGACATGCTGTGTTATTTATTGGAGAGAAAGAGTTCTAGTATTTTATTTCTATGTTACAATAATTAGCAGGTGTGTGTTCATAACGTTAGCGTGTCAGCTTAGCTAATGTTACCTTACCTAACCAACTAATTAGCCAGTTTCAAGCTTTGGTAACAATGCTAGAATAAATGGAGAGTTCTAACTGCAGTTTTTAAAAAATCATGCACAGAAATCAAAACATTAAAGAAGTGTTTGAATTTATGGTGATTACACTTTGGAACAAAAGGCCTCTGCTAGAAATCAGGGATGGCACAGTGGAGTGGATAGCACTGTGGCCTCATAGCAAGAAGGTCGCGGGTCAAACACCGGTCGTCTCCCACCATCAAAAACATGTTAGGTTCTGTAGTCAGTGCTATTGACCAGACACTGATAAAAATCTGGAGTTGGTCCCCGGGTGCTGCACAGCAGCTGCCCACTGCTCCCTTGAGGAATGGGTTAAATGCAGAGAATGAATTTCGCATGTATGTGGATGTGACAGTATCAGTATCAGTATCAGAAGGTAAGTAGTAAAGTAATGTTAATCGACCATTTCAGTAGTTAGCTGATGTTATGCAATCTTAACATTAAACAGCCATTGTTAGATTTGCATAAGTAACATTAAAGTTAAATGTAACAGAGTCACTGTGTCACTAAAATAAATGTCTCCACCTGGACTGAGGGACGGGGTTGAGGGTTGCCAGGGAAGCAGCGGTGGTTGCGGTGTGTCGGTAAACAAAGGTAACTTAGCTGGGTTGTAACTATAGCGATGTTCCTGAGTTTCGTAAAGTATTAGTTATGTCAGCTGTATGATAGCCGCTTCTGAGTTTGTCTCAGCTCTCCAGCTGCATGTATTTTTAACCTGTGAGGCCCCTGTGTTAGGAATGTGGTTTAGTTAGTTCTTAGTCCTGTACATTAATTCATGTCTTAGTGTTTACTTCTGGTCTGTGTTCCTGTGTGTTATTTTGCCCATGTCTAATCTGAGTTTTCTCATGTTTATGTTGAGTGTTCTGCCTAGTGCTCTGTTCCCTGGATTTCTGGTGTGTCCCCCTGTTTTGGATTACCTTCTTCTGGATTTCCTTTGTTTAGACTTTTGCCCTGAGCTCCATGTAAGCCTGTTTCAGTTTAGTTTTGAGTTAATAAATCTTCTTTTGAATTGCATCCTCTCGCCTTGCCATTGTCCTCACCTCAGTCTGCACTCAGCGCCACCTGTGACACCCTGCTTACATTCAAGATTCAAGCCCTTTTTTCTTATTGTGTAGCAGATTACTTTTGTGACAACCCGAATGTGCATTAAAATTCTTGATAAATATGTCAAGTCATACCAGTTCAAAAGTAAATTTAACACGTGCAAAATAATGTATACAATAAGAGCTAACTTGACTGTTCAAGTGGTGTCCAGCAGCAAGATTAATATTGCACACACGAGTAAACAGTGTATTGTGTATTGCCATAATTACTGTTACATGCCAGAGAGGTTATCATGCTGAGGTTATCTCAGAGTTCAGTAGGGTTATGGCAGTTAGGAAGAATGCCGCCACAGGCTGCCAACCAGACAAGCCCCGGGTAAAAGCTATTTCTGCTAACGCAGAGTAGCATATAGCCTGAGTTAACTCAGTCACATCCAAAAAGGCGGACGTGGTTTTAGCAAGAAGTCACCTCAGCTCCACCAACAACCCACCTATTTACCCATTTGTGGGTAAAAATGATGCCATCTATTGTTTTGTCTCTTAAACTCTTGTTTGGGGGTTATTAAAGATTTATCTTTAATAAATCTTTAATAACAAATCAGTCATTTTATTCAGCACTTAGTTCATCAGTGTCTACTGGTTACACTGCTATTCGGCTCAATAAAAAACAAGAGATGTTGTTTCTGTGCCATATGTAGGCGCACAACAGTCAGACAGGCCTCCAATTAAATTTTGATTAGGGCCTCAGAAGGTCTAGAGGCAGCTCTGTTCATATGTAACATTTTTACTGTGCATTGTCTCTCAGTAACAACTTTTTGTCCATTGACTGCTTGGAGGGTATCTAACATTATTTTAATTTGATATTTAACTGGCTTGGTTTGAGGACGGGCCACGCTAGCGGCTAGGCAAGCATTATGGCGCATGTTACCTAGTGATAGGTTACGGATGTAAAGACTGGAAGCAAACAAACTGTTTGTAGGCAGTTCAGGGACAGTGTACTGTGGGAGATGGTAACTGCCTTTGGGTGGGCTTTTTCACTTTGCAAACCTATTAAAAAAGATATATAACACAATTAAGGAAAGGGCAAAAGCCAAAAAGCATAATATCACCTCTTTAACTCGGTGGTTCCCCTTCGAGGGAACTCGAACTGCGTCGGTTACGACACTATGGGAACGCCTCTAGGCGAAGCAGGTCTGAACGTGAATGAAATCACTCCAATCCTATTGGCTTGTTGCTAGAACGGTAAGGTGTGACGGAATAACCGGAGGAGTATAAAGCACACCTGTACACACTCATCCTTAGCTTTTTTCTATTCAGCAGGCGCTCTGTATGTTGTTTGAAGAAAGCTCCAGTCCTACAAGCAGTATGTCTTACCTGAAGAAGAAGTCTACCAGCATGTCCGGCAACCAGATGTACAGAAGGTGTGTTTTTTTTCTTGCCCTCGGTACATCACGGATGGAGATTCTCATGAGATGTGTGTCTCATGTTAGGGGATGGAGCACGCCCGGGCAGCTCTCGAGGGGGCTGCCTGCGCCCGTTGCGAAGC
>NC_060157.1:24549460-24551361 GCF_021292245.1 Micropterus dolomieu | reverse complement strand
CCCGCCTGAAGCGCCTGCTTCATAGTTAAGCTAATGATGAGTGTGTACAGGTGTGCTTTATACTCCTCCGGTTATTCCGTCACACCTTACCGTTCTAGCAACAAGCCAATAGGATTGGAGTGATTTCATTCACGTTCAGACCTGCTTCGCCTAGAGGCGTTCCCATAGTGTCGTAACCGACGCAGTGTCTCGTTCCACTTCTCGGGGAACCAGGGTTACATACGTAACCCGAGACGTTCTCAAACTGGAGGACGGGCAGACCTAAAGCTGCATCAGTATGAACATATGCCCAGTTAGGCTTCCTCACTGAAGGGCAAAAAAGGAAATCAATGTTTTATTTTCTTTATTTCACTGCAGGTCCATCAACCACCTCTACTCCTGGGCCAGAACATGGTCATGTCACCCAAGAAGCTGACACTGCTGGTAAGTTGTGTTTTAGTTAAACCTGTAGAGATAGTTACATTTCCCACTTGTTGTAGTGCCCCGTTCTTTGCTTATAAAACAAATCTGTCATCTGGGGAGTGTGTAGTAGCTGAAAACCACTGCTCTAAATCTAGGTCACTGGATTTGTTAATTAGTAAACCATTGGTCAATAATTGAAGGGTAAGGGATTGTGTTATCTGTACAGAGTGCTGAAAAAGTAAACCAATGTCTGTTATATGACTCAGGGAAACAGGGGCGTTTCCAGGCACTTGAAACACTGTGGGCTTAGCCCAGCCCAGAAATCTTTCAGGTTTTCACCTGTTTTCACCCCCCACCGCCACCTACCCAAAAGTACGTCTGTAAAGCAACAGTAAATGATCTCTACGCAGTAACTCTAACATTCAATTCAATTTCAATTAAATTTTATTTATATAGTGCCAATTCACAACAACAGTTATCTCAGAGCGCTTTTCATCAAAGAGCAGGTCTAGACCGTACTCTGTGATGATATTTACAGAAACACAACAGTTCCCACCAAGAGCAAGCACTAGGCGACAGAGACAAAAACTTCCTTTTAAGAGGCAGAAACCTCGAGCAGAACCAGAGAGGGCAAGAAAGGAACAGAGAGAGAGAGAGGGGAGGGAGACAGCCCACAATATACACACAGAAGTACAGACAGTAAAGGTAATGTTGCTATAGACTGAATGAAAATGGTACAGATATTTATATTAGTGTTAATGATAATAATCGTAATGTTAATGATTATAATAACAATAGGATCAGTGCATCATGGGAAGTCCCCCGGCAGTCTAGGCCTATAGTAGCATAACTAAGGGATGGTTCAGGACTCACCTGAGCCAGCCCCAACTATAAGCTTTATCAAAGAGGAAAGTCTTAAGCCTACTCTTAAATGTGGAGATGGTGTCTGCCTCCTGAACCCAAACTGGAACCTGGTTCCACAGGAGAGGAGTTTGATAGCTGAACGCTCTGGCTCCTAGTCTACTTTTGGAGACTCTAGGAACCACAAGTAACCCTGCATTCTGGGAGCACAGTGCTCTGGTGGGGTAATAAGGTACTATGAGCTCTTTAAGATAAGATGGTGCCTGACCATTAAGAGCTTCGTAGATGAGAAGAAAGATTTTAAATTCTATTCTGGATTTTACAGGAAGCCAATGCAGAGAAGCTAAAACAGGAGAAATATGATCTCTTTTCCTGGTTCCTGTCAGAACACGTGCTGCAGCATTCTGGATCAGCTGAAGAGTCTTAATGGACTTTTTCGAGCAGCTTGATAATAAGGAATTGCAGTAATCCAGCCTAGAAGTAACAAATGCATGGACTAGTTTTTCTGCATCACTTTTAGACACAATGTTCCTGATTTTTGCAATATTACGTAGGTGAAAAAAGGCGGTCCTTGAAATTTGCTTAATGTGAGACTTAAACGACATGTTCTGATCAAAGATAACTCCAAGATTCCTCAC
>NC_060157.1:24547218-24549360 GCF_021292245.1 Micropterus dolomieu | reverse complement strand
TGATCTCTTTTCCTGGTTCCTGTCAGAACACGTGCTGCAGCATTCTGGATCAGCTGAAGAGTCTTAATGGACTTTTTCGAGCAGCTTGATAATAAGGAATTGCAGTAATCCAGCCTAGAAGTAACAAATGCATGGACTAGTTTTTCTGCATCACTTTTAGACACAATGTTCCTGATTTTTGCAATATTACGTAGGTGAAAAAAGGCGGTCCTTGAAATTTGCTTAATGTGAGACTTAAACGACATGTTCTGATCAAAGATAACTCCAAGATTCCTCACAGTGGTGCTGGAGGCCAGGGCGATGCCATCAAGGGAAACTATATCTTAAGATAATGCGTCATGGAGGTGCTTAGGCCCCAGAGCAATAACCTCAGTTTTATCTGAGTGTAACATTAGAAAGTTACAGGTCATCCAGGTTTTAACATCCTGAAGGCACATTTGAAGTTTAGCTAACTGATGAGTTTCATCTGGCTTGATCAATAGATATAACTGAGTATCATCTGCATAACAATGAAAGTGACAACAAGTATTTCCTGATAATATTGCCTAAAGGAAGCATATATAAAGCGAAGAGGATTGGTCCGAGCACAGATCCTTGTGGAACTCCATGACTAACTTTGGCATGCATGGAGGACTCATTGTTAACATGTAAAAACTGAAATCAATCTGATGAATAAGACTTAAACCAGCTTAGAGCGGTTCCTTTAATGCCAATGAAATGTTCCAGTCTCTGTAATAGGATCTAATGGTCAATGGTATCAAATGCAGCACTAAGATCTAATAAAACCAGTACAGAGACAAGTCCTTTGTCTGATGCAATTAGTAGGTTGTTAGTAATATTCACCAGTGCTGTGCTATGATGAACTCTAAATCCTGACTGAAAATCCTCAAATAAACTATTGCTCTGTAGAAAGTCACAGCTGTTTAGCAACTGCTTTCTCCAGGATCTTAGAGAGAAATGGAAGGTTAGATACAGGTCTATAGTTGGCTAAAACATCTGGATCAAGGTTGGGCTTTTTCAGAAGAGGTTTAATTGCAGCTACTTTAAAGTACTGTGGTACATAGCCTGTTGATAAAGATAGATTGATCATATCTAGTATAGAAGTGCTGACTAAGGGTAAAACTTCTTTAAGCAGCCTAGTCGGGATGGGGTCTAAGAGGCAGGTTGATGGTTTGGATGAAGAAATTATTGAAGTTAGTTGGTAAAGATTGAGGGAAGCAAAGCAGTCTAAACATATATCTGGTTTTACAGCTGCTTCTAAGGTTCCTGAGTTTGGAGATAAGTTGGTGCCAGTTGAGGGCAGGTCTTGGTGAATTTTGTTTCTACTAGTTACAATTTTATCATTAAAGAAGCTTATGAAATTGTTACTTCTAAGAGCTTACATATACAATACATGGCTCAATAGAGCTGTGATTCTCTGTCAGCCTGGCTACAGTGCTGAAAAGAAATCCAGGGCTATTTTACTCTATTAATGACCAGTAGGACGCTGCTCTGGCATTAAGGAGGGCCTCCCAATAAGTTTTAAGACTATCTTGCCAAATTAAACGAGAATTTTCCTGTTTGGTGGAACGCCAAGTCCTCTCAAGATTTGGGAGGGACTGAAATTAGCATAGGAGTCCTCTTTGTGACTTGATAATGAATTTAGAGCTGATGGAATCGCATCCTTAAATTTAGCTACAGCACTAACAGACATCTTGTATAAAGATTTTTGCCCAATGGCGTGTAGTTCAGCAATACAAACTCAAAAGTTATCAAACAGTAGTGAGATAAAGAGGGATTCTGTGGGAACACTATTAAATGTTCAATTTCAATACCATATACCAGAACAAGATCGAGGGTGTGAGTGAGTCAGTACATGAAAGAGAGATAAACGCAGTACTAAAGTTGTCATTCCAACATTTAATTTTCCTATTCGTTTGCACTATTGCTCTTGTGGTTTTAATTTTTATGAGGTTTTTATGCACAGCTTCTCTTCTGTTTGCCTTTGATTTAAATAATTTCGATGGTCGGGGGACAGACACCGTCACTATAGGGTTTTCACTAAGTAACTCCTGGAATGGAGGAGCAGAGAAGTGTGTTAGACTGCGACTCTGCGTAGGGTTTTGGGTGGGTAACTGCTGAAATAGAAGGGCAGAGAAGTGT
>NC_060157.1:24540876-24547198 GCF_021292245.1 Micropterus dolomieu | reverse complement strand
GTTTGTGCTCGGGCCCTAATTAAATAAAGTAATAAGTGGCCACTGATGGACTGACTGCAGAAAGGAAATCAGCGGAACCAACCGACGCTGAAGGACTACACAGAGCGTTTAAAAGGACGCACGGCATCGTCGGTTTTCGGGATAGAACGTGTATCATACAAACAAATACCGGGGAAAAACAAAACTGTTAAAGAAAATGCTGCAACGGTGGCGTGATCGGGGGTAAGAATGTGCAGGTCTGAGATGTCTACAAAATCTGAAGAGGCATCCGGTAAGATGCTGAACTGTAGAGGAATGTGACAAACATTTTACTGGAGATTACTGCTGCTGTCAAACCAGTTTGGAGTTGTATTGGATAGTTGACTTTGTCTGTCACTTCGGTGTTAAATGTTGTATTTGTGATTCTGATGTTTAAGTACAAACACGGGTGCTGTGATAAAAGGAAACTGAGTGGGGATTGTTAATTATAATAATTTTTATTCAGGTTAACGAGCATGGTGCAATGATAATTAGATAAATCAGTTGATTGTTGTAGGCTCTTTTCTGCGAACTTGCGAAAAGGTTTACATGGTCTAATATTACTGAATGTGATTGAGATTCTATGTGAAAGAAGCTAAATGCTGATGCTTAATGAGCTTAAAGGTATTGATGTAGTATGTGTTGCTCTGAGGTTGCTTAATGTATCTTCAGGTGAAATAAGTATGTATTTTCTTTTCTGTGTTTATTTAAAGGTTTTTCACCTAATAGCTAATGGTATAACTGACAATGAATTCTACTCATGGGGGAAAAATGAACTACTGAATCTGCAAGAATAAAAAAGGAGAAAAAGAAACAGCTGTTAAGTCATTGAGTGAAATCCAGTTCAAATTCTTTGAGTAGACATATCTAAAAGGATAACTTGACAGCTATTTAAGAATAATAAAAAACAAAGCAGGTCCCTCCCGACATTTTGGCTAATTGCGTATTCATAACAGCATCAATGAGTATGATTTTTACGAAGTCTTTTAATGCCAGTGTCTCAACTTCAGAACTAACATTACTGTTTTGCACATGCATTTATAAGAGAAGTATTTAGTGCTTTTACAAAACACAAAACGTTGATTAATGCCACTCTCTTCTGCCGAGTGGATGTCTGGAACCTGGAACACAGAACTAAGAAACATTTCTTTTCTCACCTCCTTTTCCAAAGCTATAAATCAGTGGTTACTGGATAATCAATTATGTTGTCGTAATTTACAATAGTGCTTTTGTCACTGCTATAACTTTTTTTTTTTTTACAGATTGCTTTTCTCATATGCTGATTTCCTTTATGTGTCTTCTTCAATCGTGCTTTTGTAATAAACTGTCTGTGGTTATGTGGTCTGTGTTTGTTATTCATGCTCTTATGTATTTATTCATGCTTGTGTTCTCTGTTTATGTGCCTAAGTATGTTTTAATGTTTTATGTCTGCCATGTTTTTTGCTTTTGTTATGCCATCAACCTGCTAGGGAGTCCAGATGAAAGTTAGTATGGCTGTATGGCTAAATCTGGCTCATTTACATATTGGACGTAGTCCTTATGTTCATTAATGTGCACTGTCCTTTTAAACAAACAAACAAACAAATAAACAAACAATATGTCACCTTGGGTTCTGGAAAACTACGAAAATGTTTGGACATTTTACAGACCAAACAAGATTGATCAAAATTGAAAATAATTAAAGCTGCAAGCAGCGATGAACAGGCCTTAACACCTCCCGCTTGTCGGGCTGTGCCGCACCCACGCAGCTGTTGCGTGCGTTCTGTCATTTCCGCAAGGGAGTTAGCTATTGAATAGTAGGTGGCGTTATCATTGTAATAGAAGCTTGGCATGTAGATGTCTACAGGGCAAGACTTGAAGTTAACACTGCACATATCACACAGGCGATGTGTGGAAAATATCTTACAATGTGTGGTTGATGTGTCAGCCACTAATTTGAAGTGGCTGACTATCAGTGAGTTTAAAGGTACAGCTCTCAAAAAACAGCTTCCTGTTTCATGGCGAGTAATTACTCACCAAGATCACAGCATTTAAAAAGAACTCAAAGGTTTTATAATGTAACATCATTAAAGCATTATGGCTTTCCAGCACAACTTTGAGATGGATAGCAGGTTGCTGCTATGTGAAGCATATCCCCACTGTGGACATTTCTGTCTCTAAGGTGCTAAGTGGGGTAAAAAATGAAGGTACCAAAACAGATAAAGTTTGAAAAATGTCCTTTCCAAATGCCTGTAGTTGCCGCTATCACTAGGTCTGGATATTGACATGTAAGTCTCTTAGGGGTTGACATGTGAAATTTGGAACAGATCTGACCATGTCTAGTCCATTTACATGCTACTTTTCATGGCGAACCATCAAAATTGAACGCTACGGTATGGACACACCGTTTGATCAATCCAACGAATTCCAACGAGCGTGCAAAGTCTCATGAGCCAACGTGTAACCCTCAGTCTTAAAAATTGCATCAAAGCGAAACATTGCCAGTTCGAGTCTGGCTGCAAAGTTTTGTGGCTCTTTGAGCATCTTAAAGGCCTCAAACACCTGTTGAAAATATTGAAAATGACGCAGGAAGTGCAAATTGGCTGACTTCCTGTTGAGCAAAATCTCATTTAAAAAAGCAGAAATGTGTTCTTTGTAATAAGAACAAAAATCCCACCAAATGTTATGCAGATCAAAAAACTTTCAAGAAACTTTTTCCAAAACACATTGTTTGTTTAGGGGCGCTATTGAGCCCCTGGCCTCGCCCCAACCCAGTCACTACAGAACACTGGATCTCCCACCAGTCCTGAGATGTGTGCAAATTTTCGAATAGATTCGAGTATCCTAAGACCATGAAAATTTAGTTTTGGCCGGCATGTTAGAGCAATCAAAAAAAGCTTCGCAATTTAACATCGAAAGGTTCTTAAGATGGTGCTACCCACATTTGAAGTAGATCGGGTTAAAGGGTTTGACTATCCCTGGCCATGTGACTGCTAAAAAGGCTTTAGGGGGCGCAATAGAGCCAACGTGCAACCCTTAAAAATGTGTTTCCATGCAGACAGAGTAACAGACAGTTCAGGTAGGCAGCATACAGACAGTTTGTAGTGTGGCAACATGGAGCACTTGGTCACAGAGTCGTGATACTGAGTAGCTGTTTCTGGAAGATATTCAATTCAATTTTATTTATATAGCGCCAAATCACAACAGTTATCTCACAGCGCTTTTCATAAAAGAGCAGGTCTAGACCGTACTCTGTGATGATATTTACAGAAACCCAACAGTTCCCACCAAGAGAAAGCACTAGGCGACAGAGGCAAGGAAAAACTTCCTTTAAAGAGGCAGAAAACTCGAGCAGAACCATGGCTCAGGGTGGGCGGCCGGCCATCTGCCACGACCGGTTGGGGGTGGAAGGAGAGAGAGGGGAGGGAGGCAGCCTACACAATATCCGCACACAGGTACAGACAGTAAAAGTAATGTTGCTATAGACTGAATGAATAATGGTACAAATATTTACAGTAGCGTTAATGATAATAATCATAATGTTAATGATTATAATTACAATAATAACAATAGGACTAGTAACAATAATTGTAGCAGAGGGTGTCGAGCAGGAACACGGGGGCAGCAGGTGACTCGCAACCACAGATCCAGACTTCACATCTCCAGAGCAAGAAACACCTGCAGGAAGTGATAGGAGGAGAGAGGAGAGGGACGAGAAAGCACAAGACTACGGGAAAGGGGAGAAGTCGAGTTAGTAACATGCATTAATGGGATGAGGTTGCATACAGAGGGAGAGAAAGAAGAGGAGAGGGGAGCTCAGTGCATCATGGGAAATTCCCCAGCAGTCTAGGCCTATAGCAGCATAACTAAGGGATGGTTCAGGACTCACCTGAGCCAGACCTAACTATAAGCTTTATCAAAGAGGAAAGTCTTAAGCCTACTCTTAAATGTGGAGATGGTGTCTGCCTCCTGAACCCAAACTGGAACCTGGTTCCACAGGAGAGGAGCTTGATAGCTGAACGCTCTGGCTCCTAGTCTACTTTTGGAGACTCTAGGAACCACAAGTAACCCTGCATTCTGGGAGCGCAGTACTCTGGTGGGGTAATATAGTACCATGAGCTCTTTAAGATAAGATGGTGCCTGACCATTAAGAGCTTTGTAGGTGAGAAGAAGGATTTTAAATTCTATTCTGGATTTTACTGGAAGCCAATGCAGAGAAGCTAAGACAGGAGAAATGTGATCTCTTTTCCTGGTTCCTGTCAGAACACGTGCTGCGGATTGTGGATCAGCTGAAGAGTGTTAATGGACTTTTTCGAGCAGCCTGATTATAAGGAATTGCAGTAATCCAGCCTAGAAGTAACAAATGCATGGACTAGTTTTTCTGCATCATTTTTAGACAGGATGTTCCTGATTTTGGCAATATTACGTAGGTGAAAAAAGGCGGTCCTTGAAATTTGCTTAATGTGAGACTTAAACGACATGTCCTGATCAAAGATAACTCCCAAGATTCCTCACGGTGGTGCTGGAGGCCAGGGCGATGGGGGCGATCAAGGGAAACTATATCTTTAGATAATGCATCACGGAGGTGCTTAGGCCCCAGAACAATAACTTCAGTTTTATCTGAGTTTAACATTAGAAAATGACTGGTCATCCAGACTTGGGAGGGACTGAATTTAGCATAGGAGTCCTCTGTTACTTTGTGACTTGATAATGAATTTAGAGCGGATGGAATCGCATCCTTAAATTTAGCTACAGCACTATCAGACAGACATCTTGGATAGAAATTTTTGCCCAATGGCGTGTAGTTCAGCAATACAAACTTAAAAGTTATCAAACTGTGGTCAGATAAAGAGGGATTCTGTGGGAACACTATTAAATGTTCAATACCATATACCATATACCAGAATGGTGGAAGCCACACCCTCGACCCAGACCAAGGTCGAGGGTGTGGTTAAAACAGTGAGTTGGTTCATGAACACTCTGAGAGAAGCCAATGGAATCTAACAATTCAATTCAATTTTATTTATATAGCGCCAAATCACAACAACAGTTATCTCACAGCGCTTTTCATAAAAGAGCAGGTCTAGACCGTACTCTATGATGCTATTTACAGAAGCCCAACAGAGAGATAAACACAGTATTAAGGCTATCATTCTCAACGTCCACATGAATATTAATATCCCCTAAAATAATAACTTTGTCCGTTTTAAGGACTAAAGTTGACAAAAACTAGTATGGACCAGGTGCTCGGTACACTATAACAAAAAGATTTGGTTGCAGTGATTTCCAACTTGGGTGTGAAAGACTAAGAATAAGGATTTCAAATGAGTTATAATTTAGTTTAGGTTTAGAGCTGATTCGTAGGCTAAAGTCGAAGATAGCTGGAACTCCACCTCCTCGGCCTGTCCCCTCCCGGAGGGGTGGATTCATTTAGGCTAACATATTCTCCATCACCCAGCCAGGTTTCAGTAAGACAAAATAAATCAATATCATAATCTGATATTAGTTTATTTACTACTACACCTTTAGAAGAGAGATATCTGATATTTAAGTCCACATTTAATTTTCCTATTCGTTTGCACTATTGCTCCTGTGGTTTTAATTTTTATGAGGCTTTTATGCACAGCTCCTCTTCTGTTTACCTTTGATTTAAATAATTTCGATGGTCGGGGGGCAGACATCGTCACTATAGGGTTTTCACTAAGTAACTCCTGGAATGGAGGAGCAGAGAAGTGTGTTAGACTGCGACTCTGCGTAGGGTTTTGTGTGGGTAACTGCTGAAATAGAAGGGCAGAGAAGTGTGTTAGACTGTGACTCTGCCTCCTGGTCTCAACTCTGGGTTATCATGGATTTGGTCCACTAATAAACTTGGCCAAATTTCTAGAAATGAGAGCTGCTGCCATCTCTCCGAATCAGACCAGGTCTTCCCCAGAAAGTCTGCCAATGATCTACAAAGCCCACATCGTTTGCTGGACACCACCTCGACAACCAGCGGCGGAATGACGACATGCGACTATACATGTCATCACTGGTCAGATTTGGCATGGGTACAGAGAAAACTAAGGTTTCCGACATTGTTTTTGCATATGTACACACCAACTCAACATTAATGTTAATGACCTCCGATTGGCGTAACTGGGAGCCATTACCGCCGACGTGAATAACAATCTTACTGTATTTACATTTATCCTTAGCCAGCAGTTTCAAATAAGACTCAATGTCGCCCTCTCTGGCCCCAGGGATGCACTTAACTATGGCCGCTGGCTTCGCTAACTTCACGTTTCTCAAAATGGAGCTGCCAATGATCAGAGTTGGTTTCTCAGTG
>NC_060157.1:24525269-24540856 GCF_021292245.1 Micropterus dolomieu | reverse complement strand
GGAATGGAGGAGCAGAGAAGTGTGTTAGACTGCGACTCTGCGTAGGGTTTTGGGTGGGTAACTGCTGAAATAGAAGGGCAGAGAAGTGTGTTAGACTGTGACTCTGCCTCCTGGTCTCAACTCTGGGTTGTCATGGATTTGGTCCACTAATAAACTTAAATAATAAAAGCCAGATTTCTAGAAATGAGAGCTGCTCCTTCCCAAGAGGGATGGATGCCGTCTCTCCAAATCAGACCAGGTCTACCCCAGAAAGTCTGCCAATGATCTACAAAGCCCACATCAGCTATACATGTCATCACTGGTCAGATTTGGCAGGGGTCCAGAGAAAACTACAGTGTCCACATATGTACACACCTACTCAACATTAATCTTAGTGACCTCCGATTGGCGTAACCGGGAGTCATTATTGCCAACATGAATTTCAGTCTTACCGTATTTATGTTTATCCTTAGCCAACAGTTTAAAATAAGGCTCAATGTCTTATTTGCACTTAACTATGGCCGCTGGCTTCGCTAACTTCACGTTTCTCAAAATGGAGCTGCCAATGATGATGAGTTGGTTTCTCAGTTGGTTTCTCAGCGGGTGTGTCACTGAGTGGGGAAAATCGGTTAGAAACGTGAACAGGTTGGTGGTGACCCGTGGGCTTTGAATGCTTACAACTATTCCTCCTTTGGACAGTCACCAGAAAATAAGAGGGAGATGCTCACAGAAACTGATGCACACCGAGAGCTGCAGGTAGAGGAAATAAGATACCAGATTCAAAAAAGTGTGGGAAATAATCTGAGAAGTAAACAGTACTGGGAGAAAGGACGAGGTAAGCCAAGGCAGGGGTAAGAGTGAGACAAATCTATAGACAGGTGTGTGTGTGTGTGTGTGTGTGTGTGTGTCTATAGACAATATTTTGATAATGATTTTATATATTGCATTGTGAATCTGAGATATATTACAGAGATATACATACAGAAAACCCTAAGGGCAAACTACCCAGTGGTCCCAAGAAATTCCTTACATCAGTTTCTAGCGCGATCATTCTTGGTTAAATAGGTGAAATACAATAAATGGAGTTGAAACACAATTGATGGACAGCTAAGAAATTGGAAGATAGTGGAGGCCCCCTTGGAGCCACAAACAACAGCTCCCTGAAGGCAAGTATGACTGGAAAGCAGTTACATTAAAATCTAAACCTTTTATTAATCAAAAAATAGGTATTAAAATGATGTGAAGCACAAAGACAGTTTGGCTGAGATATTAATGAGCCCATAAAACACACACTAGCTGACATGTAGTAACTATAATGACCAGCAGACACATTTAGGGGAGTTCACAGTCAGTGGGCAAGGGGCAAGTTCATCACACGCGCAGGATGCTAAGCCAGACCATCAGAACAGAACAAAACAAAAGGAAAAAAAACCCAACAAGACAGTGACTCACTAAGTTACCTGCAACCCAAACTAAAAAATACACAACTCTATACAGTTGTTGACTTCAGGAAGTCAGTCATTTTGAATTTTTGGATAACTGTAACTTCAATATACATGCTCACATCTGCACCAAACTTTATGTGCTTGATAACAGTCAGGCCCGTAACACATCCATCCATCCATCGTCAACCACTTAAGTGCAATTTATACTTCTGCGTCAAATCGATGGCGTAGCCTCTGCGTAGCCCCCTACGCTATGCCGTCACCTACGTCGTAGCCTGACAAGCACCTCCTCACAAATACACGTCGAGGCGATGCGGACCGTAAGCTCTGTGATTGGTCAGCTGGGTAGCCTTGCAATGCCTCCGAGCCGACAGGAAGTGCCCATGCTTTGAAGTAACTTTTACTATCGGCCAAAACAGTAGCTGTAACACGGTGGATCAATATATTTGACCGTCACAACCTGAGCGAAATGACTGGTTTCACTATCAGAATGTGATCCACTCGGTCGATAACATTTGAAAAGGCTATACCAGCCATACGTATACAATTTCACCCCCATTCCCGTTAGCGTAGCGCTAAACCGGAAGTTAGCCTGCTCGCCCTGGCAAAAGTCAACACAGTGGACGCTGCAGCTCTACTGCAGAATAGCGTTTGGGGGTGTAATTGCAGAATGACGGACACACCTACGCACAAGTATAAATGCCTGGGGCATCTACGCACATAGACCCTACGCAGGAGTATAAATGGGCCTTTATCCTGCGTACAGGGTCGCGGGGGCTCCGAACACATCTACATGCAAATATTCAGTTATAGTCATAGCGCCAAGTGCTATGTAGCGCCACAAATGGGACACAGGAAGTGATGATTAACACCTTTGTGTAGTGTCCGAACCGAGTGGCAAATTCTCAGCCGCACCGGCAGAGCTCCAGAATCTGCAAAGTGGCCGCCTCACACCTCGACGCGCTACACGTGCAAGGGCCCGCCCAATGCTGCTTGCAGCTTTATTTGGTCTTATGTTTGATACCATACTTCATTAAGCAATTTTTAAAATAGTAACCACATGATATTTTTAAACCTCTACGTTCATGGCCTACACACTGAGCACATCATTGACTCAACAAACCTCCCTCCCCCCTCCACTGAACTCAAATCAAGAGTTTATCAACTAATCTTGTCTTCCTTCCTCCACAGTTCCCCTGATAGTATTGTGTTACTGGTCAGAAAGCTGCCCTGTGCAGAAACATTCTTATCTGTCCTCTTGTTATGTTTATGTACAAATAGCACATTCCTGTGGGGGAGACGGGCATGCAAAAAACAATCCAAACATTGCTCTGCAGCTGGAAGGTCAAGAGGAAATAGGAAAAGGGGAGAGAGAGAAAAAGCACAGCCAGAAAATGATAAGAGAACTGCTCACAAGATCTGGCTGGGATGAAGGGGGAGGAGAGAGGGAGTAATAGACAGAGCGGTTCATAGCCATGGGAAGAAAAAAGGAGCAGAGACAAAATTATCAAGTTGCAATCTGTAGATGGGCAAGAAATGAAATGAAAATGAGACCAAGAACGGATAACCAGAATTACAACTAGTTTCAAGCATATGGGGGAATTGAGGCAGTTTTGAGAGGGTAAGGAATGAGGGAGGCCCGCATCTGGTAACTTCTGCATTCCTCCACACTGTCTGGTCATCATCTGCCAGTTCTAGGTCAGAGGTCAAGACAAAAGACAAATCGACATAAACTCCACACCCAAAACTTAAACGTGCAATCAGAAAAAGACACACAAGCTATTCTAACAAATCGATGCACACATGCAAACACATTTGCAGGGAAGTTGGCAAATGCATAATGAGACATGAAAATACACTAGGACACTCACAAGCACCCTGAAAAACAGAGACATATATTTAAAAGGATTTGCATTGTACAGAATGTACAAAACGAACAAGAGACTTGCAGGAGTATGTGGTTCAATTTGTGGGTGTAGTCTTACTTCCAACTGACAGTGTCACTACTGTAGTTTAATTTATGTAATATCTGTTTGGGCAGGCATTAAATTTTCACAAAATCACTTTCATTCCAACAGCAGCAGAGTCAGTAAGGCCCGGGACCAATGTTTGTTAGCTGTTGCTAAGCCCCATCCGTGAATTGACCACTCCTTGCACTCCATGAATCTGTAATTAGATATTCCAAGTCATGGGGGACGTGAGTGTGAAGATTATATATGTGTGTAAAATGCCATAATAACTGTAAATGCATAAATGCACAAATGCATATCATGATTTGTAAACACAAAACACAATCTACAAATAGACTTAAAATCCACAAACACCATGATTCACAAATAAAAACAGAATTTGAATGAATACAAACTGATTTTGCTACACATGAGGGTCTTTTTCTATTTAGGGCCAGAGCATGACACATGCGAGGACTCTATAGAAATGCAAGCAATTCTTAATTTTCCCAAATGAATCACATTTTTGAAGGCCTAAAGGTTCCGAACTCCTCCTAGAAAATTGACTCAAATGACTTTCAAAATTTTCATTGTGCAATGTCAAGGCACTGATGATGAACCATGAAAAAGAAAGTTAATGTAACTTCACTGTATATGCTCAGATCTATACCAAACTTAACATGCTTGATAACGGTCCCACCCTGAACACATCTACATGCCAATATTCAGTTATGGTAACACTTTATTTTAAGGTGCTTGTAATAAGCAGTAATTAAAATAATAAAACACTTATAAGACCTTATAAGATGCTTATAAACACAAATAAGTGTTAACTAAAGCACAATTAACTAATTTATAATTGTTTATAAGACACTTATAGGCTATTATTAGAAACTTGTTGATGGTTTATATCACTGGTTCCCAAACTCTTTCAGCTCAAGACCCAAAAGAGAAATCTGGTGTCTCCCTGGGACCCCAATTCACAAAATACACCAAACTAAGGATAAAGGGCAAAACAAACCATGTAGATAAACACATTCATTTTCTTATCCCCTCCCATCATCACCAATCTCACCAGCTGATCTTTACTCTGGGCTCAGTTCTTGTGCCATTCTGAGGTCATGCTGAGCATCATCTGAGACACCATAGGACCAACAGTGACAGATCACAGAGTATAGATATTATATTATTACTATACTATTATTACTATAGAAATATTCTGCATGAATGTGGACAGAAGATCAGGTTAGGGAGAAGAGAGAGAGAGAAAACCTCACACATCTGAGCTCAACAGTGTAGCAAAAGATCAGTTATTCGTATATTTACATGTTGTAACACTGTTATGAATTTCACCCAATTGGCCAGTGACCCATTTTGGGTCCTGCCCTTAAATTTGGGTTCTGACCCTAAATTTGGGAAACATGGGTTTATATACCTGTCATAAACATTAATAAGATGTTTATTAACATTGATTAGACTTTATGTTGGTTATTGAGAAAGTTAGACACTTGTTGTGAAAATCTTAATGTTAAAAGACAGCTTATAAAATACATCTTTATTAACATTGATAAGACTAAATATTTTCCCAAAATATGAATTAACACATTTCTTATTAGCATCCCTATAAGCACTTACTAGAAACTTGTTAACAAGTTATAAATACCTGAAGGACCTTAGTAAGATGTTTAACATTTATGACTGTTAGTAATATCCCAAAAGACATTTATTATTGGCTTGTAAGATATTTATGAGCTCCACCCAAACAGAAGCAATGTATGTAATATAATTAATTATGCATTTGTGACATTGAGCATTTTTTTCTTTACAAAATGTATGAAGTAATCACAGCCAATCTTCTTAGGTACATACATAAGAAACCTATTTACTCAGTATAAAATATTATTGTGCGGGAGGAGCTGGGGGGAGCCTTGTTGACTCCAACTTCCCTTTCTGTTCTGTTGGTCTGGAAACCCCTTGCATTTCAAACAAGGAATATGTGGATCAAATTTAAGGTAAGAAAACAGTTAGCAAAGTGGTTAGCTACATTACTACAGTCTTTACAGTTTTATAATTGCACAAAAATGAGGCTTTACGTGTAATTTGAAGATCACGTTGTTATAGTGGATTTATACTGGAAGCCACAGTAATGTAACTAAGTTACTGTTACCATGTGGCTAAAAGTTACTTCTGTGCCATTCGAAGCTTAAGCTGGTAGGTGGCTTTAGTTGCTTCATGTGTAATTGAAACTGCAAGTGCCGATTAAATTATTTGTTGGTAGTGTAAAGTTAATTTGAAGCTAACGTTAGCATGCAGCTATAAAAGAAGGCATGTGGGTGTAAGCTAACATAGGCACTTGGATTTTTAGAACAGCTTGAATAATGTAAGCAAGACACTTAACCCATCGTTGCTCCAGAGGCGTGCAACCTCTGACATGTATAGCAATTGTAAGTCGCTTAGGATAAAAGCGTCTGCTAAATGAATAAATGTAAATGTCTCAACCTGGACATTTGAAATTGGTCCAAGAGACCGACGTTACGTGAAAGAAGCTACAATGTAACATTAATAGACAGCTGCACACCTTCAATTTACATCCACAACATGTGCGTGTTTTTCTGACATGCTCAGATAATTATTCTTAGTATCTGACAACATTATGGAAAGGATCCCTGCAGAGGTCGACCTTTTATTAAAGAGTAAGATCCTTTTTGTTTTAACTTGAAACATCCCTGAAATCGCCAAACCCACCAGACTCCATTCAAATTAACTGTAATTTTATCATCGTAAAACACACTTTATTTAAAGGCGACAGAAACAAGATAAAACCTTCACAAACCATCTTCGCTGTCTTTCCATTGTTCCAACAACCACCACTCTGGTTTGGTTGAAATAAACCCTAAATTCATCCATTTACATGTAACAATTATGCTAGCTCTATACATGCTAAAAGTATTGATTATTAAATGGAGTCTGGTGTGTTTGGTGATGGCGATTTTGGAGTTGTTTCTGGTTAAACAAAAATCATTTTAATCTTTAACAAAAAGGTCTCTCTCTGTAAGGACCCTTTCTATACGTTGTCAGACACTTACAACAATCTGAACCTGTCAGTGGCAAAAACAGCACTTTTAGTGGACGGTAAATAATACATACATATATACAAAAAACTAACCAGCTACTGTATAAAATGAATAAAATTAGAAATGTACAGAAGTATATCGGGTAGCAGTATTAGGAATGCAAATTACAATGTGATGTGCAATCTGTGCATATTGAGTTTGTGAATGTACAACTAGCTCATGGGCCAGACAAAAAGTTGTTTTCATTTCAGATGGCAGAGTTCTATTTTTTATTTTTTTGCATTTCACAGAGCAAATTGATAGATCAAAAACTAAGTAAAAAAAATAAAAAATTTAATTATTATTCACTCTTTATTATTTTTTTTTTTTTACTAAGAACAGCAAGACTTAATTTCTAATGTGTATGCACCAGATGTTGCTAGCTGTGCATTAGTTCCCATTACCTTGGTAATCTATTTTTGTTGATCCCATGGTGGTAGTCTCTAGGGTTAATTTTTCTTTGTATTCTGTTTCTCTTTCCCTGTGTCCCAAATTATTTTCTCTCAGTATATCATGATGTTTCTCTTTCTCTCTCTGTCTCTTTCTCAGATCAAGGAAGAATTCTTGAGGATCAGACTGAAGCCACTACAGCCCACATTCCCAGGGAAGTTGGACAAACACATGTAGATTGGAAGGGAGGAGCTGTTGGGAAGAAATTTGATGAGACCCTTGACATCACAAACGAGGCATGTACTTTTAATATTGTAGCTGTTAGTTTAATGTTGTAGCATTCTGATATCTGTACTGTAAGATGAGTCCTGACGAGAACCTGTGATCAGAGGCCTCATTCTCTACCTTGGTGATAAGAAAGAGGAGTTAATCAAGGACTACCAGGTAATGAAAAGTTTTTTTTCTGACCTCTCACGTTTTATTAACGCACACTGCAGGAATCACAAATTTATTTCTTGATTTATATTTACATGACTCTCTCCACATAAATATTTTTCAATTCACAGAAGATAATTATTGATTATAAATGTAGGCGAATCCATGTGAGAAAAACATTTAGGTTCACAGGTTAAGTATTTCTGATGCACACAAACATTTCTTGACTTAAATCCCAACAACGCTCAAAACTACCACAGCAACTACATAATCTCACCTACATTTCTGTTCAGAGGGACAGCAAAGAGATATGTGTTCTTAACAACTATCAAAAGAAAGTAGGTTTAATTCTCTCTGGTATATTTCACAGGTTTGTGATGACCATCCAAGAGGCCCTCCCTTCATTTGCACTCAACATATTTGTGGTCAAGAAAAATCAGGGAGGGAGGTCTTAAAAAGCAAGCTGGAGCAATGGTCATTGGCCTTTTTAGTATTCCCATTGTAGCACAGGATTTAACCTACCTAATGGGTTTTTCAGAAGATCTTTGTGGAGCTGGAGGATGGGAACCAAAAAATGTTCCCCAAAGTCCACGATCTGAAGGTCATCTTACAGGCCTAAAAGCCGTACAGACATTGTTGAAAGTGAAGGACTGAAAAACACACTTGTATTGAAAAAATTTGTACAATGTCATTTTTTTATTGAAAAAATACATTGTCATACATAATGTTGTTTAGAGTTAATGTTCAAGAAAACGTATTTGTAATTGCACTTTTTTTTTTATTTGTGTGTTTGAGTGGAAGTTTAAAATACTCTTCTTTTGGTTGCTGCGTTTAGTTGAAAGTTATGAAATGTAAAAAAAAAATTCCACAAAAAATGTCTCAGTATGAATTGGTGCTTCACAACTAAAACACTAACTTTTTAAATATTTTTCCACATCCTTCTTGTATTAGTTATTTTTATAAGTTATTTTTACTCATCTTAATAAGACACTGTTCCCACTAGGTAGCTGCAAAGGTGCATTGTTAATGGTTAATAAGTGCATAAATAAGGATATATTAGCCTTTATAAGGCAGTAATATAAACATCTTACAGTCTGATTACTGTCATTTAACAGCCTATTAACATTGATAAGTGGTCTATAAACTGTTAACACGTTTCTAATAAGTGTTCATAAATATCTTACAAGCAATAATAATGTGTTTTAGGACATTACTAACACTCATTAAGTCTCATTAATGTTAATAAACATCTTAAGGGTTCATGACGTATAATAAGAGCCTATAATTGTCTTATGAGCAATAATAAATGTGTTAATTATGTTATTAACACTTAAATTGACTTATTTATGTTTGTAAGCATCCTATAAGTTATTTTGTCTTATTACTGCCTATTACCTTAAAATAAAGTGTTACCTTGTGCCACCTAATGGTAACTGAAAGTAAGCAATCTGTCAATTGTCAAATAACTTAAGTGAAACTTTCATGATGTGCTCCACAGTTGACATACATAATGTATAATTATTGGGTGCTCTCTAACGCCATATAGGAGACACAGAAAGTGATGTTTAAGTCCTTCGTGCAGTGTCCGAAGCTTGTGACAATACAGAGCCGCCTTGGCTGTGCTGTAGCATCTGTGCGCCTCAGGGTGCAAGGGCCTGTCCAACGCTGCTTGCAATCAAATATTTACAAAAATGTGTGGGGTGTGCTCACTTTTGAGAGATACTGTATCTGTCATAACTAAGATTTTTCAAGCCACCAGTACAGACTTCAAAAGTGGAGTCTGTCTATGTTGAGTCATCGCCTTCTGATACACATGCTGTAATATCGAGCATCACAGACAGCAGCAGTGTATATGGCACAAAACAGGTAACCATTGAAGGCACAACTTTTGTGGCTGGCATGTTTGTTTGCACTGGGGCACATGTTGCCTTGCCTGTGTTTAAAGAGATCCCAAACATTAAACAAGCCTGGTATATTGAGCATTTGCGGTCATATGAACTAACATCATAAAAGCAAGGGCCATACAGGAAAATCTGTATTGAGCTAACTGACATGCCACCGTTTGCCTACAGGGCTTCAAGCAAGCTAATTCTCACAAATAAGCATTTCATTCCATTGTCTGAGTGAAAGCAGCACATCCCAGCCTTCTTCCCAGTGACCTGAGGGAGGCTAAAGATCTGTCTGGACCTTCAATGAACACTAGTGATCACCTTAACACACTCAACAACAAAGGTAAAGGTAATGTCTATTTTCTACCATGACTTGTGATTTGTGTCATCACAAAGGTAAATACGTACATACAATGTGGTGGTTAAGTTGATCTCTGAGTAATAATTAGTACACTTGGGCCACTTTTCCCAATTATACCATACTCTGTTCTAAAATGTTTAACCAATACTTGCTTTTAAAGAAATAGTTTGACATTTTGGAAGAGTCAGATGTTCAGATTTTTACTAGTCTCTTTTCTGTGTAGTTAATGAAGCTGCAGATAGATGATGTGTGGGTGGTCTACGCAGCTAGTAAAACAACACATCGGCAGCACCTGGAGTAGCTCTATCTGTTTTATTTCACAGGTTCCCCTAACATAGTGTAATGGAAGTGATATCCTAAAACTAAGAGTCATCCTTGATGTCAAAGCTGAGAGGCTTATTTTGCTCTCCTGTCCTGAGACTATGAATGACCTCATATTTGAAATATAAAATAAGTTGAACCTAGCATATGACTTTCGTCTTCAGTTTCAAGACCCAGAATTTGAAAATGCCTTATGCTATTTAGTTAACATCAAGGACATGCCATCCAAGACAACCGTTAAGATAGTTAGATTTGTTGAGCCAGATCTGAGTTCATCTTGAGTTCAACCAGAACAGATGACACACTGTTACTCTGATAACACAGATTCACCAGAGCGTCAGATCTTTGTTATTCCAACATTCGAGGTGGAGCATGCTCAAAGAGATGCAACTCTGTATTTGTCAAAGAGGGGAAAACTTTAAGCTTGTCTAGGGATCAAAAACGCAACATACTGAAAGGAATGGCTGTTATAAATACAAATATATATATATTTATATTATAAATATCAAAAATAAAGCATCTCCTAGTACCAAAAATATTGTCATGGCTGAAGAGGCTCAGGTGAGCTAACACCCCTGTCTAAAAGCAGGGTATGAGGGTTGGAAGAACAGCCTGTACTTCAAAATGGGCAACTACAGTATGAAATTGATGATTGATTTTTTGATCTGGATAAAGAGCTTAACAAATAGTAGTTTTAATATGGTTTGCCTATTTGTCTAATGTTTTTTCCCCTTAAATTCTTATATGGCTTAAAGTTAATGTCTTTTTTTTAAACTTGTGATTTTGTTTTCCATGCAGCTCTACAGTGAATTCCACAGGATCACCAATCAAAATCTACTGTTTTCCTTCTTTGCTGGACTTGACAAGTACACACCTCAGCTGTTGAAGCTCTTCAAAAAGAGGAAGACTGGATGTTTTGGCAAGAAGATGGAAGAAGTTTTGATGGCATATGAGAAACAGGTAAAAACATTTTGAAAGCCTTAATGTATAACATTGATGTTGAATGTGAACAGAACAGCTTGTCGCTGTACTTGAAGAAGGATTTATCAGAGGTCTTCAAAACTTGCAAGGTATTTTTGTATGGTCCTTTTCCTGGGTCCATAGCTCAATACCTTCATCTATTTTGCAAAGAGAAATCCCTGAATCGCTAAAATTAAAAAACTGCCTTATGCTGTGCGGTGTTAACTGCCTTTAGAGCAATTCTCCACATTGCTTAATTTTTGCTTTGTTGTGTGACAGAGATTTAAAAGGATGCTAGGTTCTTCCACTTAACGATAATTTTTATTGATTTAAAGTAAGTCCCAAGTCAAAAGTTAAATCACATTATATAGCCTTGATAAGGCTGTGTTGCCCCTTGCTAATCTGGATGCTGATTGTTGTAGTTATTGCAAGACGGGTGTGGAGATGGTGATTGTCTTTATTCTGAAGTAGCCTTAAGTAAACGATAAGAATGAGATGGGACAAAGGAATTAATTAAAAAGTTACATTTATTGCTGCTCTTGCCAGGGTTGTTCATAAACACTATACAATTTACAGTCAGGTAGAAATATACTGCTTCTAAATACTTTAAGTCAATTATATACATATGGTTGATGCACATGTGAGTCTTGTATAAAGGTTGGTCAAGATTTTTAAAGGCTATACTTTAAGTTACACAAATGTTTAAAATGAGCTTAAAAATCAGGTCTCATCACGGACATAGACACATTTAACACATTATCTGATCCCAAATTTGTAACAGAAGTTACTGTAAGTTAACTGAACACCATAGACACCCTTCTCATCTCTTGTTTGCATTTGGTATGTGCTCTTCTTAACTCAGAAAGCTTCTACATTAAATCCAGATCAATGGGAATCAAGGCTCAGGGTAGCCTTGATTATGTCTTAAAGCAGTTAAAAAGAGGAAAACTTATCTGTAAACTGATCACTTTATAAGATATTCTGAGCTAAACCTTGGTAAAAAGTGGAGACTAGAACTCTCCCCTGATTATATGGAAGGGTAAACTGAGGGTATGAATCCACTTAAATAATCTTGTAATCTCTGTTTGTCATAAGATATTAGAAGTGAAACACCACACTGCTGAAATAATACATGGAATTATGGACCAGAATATATTTGGTTAAACTTAACTTAAACTTTCTGATATTGCTTCTACCTGCATGTAAAAATCTGAAACCAGTGGTGTAATAATGATGTTTTCTTTTATATCGTTAGGCTTTTTGATAAGCTTAATGATTTGTACAGTTACACTCACACACACTGAACATGTATTCCCTTTTTAGAATGAGATGGAAGCAATCCAGAATGGAGGAGTGGTGCTGGTGGAAGTGGTCAGTGAAGAGGAGGTGCCAACTTGCAGTGTTCCCAACTTCTCAGTAAGAAAAGTAGCTATTGGCTGTCCTAAGTTGCTAAATGATGTCATTTCCCAATTTGCATATTTGACCATGTGCATGGAATTGTGATGGACGCTATAGGAGAGAGGAATAACGTCGTGAGAGAAACAAAAAGGGAGTTAAAAACACCCTAAATATGTTTAGAACTACAACCATGTTTAACCAAAATGGCTTCAGCACCTTCCCTTTTTCTTCTTAAAGAGAAAGTGCCTTTTTTCTGGGATGTTTTTTTTTTTTTTAATAAAACAATATACAGTATATTTATTCCTGTTTACAACAGATTCCCTGTCAAATATATTTATTGGGGAAAAAAATCTAAATAGGCTATCGGGTCGGAAGATGAGACTTTGGAGTACCGATGCTCTCTCTCTCTCTCTCTCTCTCTCTCTCTCTCTCGCTCCGCGTCTCACTGCGCAACCAGAGCGCAGCGCACAGACAGACAGACAGCAGCCCCTCCAGCTTCTCTCCCAGCACTGTTTTTCTTGGCTTGTGTGGAGGTGAGTGGTGATGAACAAAAGACTAAACTACCAGTGCCTCGAGTTTACCGCTAATTAAACAAAAGTCAATATAGGCCTATGTCTTGCTAACTCATGAGCTGAGCTAATGTAAAAAGTTAGCTGGAGTTTAGCTAAGGCAATATCTCATAGCCATATAACCTTAATGTACTGATGGAGACACTACAGGTGAACACAGTAACATTTGTGTCTAATAACGTCATCACAATCGCCACATTGATATGCAAATTAGGCGTTAACTAATTAAAATACGCCAAATTGCACACATTGTCACTGCAGGTAAATGGGATAAAAAACATATCTAAAGCATATCACCACAGAACTTCCCCAGTTAATGACTTACATGAAGAGTTAGCTATTTTCCTCTGAAATGTGCTGTGTAAATATGCAGATTAGCTTGTTTTGGTTAATATAGAATAAATCCACAGATGCAAATAGACCGAGGGTATTAGGCTTAAAACCAACACCATCTAAAGGTGTATTCTTGAAGTTTTATTTCCATTAGAGTAAAAGAAGACATGGAAGCAAAATAGATCGAAATTGATCACTCCATGAAGAAAGTGCCTTAAACAGTAACTTCATAGTTTTGATGGTCGGGCTAATAACTCTCCATTCTATTAGTTTGTTGTATGCTGATAGATCCTTATATAATACAGACAGCCCTCCCTCAAATGTGAAACTAAGTCCATGTCACCATCAGTAATTGTGTGTGTGTGTGCGCGTGTGCATGGTAAGTGTAATATAATAGAAACAATAATAAAGTATTTGATCAATACATTAATGTATTCAGGCAATTCAGTATTCTGTCACTTGGCTGTGTGAAGCTGAAGGTTATCTTTGCTCATTTGGCATCTTGCTTGTGAAACAGAAAGTAAAAGTATTTAAATAACATTTATATTAATTAAGACTGCAGCCCAATGCCACAGTTTAGTGTGAAGAGTATTATGTATTCCAATAACACCAAAATAATTGAAACAAGTTATTGCCTTGTGAAAAATAAACAAATTATTAATTAAACTATGTATAAAATATATATGTATAAATATATACTTGAAACTAGTAGCATAGAAAACATGCACATTGTGGCATAGTTTGCTTTGCTGTCGCCTGTTCCTGTGATAAACCTGGTGAATACTAAAGAAGACCGTGAGTTATATGTGTGTTAAAAAATTTGTTAATATATTTGTGAGCAAATGATAGTGAGGTAGAGAAGGAAGAGATACACATGTTTAATTATGGCTTTTTGTCGAGCGTTTTTGTTCAGAGCGGCTCCGTCTACAGCAGAACAGCTGCTCTACGTTGACGTCAAAGTCGCATCAAATGTGACCTGAGTCTGGACAATTTGGACCTCATATGGAAGTGGCCCAATTCTGAACTGGAAAAGATCAGATTCCATGTGACTTGGACTGTTCACACGGTCATAAAAAGATCAGATCTGAGTCACATAAGGGCAAAAAATTCGGATTTGGGTCACGTTGGCCTGCAGTCTGAACGTAGCCTTTGACTCCTTGTTGTAATTCCACCCCCCTCTCATCAATTCTTTAACTTATCATCCTTCCTGTTTGGAGTGTCAACACATAATGTATATGTTATGCTCAGCTACTCCAGCTTTAACAAAAAATTTCAAAATGAGAGCTGAAAGGCTTTTTTTAAAATCAAATACAGTTTTTGTATCAACAAAGCATCAAATTGTGGCTTCCTCAGATGACTTCCTCTATAGTTCACTTGATTTGAGTGATGTTTTACCAAGTAGCTCTTTTCATTCAGACCCAGGTTCGAATCCCACCACCAGCAGTGATAATTGCTTTCAACTTCAAACACCTGTGTGGAGTTCAGTTCCCACTGACTTGCTGTGGTGTTTTTAAATTTGTATGGTAGTCTTTCTAAATGCAATCAATGTTTACGTGGATATTAGTGTTTCCTTAAAATAGTTGATAGCTCTATGTATTTGTTTGGACAACAGTGGACTGTGCTTTGGGGGCATTACATGTTATCTGAACAAACCCAATGAAAGGAAAAGGTTAATAACACACCTTCAATTCTATTTTATAGCGCCAAATCACAGCAACAGTTATCTCTGAGTGCTTTTCATAAAAGAGCAGGTCTAGACCATACTCGTGATGATATTTACAGAAACCCAACAGTTCCCACCAAGAGCAAGCACTAGGCGACAGAGGCAAGGAAAAACATCCTTTTAAGAGGCAGAAACCTCGAGCAGAACCATGGCTCAGGGTGGGCGGCCATCTGCCTCGACTGGTTGGGGGTGAGAGAGAGAGGGGGGGGAACAGAGAGAAAGAGTGCGGGGGATGGAAGGAGTAAGAGAGGGAGGGAGGCAGCCTACACAATCTACACCCAGAGGTACAGACTGTAAAGGGATGGTTCAGAACTCACCTGAGCCAGCCCTAACTATAAGCTTTATCAAAGAGGAAAGTCTTAAGCCTACTCTTAAATGTGGAGATGGTGTCTGCCTCCTGAACCCAAACTGGAACCTGGTTCCACAGGAGAGGAGCTTGATAGCTGAACGCTCTGGCTCCTAGTCTACTTTTGGAGACTCTAGGAACCACAAGTAACCCTGCATTCTGGGAGCGCAGTGCTCTGGTGGGGTAGTAAGGTACTATGAGCTCTTTAAGATAAGATGGTGCCTGACCATTAAGAGCTTTGTAGGTAAGAAGAATGATTTTAAATTCTATTCTGGATTTTACAGGAAGCCAATGCAGAGAAGCTAAGACAGGAGAAATGTGATCTCTTTTCCTGGTTCCTGTCAGAACACGTGCTGCAGCATTCTGGATCAGCTGA
>NC_060157.1:24461706-24525169 GCF_021292245.1 Micropterus dolomieu | reverse complement strand
AAGGTACTATGAGCTCTTTAAGATAAGATGGTGCCTGACCATTAAGAGCTTTGTAGGTAAGAAGAATGATTTTAAATTCTATTCTGGATTTTACAGGAAGCCAATGCAGAGAAGCTAAGACAGGAGAAATGTGATCTCTTTTCCTGGTTCCTGTCAGAACACGTGCTGCAGCATTCTGGATCAGCTGAAGAGTCTTAATGGACTTTTTCGAGCAGCCTGATAATAAGGAATTGCAGTAATCCAGCCTAGAAGTAACAAATGCATGGACTAGTTTTTCTGCATCATTTTTAGACAGGATGTTCCTGATTTTTGCAATATTACGTAGGTGAAAACAGGCGGTCCTTGAAATTTGCTTAATGTGAGACTTAAACGACATGTCCTGATCAAAGATAACTCCAAGATCCTCACAGTGGTGCTGGAGGCCAAGGCGATGCCATCAAGGGAAACTATTTCATTAGATAATGCATCACAGAGGTGCTTGGGCCCCAGAACAATAACTTCAGTTTTATCTGAGTTTAACATTTGAAAATTACAGGTCATCCAGGTTTTAACATCCTGAAGGCACATTTGAAGTTTAGCTAACTGATGAGTTTCATCTGCATAACAACAAAACATCTGGATCAAGTTTGGGCTTTTTCAGAAGAGGTTTAATTGTAGCTACTTTAAAGTACTGTGGTACATAGCCTGTTGATAAAGATAGATTGACCATATTTACTATAGAAGTGCTGACTAAGGGTAAAACTTCTTTAAGCAGCCTAGTCGGGATGGGGTCTAAGAGGCAGGTTGATGGTTTAAATGAAGAAATTATAGACGGCTTTGGCCCTTCCTGTAGAAGGCTTGAGTGTTTTTGGCCCAGTCCAGTTTATTGTCAATGACCACTGTCCAGGTATTTGTAATCCTCCACAGTGTCCACACTGCTCCCCTGGATGGAAACAGGGGGCACTGGTGCCTTGGCTCTCCTTAGATCCACAACCAGGTCCTTAGTCTTTGTCACGTTGAGCAGTAGGTGGTTCTGCTCGCACCATGTGACAAAGTCCCCCACCACATTTTTGTACTCAGCCTTGTCACCCTTGCTGATACATCCAACCACAACAGAGTCATCAGAAAACTTCTGAAGATGGCAGGACTCTGTGTGGTAGTTGAAGTCTGTGGTGTAGATGGTGAAGAGGAAGGGAGAGAGGACCGTCCCCTGCGGGGCCTCAGTGTTGCTGACCACGCTGTCTGACACACAGTGTTGCAGGCGCACATACTATGGTCTGCCAGTCAGGTAGTCAACAATCCAGGACATGAGGGGGGCATCCACCTGCATCACTGTCAGCTTCTCACCCAGCAGGGCCGGCCAGATGGTGTTGAAAGCACTGGAGAAGTCAAAAAACATGACCCTCACAGTGCTCGCCGGCTTGTCCAGGTGGGCATTGGTACGGATGAGCAGGACGATGATGGCATCCTGAACTCCCAGTCGGGGCTGGCAGGCGAACTGGAGTGGGTCCAGGAGAGGTCTGACCATGGGCCGCAGCTGTTCCAGAAGCAGTCTCTCCGGGGTCTTCATAATGTGGGAGGTCAGTGCCACAGGTCTGTAGTCCTTGGAGTCACTAGGACGTGGTGTCTTTGGCACAGGCACGAGACAAGATGTTTTCCACAGCACAGGGACCCTTTGGAGACTCAGGCTCAGATTGAAGACATGCTGAGGCCTATGAGACACTTCAGGGATGTTTCGAGGTAACAGACGGGATGCTGTGCCCCCCAGCTATGTGGAGTCCACATAGCTGGGGGGCACAGGCTTTGAGCACCCCGGGACGAACACCGTCAGGGCCTGCTTGTTGGAGTGGAGTCTCCTCACCTGTCTTCTCACCTGGTCAGCAGTGAGGCACACAGAGGTTACAGGTGGGGGAGGGGGAGAGGAGGAGGATTCAGACTGGAGAGAGCTGTTAACCTGAGAGCCGGAGGTGTGGGTTGGGGTCTCACAGGAGGGTGGGGGACAGTGAGGAGGAGGAGGGGGGAGTAGTGGGGTTGGAGGTGTTTGAGGGCAGACAGCAGAGAGTTAGTTGGGGTATGGGCAGAAGCCATAGTATCAAATCCGTTAAATAACAGATTAAGTTGGTTGGCCCTGTCCAAGCTGCCTTCAACTCCTCTGCTGTCAGTCGGTCTGAAAGCAGTGATGTTCCTCATGCCGCTCCAGACCTCCCTCATGTTGTTCTCCTAGAGTACTCTCCAGCTTCCCTGATCTTCACCTTCAGGTCCCCCTGAATGGCCTTCACCTCCTCCCTATTACCATCTCTGAAAGCCCTCCTCTTAGCATTCAGGATGTCCTTGATGTCCTTACCCACGGTTTGTTGTTTGGGTAACAATGGACAGTCAATTTCCTCTCCATGTGGCTCACAGAGAGCATCCCGTCTGTTACCTCGAAACATCCCTGAAGTGTCTCATAGGCCTCATAGGAATGTAAACAGCTATGTGTTACTATTCGTTTGCACTATTGCTCTTGTGGTTTTAATTTTTATGAGGTTTTTATCCACAGCTCCTCTTCTGTTTACCTTTGATTTAAATAATTTCGATGGCCGGGGGACAGACACCATCACTACAGGGTTTTCACTAAGTAACTCCTGGAATGGAGGAGCAGAGAAGTGTGTTAGACTGCATCTCTGCGTAGGGTTTTGGGTGGTGTGAGGGGAGATGAGGATGTGGGGAAACCCGACACGCTAGAGCTCTTTTTACCATGGGACCCAGATCTTTTGCTTGATGTTTAGGATGTAAAGCGAGTGAGACATGTGTCTGTCCTGTTATTTTTTGCTACTTTTATGGCTATTTTAGTTACATGTGGTTGTTGTTGTATTCCTTGTATTCGTGGCTTGATCCAAAGGGTGATCACCACAGCTGTGGAAAAAAGAGCGTGCAGGAGATCCCAGATCTCCGGGCCTTTCACCCTTGGTACTTCGGGGGTCCTGAATTCCCCGGGACTCAAACCCAGCTTCGGTATTCCAAACCGAGCACTCCTCTTTTCCGGAAAGTGAGGAGGCTGGAGACACCACTCTCAAGGACAAATCACAATCAACGGGCACGGTTATATCACAAACTATCCAGAAATATTCTACACCTATTGACAACTTCCATATAAGGTAACATGGGATGTGCAGCTGGGTGATGTCTCATCAACACAGAAATCTAACGGTGACAACTGAAGTGAACTGAGACAGGGAGTGAGAAGTACTGTTTGATTAGGTCAGTTGCTCGGGTGTCATATGAACAATCGTAAGTAATAGGTAAGTGTCAGAGTGTATTATTGTCAGGGCCCGGTTTCCTGTTGTTAGAAGCTTGTGCTGAATGACCGGAAACCGGGCCCGGACAGTGGGTAACTGCTGAAATAGAAGGGCAGAGAAGTGTGTTAGACTGCGACTCTGCCTCCTGGTCTCAACTCTGGGTTGTCATGGATTTGACACCTTAAGCACTATGTCTTGATGGTTCAGTGGTTAAGGCAATGCCCTGCAGATCCAAAGATCAACGAACATGGCATGTTGGCTGTAATACTGAACTGAAGTAATATTTCTGCAAATACATTTCATTTTTGACGGCCTAAATGTTCTCGAAAACTTACAAATCTTTGAATACACTCCAGACGGGTCAACAACCAACAGGAAGTCGCCATCTTGGATTTAATTCTCATCTTTTATGTGTTTTTATGCAACAAGAAGTCAGTTACTTTGCACTTCCTGCATCATTTTCAATTCTTTAAACAGATATTTGGGGCCTTTAGGATGCTCAAAGAGCCACAAAACGTTGTTGCCAGACTCGAAATGGTAATCTTTGTATTTGGTGTCATTTTTGGAACTTTGGATTGCATGTTGTCTCTATTGTGCCACCTAAAGGCTTATTAGCCTTCATGTGGCTAGGGTTGCTCAAAACCTTGACACGAGACGATGACTTGACACGCACATCAGAAGGTTTTTTATTGTCTGAAATCGTTTGGGGGCATGGTTGGGGAAAATTGTCTCAATAGTGCCCCCTACAAAATTTCAAAAAAGACCCGACCCTGGAAACCAGTCAATTTATTGTGGCCAGCCTTGATCTTGATATGCTGCACCTGTGAGGTGGATGGATTATCTTGGCAAAGGAGAAGTGCTCACTAACACAGATTTTGACAGATTTGTGAACAATATTTGAGAGAAATAGGTCTTTTGTGTACATAGAGAAAGTCTTAGATCTTTGAGTTCAGCTCATGATTAATGGGGGCAAAAACAAAAGTGTTGCATTTAAAATTTTGTTCTGTGTAATAACATGCTAGTATTTCACTCACCGACACTGGAGAACAGACTTCTTGGGTGGTCTGAGGTGGTCTGTAAAATAACCGCACAGCAAGTCATAATATTTGTCTGATATTTGCATGAAAAAAAGCATAAAAACAGCCAATATGTCAAGTAAAGTGACTTAGTATATGTGGAAAATGTCATGTTTACACTAAAGACACTAGTGGCCACTTTGCCCTTTTCGGGTATCCCGAAATTGAGGTGTTCCAGAGAAAGCAAAAGCAGGAAGCAAACAAAGCAAGACAGGAATTTAAGAGCCTGCCGGTTTGAGCTACTCAACAGTGCCTCGTTGGCTGTTTTCAGCTTCCAAAATCGGTATATATGTTTAAGATGTTACTTCTCTACAAAATGATGGAATCTTGTGCACTAAAATGAGTTTATACAAGTACAAAAATGAAACGTTTTTTGCAGATTCAATGTGATTAAATGGTCCGATGTTTACAGATGGTGATCAGCTGTTCAGAGAAATTCATTAGATGACCGCAGAGCTAGTACTTTCTTAGAGCACTGTAAGTTCATCTTATATATATTTTGCGTTCATTCATGTTTTATAACATTTGGAGTGTGTATGGTACCAGCAGTAATGTTTTCATTGTGTAGTGCGGCCGGCAGCCTTTATACGTGCATCTGAGTTAGCACTAAGACGAACTGTATTGAGTATACATTATTATACTGCAACTTTTAAATTGATATTAATGTACAAATTGTTTTATATTCTGTATGAAACTGATAGTATGTGGCTTTGTTTATTTTATGTTAATAGGAGAGTTACCATTACAGTTATTTATGCAAAACTATGCATACTGAAAACTATGCACTGAGAGTTATGCACTGAAAAGTATACACAGAATTGATATACCAAATGGAGTTGCTAATTTAGCACAGTTTGTGGGCACATTTGAAATTAACCTAAGATACAAGCCTCTGTATCGCTTGTTTTGGTGACAAGTTAATGTGAGATTGTATTTAATACCCGTCTCCCATTTGGAGAGCGGTTGAGAATTAAAAACCCCAAATATAGTTTGTGTCCGGTGTCATTTCAATTTCACCCATCAACATATAGTTTAAACAAGTGAGTTTCATGATCCACTGTACAGTGGCCACAAAGGGGGAATTAGCTTCATTTTAGCTAGAGACCAAAACCAATTTTTGTCCCAGGCTGTAAACATGTGTTTTTCTGCTGTGAAGTTGGGCATTTTAACATGTTCTCCCTTTTGGAGCCAGCCCTAAGTGGCCATTCAATGAACTGCAGTTTTTGGCACTTTAGGACTGGCTTCATTTTTTGGTTGCTGCTTGTTCATACCAGACCAAGTTGGACTATAACAGCAAAACCCTTGAGTGTATTAAATTAAGCAACAGTTTTATCGCTTATACATTCAACTTTTAATTTGCAAGAGGAATAATATGTTATTTCTTGTTACAAAAGTTACTTAGTCTCACTTTGAACTATCATTTGCTATACATGGGTAGGATAACCTTAGTTGTCCAGCATGAATAAAACCTTGCAACTAGCGTCATACACAGCATGAGTTGTGAGCACATCACTTGATTCTCACACACATCTCAATCAATGGCTGATTCTTCTAAGAGTCAAACTTCTCTCCCCCTACTTTTCATTCTTTTTATCCTTGACTGAGACTGAGACAGATTTGAAGAACTTTTTTCACTTAGTGCCTGTCCACTGAAATGAACCCATTGTATCTCAAATCATTCAGCCCAGCAGCTCTGAACCAGAGGGGAGCAGAGAACAGCTCTGAAAAAGTGGGCTGTGAGTACTGTAGTGTGTTTTCACACACGCATGTGAAATGTGGTGTGTCAACTCCACCAGGGATTTTGTAAGAAGTGTCAATATAGGGCTATCATGTATTCCCACTGGGGTTGTAAAGTTGTGGTCTGAGCATAGCAATTTCCCAAAATGAACTAATTTGTTTCTCGTCGCCAGGGGAACAAGGTAACGAGCCAGTTTGTAACTTATTTTCCCCAGCAGCGCTCTGCGTCAGAGGGACGGATTCTGGTAGCAATTACTATGCAGGAATGTTGGTTGCGATGGGGAATAGAAAGAGACGCAGCATCTAAGAATGTCTTAGGGTGTGAAAGAAAAGAAACTGGGAGTAAAAAAGAAAGTCGTTCAGACAGTGCATACAGTATATTCACTTTTGTGTGTGCATGTAGGAAAGAAAATGAGAGATTGCATTTTCTAGCTTACTTTCAGCCTCCTTGAGCTTCCTGAGTTCTATTAGAAACTTCTATATAGAAAATTAAACAATTTCTTCTTAAAATTAGGCTGTCGTATGTCGTATCCTGGCTTTGCCCTGTTTTGAAACCGCTACTCCCATCCAGAGTTCCCAGAATGCTCAAATGCTCAAAATTAACACTCTTCCAAGCAAAACATAAAATTCCTATTCAGAACTCTTCCTCCTTTACAGTTACATAAATGAACCTTTCCCTCTCTACTCAATATCATACGCATTAGTCAGTCTTCCTATGTAAATCTATTTCCACTCAAAACACTCCCTTCACTGACACCTAAACCATTCCACTCCACCCGGTATTTGCTCTGAACTCATCTAACCTTTTAATACACAGTACAAGCACCTTAAGCCTCTTTATCTTGATTCCTAAGTATTACAGTACACTATTCTCCCCTTTTTGTCTACTATATCCTGTATTTGATCTCTTCAAGGTGAGTACAACTGTCCATTTAGAAGAACCATTACCTTTAAAGAAGGGGGAATCCTTAAAGCATGTATTCAAAATTTTGGGACATATACTAATTATATATTATATATACAAATACTAATTTACTTTCTTGCTGAGAGTTAGATGGCAAGTTACCATGATACCACTCTCATGCCTTTACAGTAATTATGAAGCTACAGCCAGCAGCTTTTATCTTAGCTTAGTGCAAAGACTGGATGCAAGAAACAGCCAACCTGGCGTCTTCATACTTCATTCTTCATTTTTCACAGTGACGACTCACAGAAGACTCCAAGCACTAATTGACATTTAACAAATTAAACAAGTGAGCTTAGTGAGCTTTCGAGGTGCTGGTGAATTTTGTTGACAGAGCCATTCAATTCTAATAATTCAAAATTGATCATAGTTCAGAACTAATCATCTCCTGGTCCTAGTGCCATATTTAGTACACAGACATGGGAGTGTTATTGATCTTGGCCAAAAAAGCACATAAGCATATTTTTTATTGCTCTTAAATATGCAAGAAATGTAATGGCCTGTTACAAAATGTTCACACTGAAGGTACCTGCAAAATGTATCAATCAATCAATTTGATCACTTTTGGCTTGCTGCAACTAAAGCGTGATTAAGATTTTTATGTTGATATGTTACGTTGACACTTGGTTGAGGTAAGGTAAATATTGTGTTCTTGGTTAAATATTTAAAAAGTCAACACTAACTTAAAGTGTTAAAAATATTTTTTTAAGCATTTACCACTCGCCAATGCGTTCTGTCTGCATTTGATTCTTGCAATAAACCTAAAATATCCAGGTGATGAAAGACATTATAAGCAATATTTCCCCTCTTAATGAAGAAATTAATGGAATGCTACATAGTGCTGTATATGAAGTCAAAACTATTTTTTTTTTAGTACAACAATGTTATGAGGCTGTATTTGTATTTTAATAACTTTATTTTCTTTGACAATATAACTGAATACCAGTACAAGACACCAGACACTTTCAGAGTAGCCCAAAGTTACATATTGGTATTTCATCTATCACTGTTTTAAATTTCCCTGTTTTTTGTTACATTTTAATACATGTTGCTTTTCATGACTCTAAAGGCACTCCACAGTCCCTGAACTCCACAAGAATTGAAATGCCCAAAAGTAAGACTCGCTTTGATTGAATTTTTTGCCAAATAGCTTACAATTGTTACAAGTGTATTGCATTCACTTAATTTTTAGGGCCCGAGCACAAAACGTGAGGTCCCTATTGAAACTGAAGGGATTATTATTAGGCCCCGAGCATGAACCATGCGATTAACACGATTTACGCTGTAATATACTACTCCTAGCAGGTTGACAATATCAACTTCAAAACTGTCCCAGAAAACCCTTAACACATTAATGAAGCCATGTTGCAAAACTTGTGAGTTTGCAGTTAATGGCGAGGCTCACATCTGCACAACACGTTACAAGCTTTAAAACTGTTTACTGTTTGCACCTTGGAGGCCGACAATAAAAATGATGTCGGTTTTACACTACATCACATTCGCTGTTCACACACATTCATACACTGAGCTAACATTCATTCACTCAAACTAACATTCATGCACATACACTGGTGGAACAGCCACCAGGGGCAATTCTGGGTTCAGTATCTTGCCCAACACTTAACTGAACCGCCGACCTTCCGATTAACGGGCAACCCGCTCTACCTCCTGTTCCATAGCCACCCTGTATCGACATGTTATGCCAAAGTTTTCTGATGCTGATTTGAATATTCAGAAAGTCATATATTCTTACTTTATTACAGTTACCATGACTCTGCACCAAATGGAAAAAACCCCTCAAGGTAAATATTAAATTGGTATAGGTCTAGCGGAGATTTCATATGTCGATGAAATAGTCTGCTAGTAATCTTTTCAATTGTCATTACAGCTACCGGGACTCTGTGCCAATCTCCCAGGACTTCCAAGACTCCCTAGGCAGTAATCCCCAACGTTAGTAGGGACATGTTATGCCAGAGGTTTCAAATGCTGATTTGAATATTCAAAAAGTAATATATAATATATTCATAGTTCTTTACCATGTCTCTGCGTCAATTGCCATTACAGCTACCGGGAGTCAGTGCCGATCAGCCAGGACTCCCCAAAGCAGAAATCGCCAAAGTTAGTATGGACATTTGCTCAGTCAAGGAGCAATGCTCAACTTAACAAAATCTCCTGTTACAGGACTGAGGTTACTAAGAAACATATAAGTTTTTAATAAGGGTGAAACAGAAATAACTTAGTGTATTAAATATGTAGCAGTCATTTATTTATGTAGCAAATTTACAAAACTAATTTATGGGGCAGCATAACTACTTTTCCACAATTTGTTGTGAGAATCATGTTTTTATTAAATTGTATACCCATTCCTTTTTGCTTACTCCTTTAATTTTCAGAGGGACAATACAAGTTTCCAATGTCTGATAAATGTAAGTATTAAAAGATTGTTACTTAATATTTTAGGATTTATATGTAGATTAAGTGTTGTGGTCATTTTGTCATGCAAACTTTTTGTTATGGATGTACTTGAGTGGTCATGCCTCAGTATTGTAATATTATCTTCTATGGGATTTGATTCTAACACAATGCCTTTGTTGCAATTAGGATTCCAAAGAAAAGTGCTGATGCAGCTTGTTGAAATAAAAGAAGTAAGAAGGATTGCACAAAGGGTGGAACCTGACAGTGTGTTCCACATGTCTACACAGAGGAGGAGTTCAGAGACCTGGAAAGGCAGTAGAAAAATGAGGAGACCCAGGCAGCAATGGTCAAAAAAAAAACAAAAAACTACTCAAAAGCAATTTTTACTCACTAAAGCTCTCATCTTTGACAAAGTCCACAATATATTTCAACTACAATATTTATATTTTCTTTATTTATTTATGACTAAACAGTGAATTATTGCATACAGAGGTAATATAGAGCAGAACAAAAATCTTTGTCATTGTCATTGTACAATGAGATTAAGTTTTAAACTTTCAAATTGATTTTATAATACGGCTTATAGATACAAATGACTTAAAATGGAAATATAAATTAGCAAGTAAACTACCCAGTTAAAATAAAGCAATTACCTCACGTGCAATGCAGCATTAAAACATGAACATTACAAAAAGAATCCATTACGTAATAAAGAAACGGTAGGAGTATGTATATTAGTCGATGTACACTTGAGGTTAAATTCTGAACTGGGCAACTTTTTAGTTACAGCAGCTTTCACTGTGTTGTGATTAAGTAATTTGTGCCAGACAATTGTGGCGTCAAAAGATGGATTGTGGGGGGCACTCTATGGAAAAAGCTATTTCTCAGTCTGGAGGCGCATGCCTTCGATCTGGTGGAATAAAGAGTCTTTATATGGTTTGTGATGTAAAACTTGCAGGTCAGCTGAAGGTAAACTGAAGCATTGACTACTACCTGCCAAGTATAGACTTTGTAATGTTTTATTCAGGTATCAAAGTTGTGCAAAATTGGTGGGAGAAACTTCAGAGACAGTGCCAGATGCTGGACAGGTAAAGCCTACAAAATGTGCCTTCAGCCATTGAGGTGTCAAGACTTTCATGTGGTCACAACGCAAATCAGACATTTAACAAAGAATTCCTTTATCGTTTATTTTGAAATCTCAGTCTTTGTCCGCAATTGCTAACAACCTTGCCCATGATGTTTAGGCTGAATAGTGATACACAATATATATCTCAATATCGATTTTATTTTTTATAACTAAATGGGAAATAAATATATTTTAATGTGACATCATGCTATGTTTATATAAATTATATAGTCTCAATTGGTACTAATAATCTACTTTCATTTAAGTTCAATGTTAGTAGTTGGTTGGGTTAATTAACCCTTTTTCGTATTCTACGTGTTTTAAAATGCTCTAGATTTGGTATTTTTGATTTATCTGATTTATTGTGTTTGATTTATTATTTTTAGATATCTTAAGTTATTTAAAATATTTTCTTCTTCTGTCTTTATATTTTGATTATCTTAATTTGTTCATTGTTTTTTGTTCATAGTCTCCATAGGAGATAGAGGAGGGAGAAGAGAAGCTTGGGTGCCTTTCAGTCAGCCGTGTGCTGAATGTAGCTTTTCAATGTAATTTTTCGTGAACCGACCAATCACAGCCTGGATGGGCCGGGACATTTTAAAAATATTGACAGATAGGTGTCATTCACACTGGGGATGCTGGGGACATGTCAGAATAAGAATATCTCCATCAGCTTTTGTTTAAAATGTTCTGAAAAACAGCTTACAACAAGCAATGTTAAAAATGAACAAATGAAACAATGCACAATACGAAAACATTAACAACTTTTATGATAAAATCTTTTTTCAAATAATATGATTAGTAAATCTTTTTTTGTCCCTTTTCCTTAACAAAATAAATATCTTAATCTTGTGATTCAAATAAATTCAATCAAACATTTATAGAAGATATAGTGAACAATTTGTTATATTGTTATTGAGGAAAATTATATTGCAATAATTATCATTATTGTTTTATTGCCCACCCTATGTGAACTTTATTTTATTAACTGATTAAATCAACATGTCCATAACTTATTATCTATAAATAGGCTAAAACAAATACTTTGATAACGATACGATTGGAAAGACTTTTGCAAAGGATTTTGCATGTTAGGCCTACTTCCTTTTAAAAATGTTTTCTTGTCACTTGCAACTATGAACAGGACTGCTCAAATTTAAGAGTGATCAAAAGCTAATCAGCTCCACAGAGCACCTGTTCTTGCTGTCACTTTATTGGTCATTCTGGAAAATATCCTTTCCACATAACCAGTGGATGCTGTGATACTTGTGATGTGGCTGTTGATGGACACGATGAGAAATTGCTAATGAACTTGAGAAATTGTAAAGGGTAGTTTTTATTTAGCCTTTTGTTAATTTTATAGTATTGAAGGATGCAATTCTATAGCTTGGTTAAGCATAACATATACACTCACCTAAAGGATTATTAGGAACACCATACTAATACTGTGTTTGACCCCCTTTCGCCTTCAGAACTGCCTTAATTCTGCTTCTTAATTCTGGCATTGATTCAACAAGGTGCTGAAAGCATTCTTTAGAAATGTTGGCCCATATTGATAGGATAGCATCTTGCAGTTGATGGAGATTTGTGGGATGCACATCCAGGGCACGAAGCTCCCGTTCCACCACATCCCAAAGATGCTCTATTGGGTTGAGATCTGGTGACTGTGGGGGCCATTTTAGTACAGTGAAGTCATTGTCATGTTCAAGAAACCAGTTTGAAATGATTCAAGCTTTGTGACATGGTGCATTATCCTGCTGGAAGTAGCCATCAGAGGATGGATACATGGTGGCCATAAAGGGATGGACATGGTCAGAAACAACACTCAGGTAGGCCTTGGCATTTAAACGATGCCCAATTGGCACTAAGGGGCCTAAAGTGTGCCAAGAAAACATCCCCCACACCATTACACCACCACCAGCAGCCTGCACAGTGGTAACAAGGTATGATGGATCCATGTTCTCATTCTGTTTACGCCAAATTCTGACTCTACCATCTGAATGTCTCAACAGAAATCGAGACTCATCAGACCAGGCAACATTTTTCCAGTCTTCAACTGTCCAATTTTGGTGAGCTCTTGCAAATCGTAGCCTCTTTTTCCTATTTGTAGTGGAGATGAGTGGTACCCAGGCGGGTCTTCTGCTGTTGTAGCCCATCCGCCTCAAGGCTGTGCTTGTTGTGGCTTCACAAATGCTTTGCTGCATACCTCGGCTGTAACGAGTGGTTATTTCAGTCAAAGTTGTGCTTCTATCAGCTTGAATCGGTCGGCCCATTCTCCTCTGACCTCTAGCATCAACAAGGCATTTTCGCCCACAGGACTGCCGCATACTGGATGTTTTTCCCTTTTCACACCATTCTTTGTAAACTCTAGAAATGGTTGTGCGTGAAAATCCCAGTAACTGAGCAGATTGTGAAATACTCAGACCGGCCCGTCTGGCACCAACGACCATGTCACGCTCAAAATTGCTTAAATCACCTTTCTTTCCCATTCTGACATTCAGTTTGGAGTTCAGGAGATTGTCTTGACCAGGACCACACCCCTAAATGCATTGAAGCAACTGCCATGTGGGTTGATAAGATAATTGCATTAATGAGAAATTGAACAGGTGTTCCTAATAATCCTTTAGGTGAGTGTACTTGTTTATAGTCTTCACATAGGCACTATATTTTGATAATTAAATGTGTATTAAATAGCCTATATCTCCTTATCTCATTAAATTAATGCTTATGTGTCTCACTGGATACCTCAACCTTAAAAAACAAATCATACCATAATGTGGACATGTGATTCATTTACATTGTAACAATATTTCTTAACATATAGGGAGCATATGAAATCCATCATAATCAGAAAATCTGAATCAGAAAAAAGTACATTTTATTAAGTCATTACACTGCTTTGGCATGCTGTCACATGTCTGACAGGCCACAGTGCACCACACAGAACACTGACTACTCATCAAGTAGACTATTTGATTTCTTCCACTCTCATCGTCTTTTGCATCCGCTTTCATTTCAGAGGGGATGCGGGATGGTTCGCGAGCTGCAACCGCCATTGTTTCAACTCGACTCCCTTCCCTTATCTGGCCCCAGTTGGCCCTAAATCTGACGGTATTAACAATGGCAGCGAGTATTGATCCAAAACGGGACACACTGTTCACAAATATGGGACAATTCCGTATTTAAAGGGATGGGTGGCAACCCTACTGCCCATAGGGGTGAAGTAAAAAAGATTTAAATGTATTACGATGCAGATGTGGTAGATACTGAATCAATTAACAAATGTCAAAAATTGATTATCTAAATGTAGCCAGGTGAACCAGGGGTACAGAGTTAAATAGTGATATGTGGGTTATAATGTTATGTAGTTGCTGGTACTGCAGCAATAACTGTCTACTGTATTTAATGGCACTGTCTCTTTAAGAGTACCACATGGAATGGCTCTCGCGAGAGGGTAGAATTACCCCTAGGATTCAAGACTTTTTAAGTCCTTTTTAATACCACCTAGGATGAAATTTAATATCAACTTTTCTGCCGTATAATGGAAAGGAACTGAAAGGAGGTAAAATTTTAAGAAAATTATTTCCGAAGTTACACAAATTTAATAAAACATTTTATTATAATACTGCGTATAACATCAGAGTAACACCAGACGGAGGAAAATGTAAAGTCACACAGACAAACCTTTGTAAATGAAATTTAATACTTTGTAAATGAAATTTAATACTTTTAAGGCCATATTTTCGGAATATGACATTTAAGAATTTTTAATATTTTTAAGACCCTGCGGGTACCCTGATAACCCATGGAAAAGTACAGTAATAACCCTTAAGATCAGCAGACGAAAGAGTTAACTAACTAGCGGACCAAGGTAGATGCATGAAGACCTGGGTGTCCCAGCTTAATAGCCGAGTGAGTGTGTGTGTGTGTGTGTGTGTGTGTGTGTGTGTGTGTGTGTGTGTGTGTGGATCTTCACCACGAGGGGAAGAGACTCTGACAATGCATCTTACTTGTACAAAATCTTTGTTGGGAGTTGCACATGCGCAGTTCCCAGGTAAGGACTACTAGCCAATCAGAAGTAGTGTGATCCAAATCAAAGCTGCTTCAGACTAAGACCGTAACCTAGCAGATGGTATAAGTTACTCACAAGTCCACAACCACACAACATCATTATTCCACATCTTACCTTCAGGACTAAACGTTGAACTGTTTGAACTGCCGGTGTTCTCACAATCTATGCTGCCTTCAATGCGACACACACACCAGCGATCCACACAGCTTTCTCTTTTTTAAGACGACTCGCCTCGACTTGCTTTTGGCCCTCCATCCTACGTTTTCCATTGCAGATCGTGCCCTCTCAGTGCAGATGGTTGTCATGGCACGCGACACACCAATGGGACGCAAACACACCAGCTGTCTCTTGATTTAAGCTAAAGGGTTTCAACATTACTCAGAATGTAAAGACAGATAAGCGGTATGAAAACCTTCTAGCTGTGTTTTCCAGGCGCACGCAACGATGATGCAGTGAATATTATAATATTCTCTTTGACCAATCAGCAGTCTGTTGTGTTTTCACCGTTACATTTTAGTATCCCTCGGCTCGCTTGGAACCTCTACGGAGGTGAGGTGATACGAAAAAAAGTACCTGGAAGCAGGTACACGTGCAACATTTCTACAATGGAAAACCAAACAAAGGCGAGTCAAGCCAAAGGGCCTCCGCTCAGACTAGCTTGGTTTGAGGGCGTGCCTGACCCCGCTAGCCGCTTGGCAAGCTTTATGACGCGTTTGCATTGTGATGTCACAAGTAAAGGAAGTGAAGGACTGGACTACAAACGAGCTGTTTTCAAGCGGTTCTGAGCAGTGGTTTCTGTGGGAGATGGGAACTCCCTTTGGGCTGGACTTTGGGCTTTTTCACTTTGCAAACCTGTTACATGCACAAAAAAGATATATAACTCAATAAAGGAGAGGGAAAAAGCATAATACCACCACTTTAATTCTAATTGTATTCTGTGAATGAATTTATTTTATGTTTTATGGTAAATTTAAATATTTCACCTTGAGTTTATGCAGTCAATGCATTATGTGGCTAAGTGAATGTATATATACATATCACATATATACTCATCATTTCTGGCCTGGCTACATAAATGTTGATTGACAACGCAATGTTCACGGAACACAAATGGGCGGAAGTGCTGCGCCCCGGACAGTTGGTGGTGTGCACATAACAGAGACCAGTAATCTCTGTTTGTCTCCATCTAGTGTTGCCCCTGTATTCAATGCATTGCGCCGCTGCTGAATGAATGACCACCACAATAAATTTTCACACCTCATCAATGTGCGCAACTAATTTTCACTGGCACACTGTGCAGCACTGCAACACTGAACGCTTGGCTGGCTCCCTGTGTATCCTGTGTGTGTGTAGCGAGTGTGTGGGCCTGCGAATGAGAGAGAACGAGCGACAGAATGTGATGATGAAAGTTATCAAAGGAAAATATTTAAGTTACTTAGTAAATTGTCAGTCTGGCAGCAAATGTGCAGTGTAGGTCATAGTCTGTACGTTAATAAAGTCTGTTGTTTCAACAACTGCTGGAAAAGTGAAGGCGGTTAGCGCTAATGTTAGCTAACATTTCCCCTGTAACTTTATAGCACTTTTTGCCTGCTATGTAATGTTAGCTAAATTAGTAATGAAGTACCTTCTTGTCCAGGGTTGAGAACATCAGGTACAAGCTAAACTAGTGCACAGCTCTCCGGCAGAGAGACCGCCAGCGCCACGGCCGGCCCGAGGCTGCTGCGGGTTCAGCTCCTTATGTTGTTCCCCATCCCACTCCCAAGGCTCCGGCTTTGGCCTGCTCATGGTCCAACCCTGGAAGCACCAATGACATTTGGGGGGGGGGGGATTTTGTGTTTCCTGTGCCTGTTCTGTTTGCACTTTTGTTCCAAACCCAAACCGTTTTGAAATAAAACACAAACATAGCCCTAGAGAGCTTTTTCCTGGGCCTGCCGCTGTCTCTGCCGAGTCAGTGGCTGCCTTTTCACACATTTCCTCCATACTACACGGACTGGGTGCAGCTGGCCAGATGGCCTTCACGCTTTCTGGCTCCACGGTCATAAGCAGACCCCCTTCCGGTTCGCCTGCCTCCGCCCCAACAGAAAAGACACCTTTTCGCATGTTAACAGTGAAACAGGTGATGGAGTGTTTTTAATTCCAGGGTGCCCAGTACCAATACAAACGCCTGCCCTTCGGTTACTCCCTGGCCTGCGCACTTTTTCCAAGTGTGTCGAGATGGCCCTGGAGCCGCTGCAGCGGTCGGGCATCACAGTCCTGTTTTATCTGTACGACCTGCTGCTGCTGGCGCCGTCCTGGGACGAAGCGGTGGTACAGACGGCCCAGCTAGTCGCACACCTGTCTTACCTGGGCTTCACGGTGAACTGAAAGAAGACTGCTCCTCTTCCCTCCCAGAGACTCACCTACCTTGGCGTGGTACTGGAGAGTGGGTGCTCTGATGGAGCTGCTCCGCCGTGTTGTCTCCCTCGGCCTCATGTCCATCCCGATCTGATGGACCAGATCTGGCTCCAGTTCGGCGGGGCAGAGGTGGATCTGTTTGCCAACAAGGAGAATGCTCAGTGCACCCTTTGGTTTTCACTGAGCCCGCGGGACGTCCCCCCGCTTTGACCTCCCCGCCTGCTGTATGCTTTTCCGCCGGTGCGGCTGATCCCGCGCCTTCTGGATTGCCTGCAGTTTTCAACATTGGCGGTGATTCTTGTGGCCCCGGAGCGCACCAGCGCGTCCTGGTTGCCCTGTCTCCAGCGGTTGCTGGCGTGGCAGCCGTGGAAACTCCCCTGGAGGGGGGATGCTCTCTCTCAGGCGGGGGATGCGATCAGGAGTTACGCGCTCCTTGGCCAGCCTCTCTGGGTCTGGCCGCTGAGAGGCAACGCCAGGCAGCAAAGACGCAGCACTTCTGTCAACACAGACGCTGTTTGCATGTCATCCTGTGTGCAGTGATGTTATATATATATATATATATATATATATATATATATACCCATTAAGATAAGGTTAAAAAATGTTTAACAAATGCACATTGTTTGCCCTTATTCTTGTTCTTCAGAAAGATATGGTAATGTTGTTCACTAACATTTTACATGGTTCATGCTTAACTCACGTGCCTTCTAGCTTATTAAAGCAGTAATTAACTTGTGTTTTAAACAAATTAAATGTCCTGACATTTATTAATAATTTAAATAACTTCCTCTCTGTTAAAATAAATTAATAACTCACATATGATACATGTAATAACGTCCATTTTTTCCATTGAAATCAAGTTATTCGGTCTGTACGGAACACCGTTGATAGCCTGTACGGAACAGTGTTAACCCTAATGAACATCCGTACACATGTGGAGGAGGTACTTTTCCCCACTTATCTCAAATACTGTTGGTTCAAAAGACATCAATCAAAGAATAAACCGTCCAATAGGTATTCCACCAGGGAATTGCCATAAAAACATGCTTGTCAGGCTCTCAACAACAGCGTGGTGGTCAATGGACTGCAGTGAAGTGCGCAAAGTGTACGGAACATGGTTAGTCTATGTTAACGGTAAAAAGCAAATGTGGAGCGAATTGTTTACTAACGTTAGCCTATAGTGAGCCAGGAGCAGCCAGCTAACGCTACAGTAGCTCGGACCTGCCGCTGTTTGCTTATTGTGGTTTTTATATACAGTCTATGGGTTATACCAATACTCAGCTTCTACACCTCAGTCACTGTAACTAACGTGACCCACATAACATAAAACACTGCAACAAAACGGTCACAACACAGAGGAAGAGCCATCCACTATCATAAGTTACAGTAAAGTTACTTACTGCGGTCTAACTGTTATAAAGTGTGTCACAATCCCATTATAATATTCAGTCCACCTCACTAACCGTTTCATTATCATCCAATACATGTAGCTGTGCTGACATTGCTGAGCCTCCGGAGACAGATTCACAGATAGTAAAAATAGTTACTGAAAAGCAGCAGATGAGTTAACGCAGTAGCACGTCGGCTAAATGCAGTAAATGTAACGTTATCATGTAACAAGCATGGATTAGTTCTGCATGCAGCTGATAAAACTATTACTGTAACGTTGCAGTGGGAGTTTACCTGAGTTTCCAGCTCTGTCTGTTCTCCCTGTCAGATAGCCGCTGTCACTCTGCCTTTTTTCGGGAGTATTGTGCAGATATGCGGCTCGCTGCGCTGAATGAAAGGTACAGCGGCGGTGTTGATCTGCCTCTGAGACGGGAACGTTTAAGTAACAGAGCCTGAACATGTCTGAGTGAAAAGCCACGGCCTGCATGCTGGTTTTTCTGCGTTTATTGTGGTATTTCTGTATGAAAGTTGTGTTTCGGATTATGCTCGCTCACGAGTTCAAGCGAGCACATGGTTGCAATCTTAGAACTGCACCGCTAGTGGCCGCTGAAAACTACATAATGCCCCTTTAAATCAAAAGGTCATAATGTGTTATGAACTTTACTATAGGACCTAATGCATGTTTGTAAGTGAGTGTAACAATTGTTATATTGTCTTATGGAAGCATTATATCGTAAATGTATGCATAAGTCATTAATATTTCTTAAAGAACTGAACATTTTAATAGTTTAATGGTTTTTGTATTTGAAAGTATGCAGAAGTAGTAGCAATGCAAAAAACCTACCTAAAAAAACTTCGGTAGGAAAATAAAGATTTGGATAACAATAGGGGAATACTGGATCAGAATTCACACTAATTATACAACATCATCTTGTTCACATATGTAAGTCAACTTCCCTGTTATGCACATTGACACTAATGCCTCACTGGCTTCTTGCCATCATCCTCCCACACACCCAGGTCTGCTGTGAGTCTGGAAAAGTCTTTCAGCTTTGCAGAAATTCACATTCTGATCTTGTCCCACAGTAGGCAGAAGGCCCCTGTTCTCATGTCATATCCAAGAAATCCAATGTCTCTGCTTTCTTTACATTTACATTTATTAGTCAGTCTATTTGTACTCTTAGATACAAACTGACCTTTTTGGTCTCAGTTGAATCACTGCATAAGTTTATGTGAATAGACCTTTAATATTTTAACAGAAATAGAAATGTCGCACCAGTGGTAACAAATTTTGGTAATTGGGTGGGGCATTTTTTGACAGTTACAAGTTGAATCTCCCAAATCAATCCACTATTCATCATCACTTTTTTTTTTCATATTCAACCGCACCATAAATCATTTTGCCAGATTCTAATCAAGACTGGTTTCTCAACTGCATCTGACAACAAGCAATAGTTTCCTAATTTGTGCCAGTTTCCAGTTCAGTATTGCATGCCTTGTTTCTCTTATTGTGTAAAGAGTGTGTGACAGTGTGTCTGCTGTGAGTGGCTCCTCCAGCCAGTCTCAAGTTGTACTTGTGGGGAAGTCATAAAGCTTTCTTCCCTGAGACTCTTGAAAGCCTTTGTTTCAACACACCTTTGTGTCAGTACATATGGTTTTGCCGTTCTCTGAAGCCAAATGTTTCACAATCTGACCTAGCCGACAGAATATGGGCAGACATACCAGACAGACAGGGAATTCCAAAGAAAGAGAACAAATGGAGGGACTTACAAAGATAGGAGATGGATAGGGAGATAGGGAAACACAAGTGCATGTCACTGCATGCCAGTGCAGTAATTCTGAGAATTCCCTTTGCTTTGTCATTACCCACCAAAAAATTGATACACTACACAGAGGGGAAAATGAACTAAATTTAATGGACCCATATTATACACATACAAGGGTCATGCTTTCATATTGGGTGTCTACTAGAAGATGTTTACATGCTTAAATGTTAAAAAAAACATTATTTTTCTCATATTCACCTCTATTAACCCTCTATCTGAACACTACTTATTAGTTCCTGTCTCTTTAAGGCACCACCATCCTAAAAGGCCACTTTCTACTGATTGGCCAAATTCTGGAAGCCTGCTGAGGGACAGCAACTAGCTGGCACAGTGCTGAAACAAAGTGTGAAGATAGGTGTAACTATGCGGGTCTAGTTCTCAATGTTTACAGTACAAAAACACAACTTTATAACTTTATTCACTGATTTTGGTGAAAATGGATCATATTAAATGGAGAAAATATTTTCTGGTTTCCCCTCTGATATCCTCAGGCTGCTCTGCCTATTATTAATCATAATAGTAACAATAATAAGAATATTAAGAATACATTACATTTATATAGGGCTCTATCATTGAAACTCAACTGGGTGATGCACTGCAGCCATTTTGTGCCAGAACGCTCACCAAACATCAGCGTGAGCCGGAGAGGGAAGGAAACATTGAGCCAATTACTATGGGGGTGTGGGTAATTTACAGAGTTTCCTGATGGACAGATAGCTTTACTTGTTGTCAGCAGTTACTTTAGGCGCTAACTACTGCTAACGGCAGCTGCCACTACCTAGTTAGCTCAGTTTGCCATGCAGCTAGCCATGCTATTAGCTGACTCTGCCTAGACTGGAGGCTTGGTGCTCTGAGGGTATGTTGGAGAGCACACCTCTAACTTTAGCACAGGACCTTTGGAGGCTGCGGCCAGAACAAGCTGATAACAAGAGCTACAGTTAGCAGTAGCTAGCAGTTACTGTTGCGTTAGCCACAAGTAAAGCTATCTCTTGAGGCACAGCAGCCAGAAGACAGGGGAAGGGAAAACCAGAACACTTTCCTTCATAACTGTAAAAGTACTTTCTTTTGTATCAGTTCCACCATTAAAAGGACAGTAATCTTATAATCTGTAAAGGTGGTGACGTGATCTTAAGGTGCCAGCTATGAGTGTCTGCAGCCAAGTCACAGTTTTGCAATCCCAACAATATGCAAATATATTTCCCACAGTGTAGTAATTCACCAACCACCTCCTATTGAATTTGACATAAATATAGATTCCTTATTTAATGTTAACAAGAACAGGCCTGTAAAGGGTTATCACTCACTATCACACGTTAAGATAAACAGTTTTGGCTGGAATGTATAGGAGTTCATTCTGAATTTTTTCCAAGCCATGCATGAGTTAGTCATGACCAGAACAAAGAAATATGACCACATTACTCCTATTTTAGCTTCATTACACTGGCTCCCGGGATGTTTTAGAATTGACTTTAAAATTTTATTGATCACTTTTAAAGCTCTTCATGGCCTCTCGCCTTGTTATATTTCTGACCTTTTAGTCCCATACGCACCAGCACGTACCTTGAGATTCTCAGGCAGAGGTCTGCTGTCTGTTCCAGAGTCTCGACTGAAAACTAAAGGGGACAGAGCGTTCAACAGGAACAGCCTGCCCGAGGAAATCAGGTCGGCTGAGTCAGTGAACTCTTAAGTCCCTTCTTAAAACATACTTTTATAGGAGAGCCTTTCCCTATCTTATTTGACTTTATTTTATCCCTTTTATTTTATTGTATTTTACTAATTTTATATTTATCTTAAACGTGTATTTTAGTCTTTTCAGTGTTGTCTTGCTTTTATCTTGTATTGTTTTTGTATTATTGTCTTTTGGGTATTATTGTCTTTACACTTGTTAAAGCACTTTGTAACTTGTTTTTGAAAGTGCTCTACAAATAAAGATTATTATTATTATTATATGGCAAGTCAGTGGCTTACAGAATCTGTTTAATCTCTTTCTCCTTTTACCATAGTAAAACAGTTAAGCTTAAAGCTTGGGTAGACAACACTGGAGATGTAGCAAGAGACAGCTAAATTTTGAAAGAATTCAACCTAAAAAATCCCACCCTCTCCCTTTAGGCCTCCCTCCAAAGCCACTCCCACAAAACACATTTTAAAATGACAATTAAAGACACTTTCAGCAAATATAACAAAATGCTTCTGAAATGAAGTGCCCACCCATTAGATTAACCATGAATCATCTCTCACTCTCTCTGTTACACACACACACACATATAAACACACATTGAATGTGTCAAGAATTCAATGTGCCCCCCCCCCCATCATTTGGGTGTGTCTGAAGTGAGTCAGCCATCCAGTGTTCCCAAGTCACTAGGCCTCCTCCCAGTGGTAGCAAAAGAGGAACAGAAGTAAGGGACTGGGAGAAGGGTGTGGTGTGTGACTGTGTGTGACTGTGTGTGTGTGTGTGTGTTTGCGTTCAAGACAAGTTTGGGAGACCTCAGGACAGCAGGACTGAGGGGCATGATAAAGTTACTGGAAAGCAACCGAAGACAAATGGAAGCAGTGACAGGAGAGAGGAAATACAATGGTGGAAAAGAATGTGTTAAAGCTGTAGTAGATTCACTCAAATTGGCAGAATTAGAACTCAATGCACAATACATATACTGTTCATAATCAAAACTTACAAGTGGGTGGTGAGTAAATGCTCCGCTCAGGGACAGCTCGACTCCCCAGAATGAGATTGTTGGCCTCTCACAACATCCCAGAAATGACAGATACTAAAGTCATCTTAAATGTCTTCTGGGAACAGAAAATAATTTTGAAGAGTTATTGTAAATCTCGCCACTCAATCTGCAGTTGTGCAATTGAGTTGTCGAGGTCAAAGGCAGTGAGGAGTTGACAGACAAAAATGTGCTAGGGGAGAGTGAATATGAGAGGGAAAGGAAGAAATTGAAGAGTAATAGGTGAAACAGCCAAACAAGAGTGTGGGAGAGCAAAAATGTGGAGGAGACAGAGAAAGGATTAGATTAAATAAGAACAGAACTGGGCAGTGTGCCACCTTCCAACCACCATTTTTTCTGCCCATTTAGATTTTCCAGTCTAGTTGCGTGAGGAGAGGGAGACCTGGAAATCCAAGGCTTACCTCCCAAACTGAAGAGATGAATTGGGATAACATGTTGAGTGACTCATTTGTCTACTTTCCATGGCAACTAACCAAAACAACTTGGTGACAAGAAAGTCCCAAGTTGTACACCCAAAGGAACAAGATGATTACCACACATCCTCTACTAAAAATAAACTGGTGTAGATCAGTGGATTAATCCAGCCTAAAAAACTCTTGTAGACAGATGTTTACCAAGTTAAAATAATGTAGCTTTGCCCTTGATTAAGCAAATACTTAATTTTCCTGAAAGAGCAATCTGTTCTTTTTTTTTTCCATTCAGACAAGTGACCGTTTTTGATTCACATAGACTTTGACACATTATCTGAAGCAATTTCATTAACCTTGGTATTTTTTTGAATGAGTAACTAACTCATTCCCTGAGCAAAGGGTAAATGTTTAATGTTTGCTGCTTTGTTCTGTGATAAATGGTAGGAACATTTATAAGATCCAGTATAATAAAAGATATTTGTCATTTCTATTTCTTCTTCGGCTAATATGAATTTACACCACCAATCCATACAGGATATCACGAAGATATGGTACATTCCATTTCCAAGGTCTAACAATTTTATAGGACTGTGTACAAAAGACAAAATTTGTTTTCTATGAAACTAATAATTTTGTTGTTTTTTAAAAATCAATTCTGAACTGAAGTGTGTCACGTTATTGTGCATGCATGTGTTATGAGTTGGACAGAGCGGACCCAAACACAACACTCAGATTGAAGCAGGTTTTATTAGGAAAAAAGGGGTTGAGGGAGTGGAGAAGAGGGAGAGGTAGAGCCGTGTAACACGGGCATGGAGGACCGAGGAGCAGGTGGGGCAGACAAGGGAGCCGAGGAGAAGGTTTGTCACGATCCTGTCCTGAGCTGGTCTGGATTATATTATTTTGGCCATGTCTTCTCTGTGTTTTGATTTTGGTTCCTATGTGTCTGGGTTTCAGTCCTCTCTGTGTCTCTTGTTGGGGAGTCTGGGTTTTGGTTCCATGTATTTGTTCCTAGTCCTGTGCCTTAGTTGATGTAGTATTTGCTTCTAGTTCTTTCTCTGCATCATTTTGGTTTAGTCTGCTCGGTACTATGTGTTCTAGTTCTGTGTTCTCATTTAGGTTTTGTCTGTTACGATCCCTGTGTTATAGTTGGTCGGTGTTTGTCTGTTTACATGGGTTTCTGTTATTGTCTGAGTTAGATTCTTGTCTGGTATGTGTTCTGTCTGTTGGTTATTTTGCCCCATATCTGCCTGTCAAGTATTCCATCTGTCCCCCCCAGTTATCACTCTGTCTGTCTGCCTGCTTCTTTGTTGCCCTTTGCTGTCTCTGCCTGCCTGCCTCTCTCTGTTTCGTTAGTCCGTTAGTCTCATGTCTGTCACCTGTGTTGCTCCCGCCCTGCTCGTTAGTCCCTGGTGTATATATGTTTGCTGTTTCTCTTCAGTCCTCGTGCGGTCATGCGCTTGTCTCGTCTCTGCCCTGTCTGTCTGTCTGTCTTGGATCTGTACCCGTTTGGATTATCTGTTTAATGTGGGTTGTTTATTCTTGGGATATGGACTCAGCCACTCAGTTGTAAGTGTCCTCGCCCTTTGTTTGCTTAAATAAATCACTGAACTGCACCAGTCTGCCGTCGTGTTTCTGCATTTGGGTCCACCAACCTGTCTCACCGCACACGTCCCGTGACAAGGTGGGACCAAAGAGGTAGGCGAGCCCAGCTGACACGAAGGTGGACGGAGGTGGGTGAACTTGGGGAAAGGCAGACAGACAGGGTTAATCACAGGGAAAACTGAGAATGGGGAAACAGAGATGTAGCAGGATTCACAGAGGCTTGAGTAATGCAGTGGCACCAGGTCAGGAGCAACGACGATCAAGCGGAGATTGTGTGGAGAACCGGGGTTGATATACTGGCAGGGATAGAGTTGATTGTTGGCAGGTGTGGCAGGCAGAGGAGGTGGCTGATGAGGTGCAGGTGTGGACTGTCAGCTGGGCTCAGGAGCAAAGAGAGAGGGAGAGCACAAGCATGGGGAGAGGAGGAGACACAGAGAGGCAGGCAAAACACAGTGGCAAATGGTCAGGGCAGAACTGAGTGAGCAGGGCCAGACAAGGTGACTCTAGTAGACGGCCTGAGGGCAGAGAAGGGGAACTAGAGGCCTCAGGGGCGTGGCCCGAAGGCAGGGCAGAGAGGGAACAGGGGACCTCAGGCGGGCCGCCCTGGGGAAGGGCAGAGAGGGAACAGGGAACCTCAAGCCAGGGGCAGGGCGGAGAAACTAATCGGTTGGGGGGAAAGCCCAGGGTGTCAGGTGGTTGGCCGGGGGGCAGAAGCCCACAGGAGGTCGAATAGAGGGTCGATGGTGAAGACTGGAAACCTCAGGAGACCGGGCCAGGGGGCTGGCGACGAAGATGAAACCTCTCCGGAGGTCAGGCTAGAGGTCAGCGACGAAGGTGGAGACCCTCTGGAGGCCGAACCGAAGACCAACTGTGATGACAAGGAGCAGGAGTCTGCTGGGCCACCAACAGAGCTGATGTTGGTCGGTCCCTTTAACAGGGTACAAGGGGCAGGAGTCGGCTGGACCACCAACGTAGCTGATGTTGGTCAATCCTCCGACAGGACACAAGGAGCAGGACTCGGTTGGATCACCAAGGGCTGGATGATGTTGACGGGCATCATGATGGCCACATCTCCTCCTATGAACACAACGGAACCCAGGGAAGATGGCAAGGCGAGTCCCCTCAAACGAATATTGGTGGTCAAGATTGTTTGCTGGCCAGGAGGCAGACTGACCAGCAGGTGAAGGTGCAGGCAGAGAAGCAGGATGGTGAATGCTAGCTGGTTGAACTCTCTGTTTTAGCAGCACAGTTCGTTAAAAATGTCAGAGGAATGAGAGTCTCAGAGTTCTTGGTGTGTGGTGAATCTCTCTGTCCAGGGGAGTCAAGTGTTGGGTCAGGCGGGCAGGCAGAATGACAGGCAGGTGGGAGCCTAGCCGGAGCAGGGAGGTGGCTAGCTGCTGAGGCCCTAGTAGGTCGGGAAACATACTGGAAGCTAGCCGCTGGGGAGCTAGCTGGCTGACTGCTAGCATGCTGGCTAGCAGGCTTGGAATCAGGTGGGCGGCTAGCAGGCCAGGGATCAGGCAGGACTGGCAGAAGGCTAGCAGCGCTAGCAGGCCGAGGATCAGGAGGAACAGGCTGGGGACTAGCGGCGTTAGCAGGTCGAGGATCAGGCTGGTGGGTAGCGGCGCTAGCAGTCCGGGGATCACGAGGGACAGATTGGGGGCTAGCGGCGCTAGCAGGTCGAGGGACAGGCTGGGGACTAGCGGCGCTATGACTCCTTCATAGATGGAAGGGCTAAGGCGTGGAGGAAGCTAGTGTCCCAGGGAGGGACAAAATCCCTCAAACAAGGTTCAGCCACCAACAACTGTCGAGCCCTGACACAAATAGCTTCCTTAAGGCTGTCACTGTTAGCTCCCTTCCACAGGACTTTAAGATCCACGAAGTCCAAAAACATGTTCTCAAAATCCATGGGGTCGGTGGAGGGGGGTGAGGGTGAGCGTGCTGGGTCCATGTTGGGTTGATTGTTCTGTTGCTGACCTGTTACAAAACTTTACATTAACGCCACTCTCTCCAGACGAGTCCAGCATCAGTGACAGTAGCTGCCGGAGTTTCTTTCTGTAAGCTTCACGTTACTGTGCTGCTTCTGCAGATGCTGCAGTAAATCAGATGTAGAAATGTTCGCGGTTGAAAGTTTTTGCTGGTCGCACAGAGTTTACAATAGACGCAAATGTTCTTTGCATCTTAGACTGTGACACAATAATAGCAGCAGCTATTTACAGGTGTGGAAAGAACGCCTCTCTCCCTCGTTCTACATTCTTCCTTTAGTGTTTGGCCGGTCCCGCTGAGCTGTCGCACAGTCGTGGATTTACGTCAAAGATGGTGCGTTCAGTAACAAGTAATGCAATGTTACTTGGCTTAGTAACTAGTAATAATATTACCGTTTTAGAAAACGAATTATTTACACTACTTAGTTACTGGGAACAGTAACGTGTTAATAGTAACGGCCAAAACTGATTGGGGCATACCATGTTGTGGTGTTCAATGCTCCCTAGAACCTTCCTAGAAAGCCATGTCATATCTACTGGCTGGTAAGGATCTTTGCCCTCCAGATCTCGAAACAGGACATGTCAAGTGAGTCAGAAAATGCATTCATGAGGTACGTTTGAATACCCTTTTAGTAAAGAGTTCAACTAGTTTGCAAATGTTTTTTTATTTCCTGTTGTTCACACGAATGAGATGGTACAGTGTGTGGACGTTTGTGACAGTCTTATTACTTACAGATGGGTGACAAATAAAAGCATTGCATGTATTATCCTTTTCAGACTGTTCTCATCTCAGGGTGTCCAACACCAACGCTTTCAGAAAAACTGACAAAGCGTAGTTATTTGATGCTAAAGGTACCTTTCAGTGTCTGAGACGCCTCGGTTGCGTCTTTATGAGACGCTCCCAGATGGGGTGTCTCGTACAGACTGGAAGTGCTAGCTAGCTTAGTTTGTGTTAAAGGTGTTGACAGCCCCTCAAAGCCCCCTACCCTTACCATAACAATCAGAAATGTTTGTGACTAAATCTAAGTCAGCGACTTTATGTATGTCAACCAGCTAACCCTACAGCTGTGGCAGGTAGGGTTAGAATCCTTTGTTTTGCTGCAACGTAGCAAACTGGCATTTCATACAGACACTGAAGGGTACCTTTATGGTCAAATAATTACGCTTTGTCACGCTGTCTGAAAGCATCGGTAATGACCCAGTGAATTGAGAACGTGTTGTCCTTTTCCTGTAATTTTGTTTTGTATGCAAAGAAATGTTCCTAGTTGGATAAATAAAATTATTTGGAGAACATTTGTTTTATTTAGGGCCCGAGCACGTGATCGTGCGAGGTCCTGCCCTCAACACATGTACATGCCGACATTCACTCACAGTCATAGCGCCACCTGCTGGCAACAGGAAGTGACCTTTAACGAATCAGCCCCCGCCGCACGTTTGACCTACATGTATGAAATTTCTGTGGCACATGTATCATGTCCAGACGTACCAAAAAGCCTCTTGGAGCGATGCCCTAAACCCAACATGAAGTCGGCCATTTTGAATTTTACGGATATTTTTGGATGATTTACACACTCCGTACTTTAACGAACTCCTCTTAGGGATTTATTCGGATCAACATCAACTTTCTGCTGTGCCTTCTACAGCCATTGAAGATTGTTGTGCTATCTGTGAGTTTTCATCAATGGGCGTGTCCGTGGCATGGCGTCAAAGATCAACTCTTCGCCATAACACAGGAAGTTGTTGTAACTTCAGTTTACATGCTCACATCTGAACAAAACTTTACATGCTTAATAACTGTCCTGCCCTGAACATATCTACACGCCAATATTAATTTATATTCATAGCGCCAAGTGCTATGTAGCGCCACATAGGGGACACAGGAAGTGAGGTTTAACACCTTCATGCAGCGTCCGAAACACGTAGCAAATTCACAGCCGCACTGGCAGAGCTCCAGAATATGAAATGCGGCCACCTCACACCCCGACGCGCTACATGTACGAGGGCCTGCCCAACGCTGCTTGCAGCTTTAATTTTTATTTGACATCCTGAGAACCAACACAGAAACTATGGAAGGAAAGAAGGGACACAAGAAAGAACAAAAATACTCTAATAGGAACTGAACCACCTATAAAACAGATCAGAATGTGAAATATAAAATCCATATAAAACATGTCAGTAATAAAACTTAATCAAAACACCAATCCAGTCTCTTCTGTGTTAACACCCAGCAGACAGACTCCTCAAAACATCAGCTTTGTGTTGAAACTGGAGTTCTTCTGCCAAGAGGTGAGCGACGGAGATTATGGAAAAATAAAGCACTGTCCCTATATGCCCCCTAGAGGCATTAAAAAGTGTGGGAAACTCAAAATTCAGCATCAATTGGCCACTAGTTGGCGCTAAAAATTAATCTTAAATGAAATTAATTGATCTTAAATTAAATTAATTGATCTTGAAATTAATTCATCTTAAATTAAATTAATTGATCTTGAATCTCCAAATCCATATGTCTGATTACCATGAAACTTGGGCCAGTAGTTTCCTGAGATTTTGAAAAAATGTTGGTGGTACTCATGAACTACTTTAAAATTGATTTTCCATATAGCTTTAAAATAGACTGAAATAAAATCTAAAATAGATGTCTAAAATCTAAAATAAATGTCACCGCAGGATACTCCACAGGAAGACCAAAACAGCAACTAACCATGGTAACCGACCTCACCCTGCAAGTTACCTCAAAACATCAAAATAAAGAATCCCCTTTAGGCTCGTGCAGACTATACAACTTTCAGTGTTGGCAGTAGGCCGTGCCGTTGACACTACACAACTTGCCGTCTTGTAATGGGAGTCTTGAAGTCACTGTAGCGTTCACACTAAGTGACTGATCAGTGACAGGAGGTCACACATTACATGAGCTGACAGCGGCTGTGTCACCCAATGCTGGTCTCCAAACCAGGTCTTGTCAAGAAAACACACGTAAAATGTGAAACGGGAAATGACGCGATCCTACAACTGAAACAGCTGTTGTTTGTTATTATAATGATACCAACTATAAAGACAAAGAATCTGGGTGAAAGAATGGATTAGCACACACAGGTAGCAGGGATCGTCTAAGCTACAGAGAGTTTTGCGGTGAAAAAGGAGCTGCCTGCTCTGCCAGCTGCCTGCTCTCATTGGCTGGATATGGATGTTGAGTCGGCTGACTCTTCCAGATGCAGACATCGGCGATGTGTCAGAAATGTGTCGGGTAGCCGTTTTGATGCGTCGTTGCGTAGTTCACAAATAACGACAGGCGATGCCGATCAACCGCTGATTTACTACCGATCACAGCCTGACGGTTGCCGAGCAGCAAATCGGGCTAAAAATGTGTAGTGTGAACTAGGCTTTTCCTTGCCCTGGTTCTCTACTCCACGATAACTGACTGCATTACACACACACACACACACACACACACACACACACAGACAGTCTCTCCCTATTCGCACTGATGTGTGAACTGATAAGAATGCCAGACGCTAGAGGAAAAAGGACAATAACCCAAAAATTCAAACCTTGTGAACAAAGAATGCTATAATGTCTTGGCCTTATAAACTTGTCTTGTTACTCTGCTTAGTTAAATAACCTTTGTTAAGTTACTTAGTTTTGAGTAGTTTATTTTTTTGAGTAGTTTATTACCATGTCGCTATTGTTTAGGAACTATGTTGAAAAGCTAAGGAACCATGGAAACAAGGGAAGTAAATTTGCAGTGCTCTTAATTTCATTCCCATAAGCTCATTTTGCCTGTGGTACATGTTTTATACCAATACCGTGCTCCAATGCCTTCTTATATATTGTCTTAGAAAGAACATTTAACAATCAATTTTATTGTGTAAGTATTTAGTTAAGCCGTTCTTGAAATGAAAAATTCACTATGAAATGTTTTTTATGGTATTTAAGAAAAGAGTTGATAGTGTGGAAAGATGATGTGATTAAAACATGCAAAAATTAGACTTAAGATATCACCTCGAGTTAAAATTAAACACCAAAACAGTTTGAGGGGAGTGAAACGACACCCCCAAATCACATCACATGTCCGAAACAGAGGACAGATATAATACCTCGCACCCCTTTGTTCACTCTCTCTTGCACAAGTAATTTACGCAACTTTTAATTCAGAAAACAGTTTATTTTAAAAGCTTTTATTTCACAGGAGGACACAGAGGACATCCATACTAGAACCCAGACAGAGGTAATCCCCAACACTGCAAGAGTTTCCCACCAACCAGGTGAGGGCCCCAGCACCAACCTGTTGGCATATCACCCAGTTCTGATCATGGCAGGCGGCGCACCAAGCCCGCCGAGAGGCCGTGAACGCAAACAACCCAAACAGCCGATCGTGGGCCCTCGGACACCGGACAGTGGAGAAACAATGAGCAGTAAGGGAAAACCAAACTCTGCATTTTGTGGCCAAGTTGATGTCCTTTACCCTTTAGTCCTTTAGCCCTGAAACTCATAGCCTAATTGAACTTAGTTATCATCATATAACTTGCATCCATTTGTCCCTTATTCCTTTGGTCATATCCTTTCCACAATAGCCAAACTAAATTCACATCGAACCCTATTACTGCTGTTCTACCTCCCATTGACTGCATTCTGGTTGTTTAGTCATTATTGTTTCATTTCTTTGGTATTATTTACTCTCACTTTGTATTCACTCTAGTTAGCTAATAAAGACTTCACTTTAATCATCCATCCATGTCACTGTAGGGAGAATTCAACCTTAGATTTGAGACTGACAGATTAATTAAAGTAACAGATTTAAAATAATTTAACTATTAATAATTAACTGATCACTAGTGATAACTGTGTAATTATTAGCTATACCCAAGGAGTCCTGAAGGCCATGGGTGGACGAATAACATTATACCTAAATACAAAGACCAATGAAAGAAGCAGTTGGTCTGCTAACTAAGGATATGCTCACAGATACCTAACAAATAAATACAGTAAATCAGTTGTCAAAGCATACAGTAGTTCTGAGCAATTATGAGGCTTAGCTGTTGTTGGTGGTTGACAGAGATTAGTGAGTAGGTTTGGCCTCTTATCCCCACCATTAAAACACTCTTAAAACACTTGTTCTTTGTCAAAGTCTTTGCTCTTAAAAATCCTCAGCTTTGCTTTGGAGACATATTCTCTTTCAAACCTGTTTCTAAAAAGTAAAGGTCCTCTTATATTCACCTTACAACACTGTTTAACCAGGATATTTCTGGGGTTTTTTGGGTGTCTACAGAGTGGGAACACGCTCAAAGACACAGGAGCAATTAATCTTACTGGCTAGTGGTCAAAGGTAAGGTTCATTCAGGGATCCTGTTGCACTGTGTTAACACAGTTGCCACTGTATGCTAAACACTGCAACAAATAATGACTTTTGGGGTTTGTTTAGTTTTTGCAAAATGATGTGCCTAACATGTTGGAGATATATGGTGATGGGATATGGAAAAGTGAATAGTGAATAATGATGCTTTTAGAATTATGCAATATCGCCTTTTTGTTTGTTGTCTGTTAATGTTTTGTGGTTTTGTGTGTATGTCTGCAAATGCATGTATATAATTAAATTTATACAATCTATGTAAGTACAAGCATTTGGCCTATCTTTTGCATTTGTATCCAATTGTGCATGATAGTCCATCTACAGTGTTAACAGAGGCCACCCAGTGTCTGTCATCACACTGACAGAAAAAGTGGGAAAAGGGTTGGGGGCATGACAAAATTGCCACAGTCTCTGCAGACCAGTCATGCAGGAGAGCTTATTAACTCCTAAAATAAACACACACACACCAAATGACTTCTGGGTTTTAACTCCTGCTATTAGATACCACCCTTTCCCCTATTCTTTAGCACATCCTCTCAAGTGGAAGTGTTGTCACCTAGGGAGCCAGTTTTAGCAATGACTAACAGACAGGAAGTTCAACAGTCTGTTCCGTTGTTTTGTAAGTGCTATACAGGATGTTCTGTTGGATTTAAGTACTACAAGGCAGCATGACTTTCATTTTAAGGACAGATAATGATATTTAATTTGTGAATAATTGAACTGTAGTTAAAAGACAGTTAACACAGTTATTTATCATTTGAAATATTAGTACTTCACACCCATTGTGTCTGTGTAGTACCAGAGAGAGCCATGAAAGTGCTTGTGTCAACTTCACTGTATTTGCCAGAGACATTACCAGTGTTAGGGTTTACTCAGTAACGCATTACTGTAATGATATTTCTTTCCCCAGTAACTAATAGTGTAAGGGATTACTATTTCCAAAACAGTAAAATTATTGCAGTTATTAATTCAAGTAACGCTGCATTACTGTGTTACCAGAACATGATTTGTTTTGTTGTCCTTGACCTGTACTGTGTGTGTGATTGAGTCGTGAAAGTGACCGTATATTGTTTAATTCGGCTGCTACTCAAAAAGCTAAAGTAAGAATGGAGAACGAGGGAGATAGATGTTCTTTGGACAGCTGTAAGTATGGCCATTATTGTGTCACAGTCAAAGATGTAAAGAACATTGTTGTCTGTTATAAACTTTGTGCGACCAGCAAAGAGCTTTCAACCGCGAACAATTCTACATTTAATTTATTGAAGCATCTGCTAAAGCAGCACATCGCTGTGAAACTTACAGAAAGAAACTCCAGCCGCTACTGCCACTAATGCTTGGACTCATCGGAAGAGAGTGGAGTTAAGCAATGTACTGTTTTGTAAAATTACTGAATAGGCCTACTGCCCTTATAAATACATGTGCAGAAAAACAGTAGTTCAAAAGTCGGGATTTACTTGCTTTATTTATTATTTCAAGCACCCCTAAAAAATAATACAATAATTTATTATTACTTCCTGAAAATAATTTTTTTGTCCTCTAATGTTAGATTTTGGAGAAGTAAGAGAAAGGTCAACCAATTAACCTATAGTTTCATATGACTTTACTTACATTAAACAAGTTTAATGTCCTTAAATACTGGCACTTTTCAGTTTCTAATGTTTACTTAATGATCCGTGATCAGCTTTTAAGGAGTCAAAGACAAGTCAGCAAGAAGAGAGAAGCTAAAATGTATTAGATTAACCTTACTTTTAGACATGAGGGTGATAATGCTTTGAAGAGGCGTGTGTAAAGTTGTGAAGTAAAGGCTCAGCCAAACGTCACTGGCTCAGCCAGCCATGTTATGTTAACGGTAAGTTAAACTTTACAAACGGGCGATTTTAGATTTAGCTACGTACTGTAACGGAGTCACTGTTCAGTTAGACACTAGGCTCCCATAGTGCCTTTTCTTCAGCACTGAGAACCAAGGCTCAGTGAGGCCCACTGCTTAGAGGGCTGCGCCTATACTCATAGAATATGGAGTTACAATACGTAACTATCGTTCTACTACATATAGGCTTCACCCTCTAAGGCTATCGCTATTGGGTTTAGAGGCAAAGCAGGATGAGTCAACGCCTCACTGGCCCATACGGTACCACCAAGTACAGACCCACCTGCCCAGAGCCAACATAATAAACCACCCGATCCCACGTAGCCCATGGCACTGGTGTAGTGATGCACGCAATCACCAATGGCGCAAAATGGGAAGGCAGAGAACCAACTCATGCGTAAAAGGCTGGGGATCAGATGGGGGCCCCCGCAGCTGTGCAGGTGCAGACGAAGTCACAACAGCAACCGCATCAGCTGCACACAGAGCAGGACCAGTGTGATCAGCGGCCACTCCCCCACTGTCCGGATGGGAGAAGGAGGAGACGCCTCTTGTGGAGTGTGCCCTGATGCTGTCCAGGGGAGATACACTGGCTGACACATAGGCCTGTGACGTCTGAGCCAAGAGCAGAGCGACCTTGGCCGAAAGGAACCGCAGTTCCACCATCTCCAAGGGCTCGAAAAGGGCTTGGGTCAGGGCGCGTAAGACTAGCGCCAAATCCCACGGTGAAGCAGCAGGATGAAATGGCAGCCGCATAGGTTTTAACTGTACTGAACGCAGACCTCTGTCCGTGAGCAGCTGGAGGAACGAAAGCACCCCCGGCAGCGGACAAGCTACAGCGTCCAACTCCTGGTCCAAACACCGGCGTTGGAACGCCAAACATTTGGAGGAGTAAGAGGACTGAGTAGAAGCGATCCCTGGATGGTGCACACCACCTCCAGGGAGAGACCTAAAACCTCTAGGTGCTGCTCAGCGAGAAGCGGAAAACTCGTGTGCTCTGGAACCACCAGGATGACCGCCAAGGTTGAAAACTGCAGGCAGTCCAAAAGGCGCGGGATCAGCCGAAAGGAGGAGGAGGCCACAGGGGGTCCGCGTCCACCCCCAGCGGGGGTCATCCCACGAGCTCAGTGAAAACCACAGGGCACATTCAGCTTTCTCTCAGTTGGCAACAGATCCACCTGTGCCATGCCTAACCTGAGCCAGATCTGGGCTATCAGATCGGGGTGAAGGCGCTACTTATCTGGGCAAGGGGCACCCCACACCAGGGATATACTCCGCTCTGACGGTGAGCAGGTGAGTGTGCGCACAAAACAGCATCCGCCTGGCCAGGCTCAACAGCTGCGCCGGGCACATACCGCTCTGGCGGTTATGTAGGCTGCAGTAGCCCTGTTGTCGGTGCAGATGCAGCACATGCAGGTTCCGCAGCAGAGGGGCGAAGTGTAGGCCCACATTCCACACCGTGATAAGCTTCAACAAGTTTATTTGGAGAGGCATGGGGGCCTGCCACAGACGGCCCACCAACTGAGGGAGGCAGGTCCCTGCTCAAGGGGACCCCGACTGACAGAGAGAGGGGGTCCCACCACAGACAGAGGAACGGCAACCGGGTGACACTTCTGTCTCACTGCGTCCACACGCAGGCGGATGAACCACCGCTGTAGCCTCCTCATGTGCAGGAGGCCCAGGGAGGCCACCACGTGAGCTGCTGACATGAGGCCCAGGAGCCTCATGACCGAAAGCGCCTTCACCACCCTTGGCGGAGCCACATGGCGGAGCAGCTCTGTCAGAGCGTCCGCTCGCTCCTGGGAGAGCCGCACTCTCAGGAGGGAGGAATCCAGCACCATGCCCAGGTAGGTGAGTGTCTGGGAGGGAAAAGGAGAGATTTTTCCCAGTTCACCGTGAAAAACCCAGTTGAGACCGGTGTGCAATGAGCTTGGCCATCTGCACCAATGCCTTGTCCCGGGACCATGCCAGCAGCAGCAGGTCATCCAGGTAAACCAGGACTATGATGCCCACCTGCCGCAGTGGCTCCAAGGCAGTCTTGACGCGCTTGGAGAAGAGTAACCGAACGGCAGGCGGTTGTACTGATACTGGACGCCCCGGAAAGAGAAGGACCTTCCTGTGTGCTGGGATGACGGGAATGTGAAAAAAAAAAACACAAAAAAAAACAGTTCCTTCAGTTCAATGGAGGTCAGCCAGTCCCCCTGGTGCATACACTCCAGCACCTCCTTCAAAGGTTTGTTGAATAGTGAGTGACAGATCCAGGATGGGTCTCATCCCCCCGTCTTTTTCCTGACCAGGAAATAGCGGGAGTAGAACCCCCGGTTTTCCTCCCCTAGAGGTACTCTGGAGATAGCCTGCAACCTGCTGATGAGGTGCCCTGGTAGCCATGACGTGAGGCCAGGCTGCATGAAGGCTGTCCAGCCAGCTGCAGTCGGTCCATACAGTGTGGGGGGAAATGTGTTTAATGGCGGCTGCTGACTCAGCTGACTCAGCTCAAATTGTGTTGGTAACACAAAGAAAAGAATAATAGAGGTAGAAAAAATAAGAAAACAGAGTTGCTCGTCCGGCAAGTGAAGTCTGTATTCAGGAAGAAAGAAACTTCAGCGCTGAAAGAAAATACCTCCTGCAGTCCGCTGAAGACTTGGAATGGCGAAGAGGGTTCGGAGGTGTCAAGTACCTTTATACCTCCATTGACAAAATGGCTGTACTTCCTGGGATTACTCCGCCCCCTGAAAGCTTCAGCCAATACAAACCTTTGGTTTGGTTTATAAAATTAGAGTTCACAGGTAGGTGTGAATTAACTGACATGGGGCCGTCTGGACTTTCCATTGTTCTCTGACCCCCTTTGTGTAGACAAGCCGCATTGGCCAGGCTCCTCAGTGACCTGCAGGCCCATCTTTGTCTTTAGCTTATCCTTTGTCTCCAGACTTACAGACAGGCTCCTCAGTGACCTGAAGGCCCATTTTTGTTGTCATGGATGTGAGGCCCAATAGTGCTAATATATATAGAATTTATTACATGTGAACCATAAACGTCCATGTCTTTTTTTAAATGGACCTACAACACAAATATGGACAATATGTAAAACTCAAAGTAAACCGCAGGAGAGAAGGCCTTTCCACGTCAGTCCACCCCATCAGATACAGACTACCACAAAAATAACAAGGCTTCTAGGTCTCTGCAGCTCTCTGGCACCAGGTGGGACATCTGATCCACAGTGTGACTCAGGGAGGGAAATGTTTAATAAATGCTTCAGGTGATGAAAAATATAAAGTAAACCATACAGATGAGTCTTTAAAAAATAGAGAATTGTGGGGAAGTTAAATTTCTAATGTAATTTTATTCAAAAAGTGAATCTTTGATATTTTCTAGATTCATTACACAAAGTGAAGCATTTCAAACTCTTTGTTTTCATCTTGATGATTACGGTTTACAGCTCATGGAAATCAAAGCTCCAGTATCTCAAAATGTATAACAATTTTAGAATAGCCTAAATACATTTCTGTATTATAAATTATGCAGAAATGTCAGCTGGAGAAGAGCTCTCTAATCAGCTAATTAACTCAAAACACCTGCAAAGGTTTCAGAAGCCTTTAATCTGTCAGTCTGGTTCTGGTGCTCACAATGAATTTTTCCTCAGTATTCAAAATTTTTGGGACGCTCTTCTAAAAGATGCCTGTGTTTTAATGTTGACAGCACTATTATGTCACATACGTGGGAGAAATGGAACAAGAGAGACTGTCTTTAAATGTTTTTGTGTTGTCCTCTTAAGACAGACAATTTTATATCAGCTGTCAAATGTCCAGTAGCCAAGTTGTCCTAGTAACATTACTACAGTTTAAGCTTTGAGTAGCAGACGTGGAGGCATCAGATCCTCAACTAAAATCTTGTGACAAATATAAAAAGTACCTTTCTCTCTCAAGTGTCCTATTCCAGACAATACTCTCACACAGCCCTGCCGACTGCAGCAACGTTACTAAATATAGTGTGGGGAGTTAATTAACATGCAAACAGCCATGGCATAACGTTTTACAAGTTAGCCAGACAGCTTCCATCATGTCATTAAGGACTCTCCCGCTAGCTTATTACGTATCATAATGTTACAAGTAACATAATCAGGTGAGTCCAACGGTATGTAAAAGGGTTAATTGATTTGCTTCAAATTGTTCGCTTGAGCTGTAAGAAACCATGGCCATTTATGGTTATCCAGGAGTGGCGTGCCGTGACGCGGTGCCAAGATGGTGACAACCAGCTCCACCCAATTCAGGCTTCAAAACTGCTCTTCAGAAGCCACCGGGTGACATCACAGACACTACGCCCATTGTTTTATATAGTCTATGATTTAGATGCACTAAAATCGTATTAGAAAGCACCTAACCCTAACCCTAGCGACCACAGATAAATATAGAAGCTCCTCCAACGACATACAATGAACAGACAAGATAACATTTTCACAACATTAACACACAAAGAAACATCTCCATACCTGTAGTTTTACAGAAACACAGAGTGTTTGACGTGAGCTGTGTGTGTATGGTACATCTGCTAGGATGGCTACCTGAAATAAGAGCAGAGTACATGCTGTTAACGAGGTAGACAGCGTTTTCTAACACTCTTTTCTAGTGGACTTAGCATGCTAGAATTGGCAATCTATCTTAAGGCAGAACTCATTAAAAACTTCAGTTAGCGAACTCAAATCACAGTAGGACTCACACAGCACAAGTCGAAAATTACATAGAAAAGAATAGAGCAGTTTGGTCACATTCTAGTTACAATTAATAACTTTTATAATCTTCTAACAACGGAGCGTGGCTCAGCAGCAACTTACCTCTGGCCATGTAAAGGATCGGAACATGAACACACCTTCATCATCACGCCGACCATGTCCACGTCCATTTATAGGTTCAAGGGTAAAGGAAGGGTAAAATAAATCGTATTATTTTTTTAGTCTGGAAGTCTATTTTTCATTTTTCTCTTCCCATTCTTCTTTCTCCTCCTCCTCCTCTTCTTCTTCATGAACATTATTAGCAATTGACCATTTGCTAAGCCACACCCCAAATACATAGGTGGCCAATCACAGCGCAGTATAGGACTCGCTCTGACTGAGGTCCGACACTTTCATGGATACGCTCCATTGACTCTAATGCAAAAAAGTTGTTTTCTAGCTTTTTTTTGGCCGTACTTTTCTAAGATCTGGTCAAATGCTGTTCCTGGGGCACTTGTAATAGTTACAGTCGCTACCCAAAGAGGTTGAAAGGAGAAGTACAACTTATTCTCTTTCCAAAACCTAAAATAAATCCAGAAAAATGTCGGCTGTGGATTGTTCCTAATGTAATGTTAGTTAGCTAACACTAGCTAAGAGTTAACTTCCAACTGAATGTAACGTAATAAAGCCCTACTGTTCTGCTTTTTAATGATTGTAATAATGAATACAGGCCTACCCAGCTTTACAGGAACAGTGTTGATCCTTAATATCTTTCGTCTCAGTCATCAGGGGATGCAGTGGTTCACTTGTACTGTGTGATCGGTAGTCTTTAGCTTCAATCTTACATTTTATTCACGTCCATTTGAGTCAGTTTGACAGCCTGAACACAACCTTCAAATGTATAATGCAACTGCAAAACCGTCTGCTTCTTTCTGTGATCGCTTTTTCCGACAAATTTGACAATACTTCTCTGGGGAGTGCAGTAATAGACAACAATGGAGCGTGGCTTAACAGCAACTTACCTCTGGCCATGGAAAGGATCGGAACATGAACACACGTGCGTCCGACAGTTCGTCGGACTTAGCAACAGTAACTAAGGGGGGGGGGGCTTAGCGAGGGGTCAATTGGCAAACTATAAACTGATGCATTACTACCACCAACTGGTATCGAGTATATTGATTATATACTGGTATATTATTTATACATGAATAAATAAGTAATTAAAACAAACTCATATCCTCTCAATCATATTGTTTAGTCTAAGATACTGAAAAACACTTTAAGTTATTAATTAATTATTTTTAAATCAAAGTGTACGTTTATCATTCTGAGGTTTTGAACCAGCTACTTTCTTTCTTCCTCATGCTTCTGACAATGTACCGTTTCTTCTTGCCCACAGTAGTCACAACAGCCTGAGTTGTTATCTTTTTTAATTATGTGCTATTAGTCCAGAATCAAAGTTTTATTATGATTGTATGGTCTCTCCTGTTCCATCCTGCACATCTCATTTCTTCAACTATCCTCTGCACTCTGTAAAACCACCGTCCTTTCGTCTTTTCCTTCAATAACTTTTGCCATCTTTCCTTCATTCTCTGTTTAGTGATGCTCTTGCTCATTTCTGTTTTACTGAAGCTAACTGCCACATCAAGAGCTCTGACCACTGGTGGCATACATGAATCATATTTGTATAGCTCACAGCATTATCGTTTACATATGAAAGCCTCCCCTAGACCAGGGGGAAGGGGGTTCATGGGGGCAACACTGACAAACAAAGCCCACGTCAATTTCCGGCAGTTCCTGACGGTTTTTGGTGCTGACCAAAACTTCCTGTGAGCAACCGTTAACCTGAACTTCCACTGCAATTTAAAGTGTCATTAACTGCCGAAAATCCCACTCTTTGTGCAGTGAAAGATATAGCAGTAATACAGAGTTATGGACTTAGCTAAGATAACCCTAAAACCAGGCAGTGATCTTTTCCTTTTGTCTGGGCTTTGTATATTGCTGTATATGAGAATGAAACAGAGTGAGAAGAAATAAATTCAAATTATAGTAGACAGGTTGATGATAGTCTCTCAAAGAGCATCAAACTTTTAGTCTTGGCCCAAATGCTGTGCTCTTACGTAAGCAGGCTAAAGAGCAGTCTGGTCTTCCTGTGCTCCTCTGGGCCAACTTTGTGCTTCTGGACACAGACACGGCTGAGGCTATGTAAGGAAGACTCTTGCAGTGATCTCTTTGTAAAGTCCTGGCTTTTCCTAATCTGGTGTGTCTCTGGGGAGTTGGCTCACCTCTGCATACTTACAGATCACCACATCCTCCTCTGTGTTCAGTTTAGGCTGCCTAAGTTATCATCAACCCTTCCTTATATGAGCAGTGAGGAGAGTTCAGCTCAGTGGTAGTTCACACTGGGAGAACATGAAAGGAATAACCTTGTATATACTGTAGTTAGCTACTGACAAAATGTGACTACAATTGTGAAACAGATGTAACAGCATTGACATTTCAACTTTCCAGTTCAATGCAAAGCAACACACAAAACAAAGAAGAAGAAAGAAAAAAAAAAAAAAAAAAACTTATCCACACATCCTGAGGGCTGTTTCACAAAACCAAGATAACGGATTAAGCGGGGATTTTCCAGATATCCTGGCTGAATTAAGCCGTGACTCGGTTTCGGAAAGCAGTAGCAAATAAGTTACCATGACGATTTATTCTGTGCAGCTAGCCTGCTCCAGACCAGGCTGTCAGCCAGGCTTAGTTAATCCTGGTGCCTTATCTGTTCAGTCAGCGGTCACGCCGATTAGAAACCAATGTGTTTTTTTCAGTTATTCCATGTTATTATATATGTGATTAGCATATTTTTCAGTAGATTTGAGGTCATCAGGTTTCATAATTGGAGAAGATGCGTGCACACAATGAGCATCAGAAAGTAAATGTAAATGCTCCGTATATGTATTGCGCCTTTCTAGTCTTTTCGATCACTCTTTTACGCGCTTTTACACTACATCTGCATTCACCATTCACACACATTCATACACTGGCGGAAAAGCCAGGCTATATCGTGCATTGTTTATTCATGAAACAGGGAGAGGACACCACAATGTTTTTTGAACTTTTTTTCCCTCTTCCTGGGATCACTCATCTGCTGCCAGCTTGGGAGAGAAAACAATGATTAATACATTGTATTACAGTCGTGCTTGCAGTGTGCATTGCAATGATCACTTGTTTTTATAGTTGCTGGATTTCCAATTTCCTCAGTGCCTTTTTTTAATCTCTATATCTAAGTCCAAGTCCTGCTGGGGGTTTTAGTTAATATTTGTTTACTTATATTTATTAAGTGTGCGCAGACACTTCATCTGATGGTTTCTAAAACACTTTTCAATTAGCACAGCAGGAACTGTTCACCTGTGGATGTCCTTCAGTTTATACTTACTACATTGCCAGACTGGCTGTCAGACTGTTGGACTACAGCCTCAGGGTCAAGTTACAAACGTGATACAGTATTTTCTATGGGCACCTTATCACTGACTTCTTATGTATTATCCATATTGACTAAACAAATACACCATTTTCACACAATATTGACATACGTCCAGCCTCTCTGTCAAGCCTGCTATATATATATATATATATATACACACACACACACATACATATACACACACACACACACACTTTATAAAAGCATTTGTTAAAAATGTTGCAATGCAATATAAACATAGAAGAAACATATGTGCATTGTCCAAAAAAGTAACATAAGCTAAAAGAACAAGCTGCTGATTACTGCATTATATTTTTATATTTTGAACTGTCACCTGCCAGATTAATTTTGTGTTTCCTTTTTATACAAATAAAGACATTTCACCATATCACCATAAATTTTGCAATATTACATAGGTGAAAAAACGCGGTGAAATTTGCTTAATGTGAGACTTAAATGACATGTCCTGATCAAAGATAACTCCAAGATTCCTCACAGTGGTGCTGGAGGCCAGGGCGATGCCATCCAGGGAAACTATATCTTTAGATAATGCATCACGGAGGTGCTTGGGCCCCAGAACAATAACTTCAGTTTTATCTGAGTTTAACATTAGAAAATTACAAGTCATCCAGTTTTTAACATCTTGAAGGCACATTTGAAGTTTAGCTAACTGATTAGTTTCATCTGGCTTGATCGATAGATATAACTGAGTATCATCTGCATAACAATGAAAGTGACAACAAGTATTTCCTGATAATATTGCCTAAAGGAAGCATATATAAAATGAAGAGGATTGGTCCGAGGACAGATCCTTGAGGAACTCCATGACTAACTTTGGCGTGCATGGAGGACTCATCGTTAAAATGTACAAACTGAAACCGATCTGATAAATAGGACTTAAACCAGCTTAGAGTGGTTCCTTTAATGCCAATGAAATGTTCCAGTCTCTGCAATAGGATCTGATGGTCAATGGTATCAAATGCAGCACTAAGATCTAATAAAACTAGTACAGAGACAAGTCCTTTGTCTGATGCAATTAGTAGGTTGTTAGTAATTTTCACCAGTGCTGTCTCTGTGCTATGATGAACTCTAAATCCTGACTGGAAATCCTCAAATAAACTATTGCTATGTAGAAAGTCACACAGCTGTTTGGCGACTGCTTTCTCCAGGATCTCAGAGAGAAATGGAAGGTTAGATATAGGTCTATAGTTGGCTAAAACATCTGGATCAAGTTTGGGCTTTTTCAGAAGAGGTTTAATTACAGCTACTTTGAAGTACTGTGGCACGTAGCCTGTTGATAAAGATAGATTGATCATATCTAGTAGAGAAGTGCTGACTAAGGGTAAAACTTCGATAAGCAGCCTAGTCGGGATGGGGTCTAGAGGCAGGTTGATGGTTTAGATGAAGAAACTATTGAAGTTAGTTGGTAAAGATTGAGGGAAGCAAAGCAGTCTAAACATATATCTGGTTCTACAGCTGCTTCTAAGGTTCCTGAGTTTAGAGATAAGTCGGTGCCAGTTGAGGGCAGGTCTTGTTGAATTTTGTTTCTAATAGTTAGAATTTTATCATTAAAAAAGCTCATGAAGTCGTAACTACTGAGAGATATGGGAATACTTGGCTCAATAGAGCTGTGACTCTGTCAGCCTGGCTACAGTGCTGAAAATAAACCTGGGGTTGTTCCTATTTTCCTCTATTAATGAAGAGTAGTACACTGCTCTGGCATTACGGAGGGCCTTTCTATAAGTTTTAAGACTATCTTGCCAAATTAAATGAGAATTTTCCAGTTTCCTCTCAAGTTTCCGCGATATTTGCTTTAATTTGCGAGTTTCAGTATTATACCATGGAGCTAACCGTCTTTGTTTTATTATTTTCTTTTTTCAATTCTGTCAACTTCCACATAACTGCAATATGCCATTTATGATAGATAGCCTAGATAGGCATTTTTACCTGGGTCCTCCTGAGTATAGGATCGAGTGTTCATCCCTCCAATAGGACTACCAGCCAGTGCAGGGTAGAGACGGCCTCCGGAGCGTCTGAGCACAGCCTCCTTCAGGATCCTACGTCGGGAAGCGGAGGTCTTTGCCCGGGATGAATATTGAAAGCAAAATAATAAAAAGGAAACGAGATTACTAATTAACAGCTAAAACAAAAGCATGACACAAAAACCCTCTCTGGTTACTTCAAACAAAACACAAAGAGCGCACCACCCCTAAACCTAGTGAAACTAACAAAGAAAAACTACAGGTGTGCAACAGCGTCAGTGTTAAACTAACCCTGGCCTAGTTTCTGAGGTGAGAAGACAGATCACAGTTTAAGCCCACTACTGATATTTCGAATAGGGGAAAACCAAACACACTAAGTTAATCTACTAATTAGCAGCAATGCTAAGACAAATAACTCCACTCAAACACAGTCAATGTAATTACATGAGTGAAAACGAGGTAAGATGATCACAAGAATGAGAGCTGCCTGGAACAGCAGGATGGCACCCTATTTAAAGGGGAGTAGTCTTGCTGGCAGCTACGGGATTGGAGGAAGCGGTGGAGCACTGCTCCAGTCAGCATCACGCTACAGGCAGTTTCTGGATTGGAGGAAGTGAGTGCCGCTCCAATCGGCATCCTCGGACGACAAACAGGATATAGGCGGGGCTGGCAGTGGCCAGACCAATCTTCAGCAAGGAGCCACACAGCCTGATCAGCATATCACTACAAAGACTGGCAGTTAAACACATAGAAATGGCGGCAGCTGTAACAATCATCATTGGATCAAGCCTAATCAGTGTTTACCACAGAATGACAGCATAACTGTGGTGTGTGTGTAGTCAATATTGACTACCAGCTATGTACAGCGTGCTCGACAACCCAGCTGTATTCTAACGTTAACTTTAGGTATCCTTGTTAGCTAGGGTCCTTACATGTCAGGAATTATGCCAGAACCCAGATGCAGACCAGGAGACAATGTAGCAGTTTTAACAGTTTAGTTAGTTCAGTTAATGGAGTGGGTAAACTAAGACAGGGTGAGGACGCAGGGAGTTTACTTCCAAGCAGGTAGAAATTTGTACAATAAAAGAGTTATTGGTGGCTGTTGAGCCTATTAAGCCTAGTTAGAAATTAGGGACAACTGTACACTCCTTTCACGCAAAAATGTTTCCCTAAGTGTAGTTGAAGCTAATATAAAGGTTTAAGTAGTCTAGTTTGAAAAGTGAAATGGATATTGGATATTAGTGAAGGTAATGTGGGCAAAGGTTTCTGTTGAGGTTTTATCCCGGCAACAAAACTATTTGTGACTACTGGGAAGTATCACAGCTCAGCAAAGAAACACACAAAGAGTAAGAAAGACTTTGGTATTTGTCTAACCCAAACTGCTGAAACCTCATAACAGTTTCTTATGAACTTAATGCATTCATCATCCTCAATCTTTCACAGTTGAGCCAGATTAGGAAGAGATTCTAGAGCAAGTATAGACAGAAGGAATCATTACAGCCACCAGTGACTTAACAAATTGGCATGTGAGTGTTGTATCAAGATAGATTTGGAAAAAATGTGAACCGATGCTTTCAGCTTGTGGGGGGCACCGATGAGCATACAGTGCATGACTTGTAACCTGTCTTTTAAAATTATCCTCATAATTAGATTGTTTATATTTTGCAGTGCAAAGATAAACCAGACATTGCTGACACGCCTGGCTCACCTCTCTGTTATCACTGACAACTCTTCTGGTGCGGGCCACTTCAACCCGAGAGCAGTTCTAGTGTAGTCGAAGATGAAATTGTGAGTGATCGCCCCAGGTTAAATGATGCACTTGTACTGTTGTTTGTCTTGATCTATCCTTTGCATTTACACTATCCAAAGAAACTAATTTACACTTTCACCTTTGTTTAGAAAATAATGTCTCGATGATAGCAAACCACTAAAGCTGTGCCTAAAATTACTTGTTGAAAGAAGTTTGAATGCACACATGTACATAAACGGTTATGTGCTTCTGTCTGTAACACCGCTTTAACTGAAAGGTGGCAGGTGATGATGTGTTCCATTATATCACCTGCTTATTTTAAACAACCGTAACAAGTGCAGTTATGGAGTAAAATTATGCATGGTCACTTCAGTTTCTTTCCACAAAAATAAAGTGCAGGTAGTAAAAGGAAAATTTGTTTAGCTTCAATGACTTTGCTGTTAAGTTAGTTTATTATATAGAGTGTTCAGGAATCAGGGTTCTTAACTAATTGTTGCTTTTGAAATAATCAGGCTGTGACATTTCATTTCTCATTTTAATGACGCTGCTTCTGAGATTAGTTCTGCAATTAAGTATTTTATTATTGATTTATTCATTCGGTCTGACAAATTTTGTTTCTGTAAAATATAGAAATGACAGGAGATGTTACAAGTTTTGATAATGATGGGTCAATAAAGAAAACTTGAATAGTAATAATGGAGTTGTACTTTACATTCTGCAAATACTTTTGTATTTTTGAGAATTACTGAGCATTCAGGTTTACATCAGAATAAAAGATGGCCCAAAGTGTGCCTTTGCAATTGCTAATTTCTTTTTAAATTCTTTAAAATTTTACGTTTCTCTTTCTTTTATATGTTGTTTGTGTTTCAAGAGCGTGGGAAATAGGAATAAAAATTGACTTGTACTTTAAATTTTTTATTTTTTTTTAGTTAGTAGTACTCAATGTCATTAAGGTAATCAGTTGCCACAAATATTTTAAGTTTTTGGGTAAATAATTTGACTTTTAGTAAGTCAATGTTTTTGACTTAGTAGTAAATAAAAGTCAGCCATTTTATCTAACAGAAACTCAAAAAAAATTGTGGCAACTGATTGCCTCAATTATTTGGCAAATAGGCTAATACTGAAAGAAATACATGCAGGTTGTCTTACCTTACACCCAGGATATGCATCGAAAATCAAGGCTTCTCCACAGAACATCATGGCCAATCCCAAATGAAAACAACAAGACCGCCTCCTGACACTACAGCCAGAAACACAGCCGCTTTCATACAGTCTTTTTCTATGCCGCTGGTTCTGGAAAGCTGGATCGCTGTGTGCCAGCACACATGGTTGCGTTAGGAGGCAGTCTTGTTTTTCCATTTTATTGGCTGCAACAAAAGTGCGTCAATTACTCAACTTGGGGACAGCACCTCAGCGGCCTAAAGCTTGGGCTTAGCCTCTACAGTATCTTCATACACTCGCCTGTTTCCCAATTCAAAAATGGAAAGAGAGACAGAGCATCGTTGGAGTTGAGGTATGCAAAATGAAGCCTGGTTGCTGCGGCTAGCCACCTCTGACGGCCCGCATCTGTCAATCAAATGGAGACTGACTCGTTTTTGAAATCACTTTGAAATCAATGTTCTTTCTTGTGTACAGACTATTTATAAGTATAACTGTATAAATCTACACAAACCTCAGTTTTAAAACTTTGAAAACATACTGTAGACTACATGCTCATAGCATTGATAAAGTAGAACTCACTGTAAACAAATCTTAAAAACAGACATGGAAGTTATTTTCTATATTTATTGTTTTTAGCAAGTGCATACAGACAGTGTCTCAATCATAAGCTAGTGATCAGTATTATGGTCAACAATGATGTCAAGCAACAATGGTCGATGATTGTGGTCTTCTGAATTAAATTTAGATCAACTTTAAAGCCACTTCAGGCATTACGCAACCATGTTATAGAGAAGAGATGCACGTTTTAGTCTCAAAACAAAATACATTTGGAAACCACAATAATTATAGATTCCAAAAAGCTGGAAACAAACATGTATCTTCACTACACACCAATCACAGAAACTTTATCGGTTATAAAAAAGAAATTTGATGATTATGGATATATCAACAAGCTCTGTCACTCAAACAGCTCTGCTTGTTTTAGGATCAGGGCTGCTGCAGACATGACAATGGGACAGGCAGGAGGTCAGTGGAGTCTTAAGTGGACTTTAGATGGATGAGAGCACAGAGAGAGATCCCTTTTTCAGTGTGCTTTGTGAACGAGAGAACAGTTGAGATGAAGAACACCATTTATTTAGATAGACAGATGGAACAGAGCAAGCCTTTATTATTACGCACCATTAACTGCCTACTTAAGAGATTTGTCCCCCCATTTTCTAACAATTTTAGTTGGTTAGTTAGTGGGAGAAACAGCTCAGCTGACCCCTGATCAATATACATGAGGCTCTATTCCATCTGTTTCTATCTGTATGGTTGTGATTAAGCGGCATTAATCATTGACGGACATGCTCTCCATGGTGTTCGGCAGGTTCTGGTCTTCTTCCTGCTTCTTTTTCTTCCCTCCTTCATGCTGTTTCTTTGCCTTCTTGGACAACTCCTGATCAATGGGAGCAGGCTTGACAAACTTAATGACCTCTGTCATGCCTGGAGAAGAATAGACAATTGAGGTGAACAATTAAATTTAAGCCTTCAAACAAATAAATATAACACAAAAGGTCCTCCACAAGGCTCTACGCTAAGCTTTTTCCCCAAGGAGCACATGTGCTACTAACTGAAAAAGTTTAGGATCACACAAAGCACAGTGAAAAACATAACACAGAGTTTACCAACTTTTCATATACATTTTATACAGACAGATACGCGATACACCAGCACTACCCACATGTAAACAATGTAAACAAGATTACTGAACAATATTTATTACAATAACCTTAGTAAAACAGATGTAATACCGATACTAGAAAGTTAAATCGAGCATACTGCCTTTTATTGGTACCAATACATTAAGAATGACAGTGTTTCAATAGAAGCCCATCTGGGCAGAGCAGTATGTGTCTCAGGGCTTGTGGCTCACACAGCAGCTCCGGGAGAGACCGAGCCCAGAGAGACATGGCTACAATCACAAGCTTCTTAATGCCTGCGTTTTATTTTTCAGTGAAACTTTTTCCAGTGCAAATACAACTTTTTCCCCATACAAATGTTTTAATTAAGAGTGAAATGTTTACATGCACTCGCCTTCGACTAAAATTCCACCAGAGTTAAGTAGTTAGTAGTTATAAAACAACTCATTCCCAAGCATTCAATTGGTCTGAGTTTCTTCATTGACCAAAGGCTTTCTATGAGCCATTTGTTATCTTTTTAAATGAACACAGCACACACCAGATGTAAAACCATTCAACAAAACTTACCAGGAGGCATGAAATCCCTGAGCTTCTCCGGAATAACAATACCCTCTTCGGTTTGGTAATTCTCTAGGATGGCACACATCACACGTGTGGTGGCACACATGGTTGCGTTCAACATGTGCACAAACTCTGTCTAAATAACAAAGAGAAGAATTGTGTTTTAAGTATGCAGCTACAGAAGGGATAAATCATCTAGCAAGGGTAATCTGAGTGACATTCGTAAATTAAATTAGCTGCCCAACAATAGCGTAGGTGCATTATCGAATAGATCTTTGTCGAGATGCCCAGCTGCGTTGGAACAGAGCACTCACCTTGTCCATCATCTTTTTGGTCTGTCCGTATCGGATGCGGAGGCGTCTGGCCTGGTAGTCAGTACAGTTTGAGCAGGAGACCAGTTCCCTAAAGGCACCAGAGCCAGGGAACCAGGCCTCCAGATCCAGCTTCTTACTAGCTGCATAATTTAGAGCACCTATGATGACATAAAAGTGGGATGTTTAGCTGATATCATAGTCTGATCTTCATGCAGGCACTCACTGCTCTAACAGCAGCTAGTAATATAAGTCCCAGGTTTTCTGTAATGATCTTAGAGCAGCCAGCAGGTGGTGCTGCACATGAAATCACGCAAACTGCCTAAAACCCTCACGGCTGGTCAAAATTTGCTGTTAAGTCATTGCCTTAAAATGCTGTGAAAGAGTATAGGGCTGCATTTAATTACTTTCATTACGATTAATCTGCACATTGTTTTCTCCATTAACTGACTAATCGCTGGGTCTCAGAAAACAGAAAACTATGAATAATGCTTATCAAACTTCTAAAATATTCTCCTTTTTGACACAAAGAGATTTAATTTACCATCACAAAAGGACAAAGAAAAGCAGCATTCTCACATTTAGAAGCTACATCTGAAGAATATAAACTGAAAATATGAATACATCAAATTAAAGCTGTAAGCATCATTAGGCGGGCCCTCACACGTGTAGTGCGTCGAGGTGTAAGGCGGCCGCGTTGCAGACTCTGGAGTTCTGCCAGTGTGGCTGTGAACTTCGGATGCTGCAAAAACAACTATACAACTATACTTCGCCGCCACGCCACGGATACGCCGTTGAAGGAAAACTCACACACAACATGACATCATCAATGGGTTAAGGGTTTTCTGAAATAGTTTTGAAGTAGAAGCAGAAGCTGCAGAAAAGATGATGATCTTTCAAAGTATTTAGTATGTATTTAGTGTTTGCTAAAAATATGTTTAGTTTAGGAGCTATGTCCTTCCAAAGTGAAGGGTTTTACTGCTTTAAGCAGACTTTATCAGTGTGTCACATGACCAGCTAGAATGTAGAGAGAAGGATTTGGAAGACCAGAATTTGTTTATAAACTGCTGCCAGTCGAGTAGATTCATCTCCATAAGCCCAAAAAAAGCATCAAAATGTAGCCACATGCCTTTTCTCTCAAAATGGCAAAATCTTGCTCAGTGGAGGTTTAGCTTTTTAGATCTGAACCTTAATTGATAGGAACCTCACAGTCGTGTCTCATTGACTCCCTGTTTCAACTGAGTTTTCCCCCTGTTGTCAATTCTTTAACTTGTTAACTCATCCTTCCGGTTTGGAGCGTGGACACCTGATGTATATTTTTATGCTCAGCTACTCAAGCACTAACTAAAAACACCAAAATAAGAGCTTAAAAGATTTTTAGCCACTTGGAAACTAACACCTATTTCCAGAAAAATCGCCTAAAATAACTTACCTAAAATAAATCAGTAATAACTCCACAACCATTAGGCCTAGATGCAAGTCTGGTCTCCTTTGATTGGTCAGAAGCTAAGGAATATGAATCAATAAATGAACCTATTTATTTTTCTATCCAAGAGTAAATGGAGATGCAATAAAGGAAAATATGATATTTCTATCCCCGCCTGGTATAAAATCTATATTTTAATACAAACCATCATCCAACTCACCTGGAATACAACTGTAAAATTGATGAAAAGAAACTAATATATAACAGTTACTACACAATTTTTCAAAAATATACCAGGCGAATGTCCATGTTTCACTGTTATTGTAAGTTTTCTTCAAAACACTATTTCTCTCCATACAACCACGTTCCAAATAACAAAGCTTCTAAAACATTGAAATATTGATAAAAACGGTGAATACTGATCAATATTCCTGTGACCAAAAGCACCCCCATGCTTTACAGGCCCACAAGTTGAAAACAGAACATCCTACAAGGCTGTAAAGCTTGATTTATACTCCTGTGTCGGGTCTACATGTGTAGCTACACTGTAGGCCAAACGCTAGTCGGCCCGTAGCGTTGCAGCGTCCACTGTGTTGACTTTTGCCGGCCGAGCAGGCTAGCTTCCAGTTTAGCCCTCCGCTAACGTGAATGGGGGTAAAATTGTATATGTGCGGCTGTTAGACTTTTCAAATGTTAGCGACCAAATGGATCACATTCTGATATTGAAACGAGTCATTTCGGCCAGTTTGTGAAGCTCAAATACATTGATCCACCATGTTACAGCCGCTGGTTTAGCCGCTAGTAAAATTTACTTCAAAGCACCTCCTGTCACACTGTCACAGTTCTTACGGTCTGCGTCGCCTTGACGTGAGGTTACATTTTTGGAGGTGGTGCACGTCCGGATACGGCGTAGGTGACGGCGTAGGGTAAGGGGGAGCACAGAGGCTACGCCTTCGATGTGACACAGAAGTATAAACTGCCCTTAAGTGGGCTCTTTCTCTTCGTATTGAAGAGACGAATCAATTGGTATACTGGATGTCTGTGTAGCTCCTCCGGGTCGCCAGGGGAGGCCGATAAAGACCTCTGTTCCACGCAACTCTTCATTTGACGAGAGAAACAAAACCTAAGAGCAGCTATTGCACAATACAAAGATGGAGGCCCGCAACAACAATCTCTATTGACACAAACCACAGCTTTTTTTGGACTGAAAACAGTGAAAACGACTCTGTAAATATCCAATGGTTAAAGTCAAGGGCAACTGGACTTGGTTGAAGATCGTGGAAGACGTTTCGTCCCTCATCCAAAGTTCTGGGAACCCAGAACTGAAGAAGTCCAGTTGCCCTTGACTTTAACCTTCGTTGGATATGACCTGGATGACTGAGAATCTTCATAGACACACTGTAAATGTATATTGCTGCGTTTGTTGTAATTATTAGTCGGCTAATAACTCTGAGTTTTGTAATATGAGTTCCACAGCTCTACAGTGGTTGGACTGTTGTGTAGGATGAGAGGAGAGATATGTGGAAGGCAATGAGTGCAGCCATGTACATTGATTACAGAGTGATTTATGTTGTGATATAAGTTCATTTAAATGCTTGGTCTTTGATGTGTCTTGGGATATAAATGGTCGGTTTGAGATACTAGCTGAGCCTCCTAGCTTCATGGAGGTGTGTGACATGCATTAGGTAACAAAATAACCTGATCGTCCATGGATTTCCCATTTGCATTTTGAGGCCAGAATCAATTGTCCTGCCCGTGCTTAAATGGGTAAGCAAATGCACGTTTCTATCAACAAATTATCAAATGTCAGATGTCTGCTTGTTTAGCTCACTTGGTTAGAGTGTTGGTTATAACGTAAGTGTACATGCTCACATCTGTACCAGATTTGATGTGTCCCACCTTGACATCTATATGCCATTATTCACTCAAAGTCATAGCGCCATGCGTCATGCTGTGATATGTTGGCAATATCAACTTCAAAACTGTCCCAGAGAAGCCTCAACACAGTGATGATGCTATGTTGTGAAGCGTGTGAGTTTTCAGTAAACAGTTTGCTGGTGGTAGCAAAGGTCCACGCTTTGCCAAGACACAGGAAGTTGTTGCATCTTCACTGTACATGCTCAAATCTGTACCAAGTCCCACCCTGAACACATCTACAAGCTCATATTTACTCATGGTCACAGTGCCACCTACTGGCAACAGGGAGTGACTACTTCTATGCTGTGGTGAACCACTTTTTGTAGGTTGGCCATCTCCACTTCAAAACTATGTCAGATGTTATGTTGTAAAGCTTCTGAGTTTTCCTTCAACAGTGTATGCTTGGCGTGGCAGCAAAGTACCATGCTGCGCCATGAAACAGGAAGTTGTTAAAACTTCACTGTAGTTGATTGATAATGGTCCCGCCCCCAACACATCTACATGGATTTGCCTATTCGAGTTATTAATGATATTCAGAGACTCCCTGATTAGTCTTGTGTAAAACAATAAAAAGAAAAAAAAAGAAATAATCAAGATTATGAAAGAGCAAGAGAGAGAAATTAAACTGAAAAGACAATTTGTTAAGTTGCATATCCGTACTAATGTGAACAAAAAAGCAGATCCATGCTACTTTACATTTACAGAAAGCGGTTCTGTTCTACTATTCATCTCATTACACATTCCACTCTGTCACATCACTAAATTACAAAAAACAATATGGTGAGTATGAGTTGTCTAGAGTGCAAAAATAAAATTTTATTTATTAAAAATTACACCAAACTCACTATTCTTGAGTATTATTGGAAACACAAACAAATTAATTGAAAACTTATTTGTAGAGTAATTCTTCACTTTGTTGTTTCCAGAGCTTAAATAATGTGGTACTATTTGATTGGAAAGGTTACTACAACTGCAAGGTGTGGTATAATGGAGTGCGTCGGACCTACCAGAGACAATGTTTACGATGCGATAAGGAATTCCTAGGGACTGGTATAATTCTTCTGCAGTCCCTATCATTTCATCAAACATCTCCCATGATTTGCCGTCATGCGGGGAGGCATAGACAAACTGCTCAATCTACAAGGAGAAGAGGAAGAAGCACAAGGGGAGAAAACTATTAGCTTATTACTTATACGTTATATAAATCATATACAGTGCATGAGTGGATAAACAACAAGTCATTTAAATAAAGCGATTTTATATGGAGCACTGCCAAAGATGAATATGGGTGTTTCACAGAAAGAAGCTGATCTTAAGTCTGGTGGTACGACAGCAGTTACTTGTGTATCGTCCTGCCGGACAGCAGTATGGTGAACAAGCTGTGGCTGGGTAGATACCGTCTTTTAGTATTCTTTGGGCTCTGCACAGGCGTCTCACCTCAACTCACATATAGCACCGATGCTCAGTAGATAGGTACCAATAATCTTCTGAGGGGTTTTAATCACGAACTGCAGAGTCCTCCTGTCCTGGCTTGTGTTGCCAGGTGCTTGTTCATAGTGGGAATTTGTTGGATCTCTGTAAATAATATCACGAAGAGTATGCTCTAGACATGCTCTATATGAACGGTGCAATTAGATAACTGTTGTTGTGAATTGGCGTTATAAATATATATATATAAACGTTGAATTGAAATTGAATTAAAAGGTGTGTGAAGACTGAGTGAAGGGCGGGGGAAATGGCATATTCTGTGGATCTGTTGGTTCTGAAAGCAAACAGAGGGTCCAGGCTGACCATGATGTTGTTCTTTATATGTTGGAGAACAACTTTCTCAATGCACTTCATCAGAACGGGGGTAAGTGCCACAGGGTGGTAGTCGTTCAGACTAGACACTGCAGGCTTTTTAGGTACAGGGAGGATGGTGGCCGTCTTGAAGCAGGTAGTGACAAGTGACACTCCTTAACTTCATATAGATGTATATATATGGATGGATGGATGGATGGAATCTCACTAAAGTGAGTACACCTCCAACATTTATACCATGTCACGAAAGCCATCACTCTCAACTACACTGTACGGTTGTAAGTCAATAAAACGGACTATAGATGACTACAGATATTGGTGATTTTGTCTTGTAGGTTTTTCCTTGTAGTAGCTGTACTAGCATCTACAGATTCCTTTCCACCGTGCCATCTCAGCAAGCAAATGTTAAGATTTGTTGTGCTCCCGCTTTACTTATTAACTGTTCTACAGACCTTACATTTGGCCAGACTTGTGTCCAATTTTCCATTCTTTTTATAAAATCAAAATGTCTTACAAACTCTGCATTTGATGGTGAGCTGTAAACCGTGTCAGCGTTGTTGGACATGTTCTTATTTTTTCCCCTCACAAGCAACATGTCTGTGAAGTCATCGTTATCCAAGGAAGGTAAATCAAGCGCAACTGTACTCATTTTGACCTTTAATGAGAAAGGAGACCCTGTGCAGAAATAGCAGCAAAGCTTCAGTCAAGCGATTAGTAACTTCAGAATTGGGCCGTTGAACAGTTTGTGGTATAATACAAGACTGATCCATAGGTCCGCATATCGATGTAGTCGCATCTTTGACGTTAAAACAGTCATCCAATTCGTATCTGTGATTCGTTAGACCCCTAGTTTTTACTGTTGGTTTGACCCTCTAAATCAGAGGGAGGGCTACGTGGCTGCCAGAAATGTTAATGTAAGCATGGTCTCGATATTGCTTCCCCTATTGGAGATGTGTACATGCTAGTGGAATTTAGGTGAAACAGTTCTTCAGCAGCAACAACAAAAACACTAGTGAATTCTCTGGGTAGATGAATAATACATCCCACTTCACAATACCCACTTTAAATTGTTAATCATAATTGAAACCATTCAAACTACCTTAGTGTGTGCCTGGCATATAGTTATGGGATAATTTAAAATGATAAACAGTGTCCATTTCTCTGTTTAAATGTTGTATTCATTGAAAATGAAAAGTAAGTTAATACTACTTTTGTCCCACAACTTGCCTTCTCAAACTGGTGTACCCTGAAGATCCCGCGGGTGTCTCTTCCATGGGAGCCCACTTCCTGTCGGAAGCAGGTGGAGAAGCCGGCGTAGCGGACAGGCAGGTCTTCTGGTTTGAGCCACTCGTCCCTCAGGAAGGCTGCAATTGGCTGTTCAGAGGTGGCAATGAGGTATTTCTCATCTATGGAGTTGTCGTCTGACTTCTCACTGCTCTTACCGATGACCTTTTGTAAACACATACAGGGGTTCAGAAAAATCAATTTATAAGGTTTACACGGTCATGAAAAACCTGGAAAAGTCAATGAGTTCGAAAATTGCTTTTTCCAGGCCTGAAAAAAAACTGAAATATATATTTTCATTACAATGCTACTGCCTACATCTGTAGTAGTGCGTACTTAAAGAATAAACAGGGTTCTTGCACCATTTTAACAATCAAATTGAGTGTCAAAAGATATAATAGAAAAGTGATGCAAATCTTTAACTGTACAAATGATACTAACTTGACTCATTGATCTACCCTGTTGATTGTCTCTGCTATTAGCCTTATGTGTTGCGTCTGTTTGTGAACGTGACCTCATGCAATGCTGTGTTAAACTCTAAAAAACTAAAATAACAGAAAGGAAAACACATTACAAAAAATTAAATAAATAAAATAAAGGGTAGCAAGGATTCGATGCCAGGCGGGACTTTATAAGTTTCACTTTCACTTTCCAGCCGAGCTTACATAGGCGCACCACTTAGAGGTAAACTGACTGCCAACAGTGAAATATATGGCACGCAGCCAAACGTCAACTGCTGCAGCTAACGTAAACGTGACCTGAAACTGGTGAAGTCTTGCATTGTCTAGTTGTAAGTTAAGTCAAACTATTTCACGTTAATTAGACATTTTACAGTAGGCCACTGTGCGTGACAACTTTTAAGCCAGCCTTAAACAAACCATAGGCAAATTTAATACCTACAGCATATTTAGGGTAAATTCAGACAATTTATGACATTAATTTCCCTTTTTCCTATTTTAAGACCTTTCAAGATTTTTTTAAGGAGCCGCAGGAACCCTGTAAACTAAAAATTAAAGCGGACTGGCCCTCCCACAGACCCTGCAGCTCTCAAGATGTGGCTCTGAATTGTTACATGCTTTGGACGCTGCATGAAGGACTTCACTTCCTGTGTTTCCTATGTGGCACTAGAGAGAATCCGGTAACTATGTTATATCCAAGTTCGTCAAGTGTGGAGCACAAAAAAAAGGACACAAATGTTTGGGCTATCCTCAACGTTCAGAATAACCAACTTAAATGATTGCATTCATTTTTGTCAGTAAGAACTGAGAAGTTTTCCAAATTTCAGACTTGCCTTGCTTTGGTCTTGTATTGTATAAGTATACAGAAGCCACCAAGGCTGTGCAGTGAGTAAACTTCACTCCCCGACACCTTAAGAGAAGCGCTGGCGACCGACGCTAGTGCCTATGGGGTTTAGCCTCCTCGTCAGTGTCCGCCTCCTGTACCCGAGGTAGAGTTAAAACTGCCCAGTCATGCACGATTTGTGATGGGTCCCATGGGACCCGCGGGATCCCAATGCAGCTCTCTAATAAGGACCTTGCACGTTTCGTGCTTGGGCTCTAATAAATTAGAATTATTATATTATTATAATGACATTAGATAAAAAAATTAATGTTAATCTAATCATATACTGTGAGTATGCTAGTAATTATTTTATTTTTTATTATTTCCATATATTTTGTAAGATGTCTGTGAAGGTTCTCAATTATCCAGGTCAGAGTTATCCAACAAATGTTGAGGTCAAGGGCAACTGGACTTGGTTTCTTCCAAGTCCAGTTGCCCTTGACCTCAACCTTCATTGGATACATATATTTTGTAGTTTTGACTAGGGCTAGGCTATATCGATATTATGAGGTACACCGAAGTAATTTCAAAAGATATATAAAATTAGAAAATATCGTTTATACTGATATAGTTTGATGATGAGTTAATTAATATGTTTCTGTTAAGTCCTGCCAGGGGTTTGTCCTCTCTCCCTCAACACGCAGCCCCTTTAGCTCACAAACTCTAACAACATGGAAGGAGACACAGTGCCGGTCGACACTGCTGAAGACCTGAAAAACAACGGTTCAGTCAGTGTTTCCCACATATACACTTTACTTCAGCAGGCCGCCCAGGTATATTTGGCAAAACATTGTAGAATTTATCCGAGAAACACAGTTATTACGTTACAAGTCGCAACACGGTGGATACTGTAAAAGTACGGACCAGGTAAAGCCAACACACCAGTGCAGATGTTATTCGTTAGCTACCAAGTTGGTTTTGCCACGACTCCTCAACATGCAGCGCAGCTGCTGCTGTGAACAGAATCGCGGAGCAGACAGAGAGACAGAGAGAGAGAAAGAGAGAGAGAGAGAGAAGAGGGGCACACGAACGTGTTTGCAGCAGACGTACATTAGGTCAAGTTAACAGAAAAAGTGGAACTAAAAGCTCAGTAAAAGCTTCCATACCTTGTAAAGCTCTTCGTCAAACTGGCTGAGCTGGGCTACTTCCTGCATGACCTCTTTCCTCATAAAGAAGGGTGTGTAGAGCATGGTGTAATTCTTGCTGTGGAGGATCCTTAATGCGTAATTGATCAGAGCCTGCTCCAGGAAAACCAGTGGCCCCTGAATACAACGGAGAAGAAAACAACTAAACAGCTGTTTTTCCTGATTTGCAGGTCAGGAAGCACAAGGGCTGTCACGATTGTTCTTTGAAGACGAAAAAAAGAGCTTGAAAAGGAGTTGCATTTATTTACTTGTTTGTATCCTACACGTGTTGGAGATTATATCTGAACTCACCTTCAGAAAGTAACCTCTGCTCCCAGCCACAACAGCTCCCCTCTCTCCATCAAAGCCATCAATCATGACCACCAGGTCAACATGGGAGTACTTCTTCTGGATGGTGCAGTCGCCCCAGGTACGCTCCACCTTGTTGTCTGTGTCCTGTCAGAAAATATTAGTTTAACGATTATTCAACTGACAGAAAAATTAATCTGCAACAATTTTGACAATCATTGGATGAATGAAGCATGTAATGTAAATGTAAAACAGCTTGCAGCTTCTAAAATGTGATAGTCATTATAAACTGTATATCATTGGGTTTGGACCCATTGGTCAATTTCTGTGACTCTTCCTAGAACAGTTAAAGGAGAAGTTTAACATTTAACAAGTTATGTCCTTTCTTGCCGAGTTACATGAGAAGATCAATACCACTCTCATACCTGTATTACAAATATGAATAAAGTCTGGAAACGAGGTAAAAGCTAGCCTGGCAATGTCCAAGGTCACAAAGCTACTGGTTGTTGTTGTTGTTTTTTAGCTGTAAAGTAAAACAACTGCCAACCAGTTACAGTTAATATGTAAGAGGTGTTAACTAATTCAATATATCGCTATTCTTGTCCTTGTAATAAGGTAACGACTTCCGCAACGTGCAGTGAGGTTCTTCACAATAAATATGTTGTGAAATTTGACTTACTCCTCTTCAATGCCTGAGACAAGTAGAACATTGCTGGTTCTTGACATAATAGAAATACAAAAACACACACAGGCAAAATTTGGGAGGCAGATGCGTCACCTCTAAAAAAAAAAAACTAATATAAAATCCTCCTGTAGCCATACCCTAAACCCAACCTGAAGTTATCCATTTTGAATAAAATAAGGAGATGTGACACCTCGACCAATCGATACAATTGTGGTTGTTAACGATATCTTGCAAATATTTACATTTTGTATGATGTGTCCTCATAATTCCTGGGTCCTGTGTTATCTAATCCACTTTCTTGGTGAAGATAATCAAAATCAATATGACAATATTTGAAATGACAATGGATTTAATGTGATCAGCTCCTACTTTAACCAGCTTTGCCTGTTATCACCCACCCACCTCATCATTGCTGATGGGTACAGATGGGTGCAGAAGATTGCCGATCTCCCTCAGGTACTCAAAGCGCTCCGCCTCCAGCTTCATCCTCTCACTGTCAGTTTTCTCAATTGCCTTGTCCACCAACAAACGTACCTTCTTGATCTGGGTTACAGTCAGGGCCTGACACAGAAACATGCAAACAAGTAAGAAGCAAACAAAGAAATAAAGCAGATTGTAGGCTTCCATAAAGGTGGGGATAAGTGGTTAGAGCACAAACAGTTTTACCGATAGTGTTTCAGGTGTTAGGGCCTCCAGGTTCTGAGCTTCTTCAGGTACAGACTCATCCTCCCCAACTGGTTCCTTCCTCTGTATTCACAACATAGAAAATAACGTGGAAGTTCTAAACACCCTCTCAAGTCTGTTTACTGGACACATACTGTCAGTGTTATTTCACCGCTATCACTCTGCTTTGCAAGAGGCAACAACCTGTTCAATGATTTAGTGTCCTAATGCTTCATTACCTTCATTTTCTCCCCAATGCTCTTGCTGCAGAGGTTCTTCGCTTTGTTGAGATTGTCTGCAGTGAAGCGGCCTATTAGGGAGTAAAGCGCAGTCAGTGGGACTGTCCTTATGTGTATGTGTGAGCTGCGCTAGCACAACTACTAAACTGGTGACATGTGGTGCCGTCTGGAGCAACACACTTTCATGCAGTCAAAAACATGGATAAAAATCTACACAATTACGAACCCTAACCCGGAAGACTCGAAAGGCGCTATGCCATTTACTTTGTTACTTAAATAGTGACAATAACTCATGCTGTATGCAGGGCGAGGTTGACTAGACCTCTTGCTGGCTGGGATTGCATCAGATTGCACGTTACTACCGGTTACTCCCCGTCATCACTAAGCTAGCCCAGTATTAATCAACAATTTGTATTATATCTGTCAACATCTTTATAGGAAAGCGTAGTAAACTAGTGCTTAGTGTCTATGGATATTAAGTAAGTGCCGTTAAATACGTGGAGGATAACTAAATGGATAAATTTGGATGCAGCTAGCTGCGCTAACATTAGCCACATTGCGTGCTATTCTCTTCCTCTATGAGAGCATACCAAACTCTATTCAAATCTGGCTACATATTCTTGCTTAAGTTACTGACAAACATTCACGACTTGCACAAGGTAAATTATTTTGGATCCTGTTATAATAATGCCCACTGGTAAACACGGCATTGATAAAATGCACCAAGCATCACGGTAACTGTTTCAATAACGTTAGATAACTTTATGAAACGATTTGCTGCATTTCAAGGTAACGTTACAGAATAGGAGACTGGGTCTGTGTTAAAATGTAAGTATTTTAAATATCCTAGATGGTATGTAACCATTGGCTGTATTCACATACTAAAAATACAAATACCATATTTTATGGAGGTCGGCGTTAGTTCCTCTCCAAGTAAGTTAACATTAGAAAATAAAAGGAGGCTTCGCTAACACAACAGCAATAAAACGGTGCTTACATTTTCTCCACACTGTATCTGCGGTGACCAGTTTGTCAACGAGTGTCACATCTTTAAATCTCTTCCTTTGACATTCACGGACGATTTCTGGATCGCCACCTTTGTCTGTCCGAAACAGGTCCAAGTCGAGCACCATCTTTCCACGCTGTCTCAAAATATGACTCCTCCAACCAGAGTACCAGACCTCCTTGCTGAAGTCACAAAACTGTACTCTTCTTCTTTTGTATGCGGGTGGTAACTGACGTTTTAGGTGCAATACCGCCACCTACTATGCTGGAGTGTGGGCCATGTTCCCATCAGTAACAAACAAAAACAACCTAAAAAAAACTCTGCATTAATGTAGTTGTTTTAAAAACTCAAAGAAGGCTTTATAATTTCCTTCCTTCTGAGATTCACAACTTTTAAGACTCAAAGTAGAAAACCTAGACGAAAAAACGTGCCACATTCACATAGTCCTGGGCCCTGTTTCAGAAAGCAGATTTAAAGCTCCGCTCCAGTGTATTTTGACATTTCTATGATATTTCATATTTTTCTGAGTCATCATACAGTATATAGTATATTGTATCGACCAAAGCCTGCATGGAGAGATCCATGTAGGCCCAAAAATGACGTCAAAACCCTGTGACAGTCCGTCGCACATGACAGATATAGAGATTGCTTAGATTATAAACTCTCTGCAATCTAAAAAAATATTTATTTTTTTATTTATAAAATATTATTCATAGTTTGTCTGATCACAGTCTCTGAAACAGAAAACCCAGAGATTCCCTCATTTCTGGTTGAACATACTCAGAGTTTTCACAAAACCCGCTTTCTGAAACAGGACCCTGATGGATGTTTCCCTAACAAGTGTATTGTTTTTTATTCTGTGTGCCCTAATACCAGCCTTTTGCTCTCTGGAGTTTTTCTGTATTGTTTGCCTTACTTCAAATGTTTTTGTTGATGAGCCATAATATTGTTCATATTACTGCTCTAGCTTCAGCTTTACTAAAAGCTACCTCCATAATTCTCTCCTGTTTCAGAGGTTGTTAAGCCATTAAGTCTGCTATTTCATTCCCCTCGATGCCTCTACGAGCTGGGATCCACATAAACTTGACATGGACTGCAATGATACCAATGATGATAAACAGATGCTCACAAGTCTCTGAGCTAGAGTCCAAGTCAAGTTTCAAATCTTTGAGCTGGAGTCCAAGTCAAGTCTCAAGTCTGTTGTGGCTATAATAAGTGTTGCATCACCTGTAACGATCCATCCAGGCTGCTTAGAACACTGCATAGCTATATATAAGGAATTCAGAGCATGGAATATGTTTTTTATTTACTTTATCTATTAGCATAAAGTATCAGCTTTGCTATATAATCAGTGTAAACAGGCTATTGCAACATGACAAAAACACCAAAAAGTCTTCATTATTAAGTTAATAACTGTATTTGCCTTGTAGCATACATTACAGTACAGACCAAATATTGAGGTTCTAAAGAAAAAGGACTCTTGTCTGTCACTGAATTATAATGAAAGACCTTGCCTCCTCTTGTGCTGGCTCTGTTGGGGCCATAAGACCAATATAGAAAATGTTATGCCTCACAGCACTAAAATTGACATACTCCTATTTAGTGCACTGAAAACTGAAAAATGTCATATTGTAGCTAAATGCAAAACACTATTGCAACCAAATGATGTGAAATATACTATCCTCAAAAATGTTAACACAGTGCACTTCCTTTTAAGAATAGAGAATCCTCAATTATTTTCAGCAAATGGATGAGGTGGCCGTTGAGTGAGAGCACACAAGGGGAGAGCCGCACTGACAGTCACCACTTTCTCTCCTTGTGCGAGGTCTGTTGCTTGAAGAAATGG
>NC_060157.1:24459387-24461686 GCF_021292245.1 Micropterus dolomieu | reverse complement strand
CTCTGAGCTAGAGTCCAAGTCAAGTCTCAAGTCTTTGAGCAAGAGTCCAAGTCAAGTCTCAAGTCTTTGAGCAAGAGTCCAAGTCAAGTCTCAAGTCTTTGAGCAAGAGTCCAAGTCAAGTTTCAAATCTTTGAGCTGGAGTCCAAGTCAAGTCTCAAGTCTCTGAGCTAGAGTCCAAGTCAAGTCCCAAGTCTCTTGTGGCTATAATAAGTGTTGCATCACCTGTAACGATCCATCCAGGCTGCTTAGAACACTGCATAGCTATATATAAGGAATTCAGAGCATGGAATATGTTTTTTATTTACTTTATCTATTAGCATAAAGTATCAGCTTTGATTTTGGTATATAATCAGTGTAAACAGGCTATTGCAACATGACAAAAACACCAAAAAGTCTTCACTATTAAGTTAATAACTGTATTTGCCTTGTAGCATACATTACAGTACAGACCAAATATTGAGGTTCTAAAGAAAAAGGACTCTTGTCTGTCACTGAATTATAATGAAAGACCTTGCCTCCTCTTGTGCTGGCTCTGTTGGGGCCATAAGACCAATATAGAAAATGTTATGCCTCACAGCACTAAAATTGACATACTCCTATTTAGTGCACTGAAAACTGAAAAATGTCATATTGTAGCTAAATGCAAAACACTATTGCAACCAAATGATGTGAAATATACTATCCTCAAAAATGTTAACACAGTGCACTTCCTTTTAAGAATAGAGAATCCTCAATTATTTTCAGCAAATGGATGAGGTGGCCGTTGAGTGAGAGCACACAAGGGGAGAGCCGCACTGACAGTCACCACTTTCTCTCCTTGTGCGAGGTCTGTTGCTTGAAGAAATGGAACTAAAATGTCCACAAGCTCTTTGAGCCGACTCTATTCTCTGGCTGATAAGCACAGGCCTTTATGTGCTTGGGCTTTCAGGAGAGAATTTAGGCTTTTGGGATCCAGGTCATTGACTGCCTCCACAAGGCAAAGAGTTGTGTTCCATCGTGTGGATACAGCTGAGGGGATGCTTGCTCCATACTCCTCAAATGCTTCCTTCAGTCCACAGGTAGAATGGAAACCACAAGTTCTGAGAGAAGAACAGGAAAAAACTGTGTTATCAGGAAAATATTAATAAATTTATTAGCAACACCTGCAACCTTTTTTTCACTTAAAGACCACAACCGTGTAATATGCACTGCCTCTGCAACTAATCACAACTTATAAACTACTGTATGTCAACACATCCCAGGCTCTCAAACCAGTGTAACAGTAACAAAATAAAACTGTAACGTTACATGATCAACAATCAACCTGTAACCTGTTTGCAGCCAATGGTAATAATTAAAGTGATTGCAGCCAGCGGGACATAAATGATTATGTTAATCAACGACCACAAGTTTGGCAAGCAAAAAAAAGCTCATTTATCTTTTCATAACAACGACGGGGGTTAACCTCCTGTAGGTTGTAGCTAAAGCAAGAAGCAATCTAACGTTAGATGATCAATGCTGAGCTAAACATGTTTACTAAATTATCAAGGTGCGTTTTCAGGTGCGTGATAAAATTAGATGTGGTTGAACCAGAATCTTTTATCTTGATACCACATATTTTGCATTCAGTGCTTCTTTTGTTTGGGCCATCTTGTTTGAAGTTTTTAAAGCCAAAGCTTACGATGAACGGCACAGCAGTGGCCGGTGCATGTTTGTTGTCCTCTCTCACGTGTGGCCGCATGCAGCAGATATGGAGTATGTGTTACGTAGGTAGGTTATAGGTAACGAAAGGAGGGGAATAACATTCATCAGAAGTTTCTTAAAAATAAAGATTGTTCACAAGTCCCGCACCTCGAGTCTGAGTCGAGTCTGAAGTCAAGTCTAAAGTTACTGTATATATATATATATATATATATATATGGTAGCACTTTATAATAACTACACACTATAAAATGCAAGATAATGATTACGTAACTGCCTGTTTTTTTATACTGTCCCAAAGAATAATATAAACAACCTCAGCATAACTTGTAAATCTCCTAGTTGAGAGGCCCAGACAACATTACCTGGAATGTCACCCCAGCCAATGTTACTGTGTAAAAGCCTCACTGTTACAGGCCTGGTACCGTTACCCTGAAAGAGATCATACATCGCTACCAGAAGATGACCGAAATGCCGATCCATAAGCTGCCTTTCTAATGTCTGGTCAGAAATACCGTTTGGGACTTCAAGACTTGTACATCAGCTCTGAGAAGGATCTGCCACAACCAGAACTTCACCAAACCAGTGATCCCTTAGTTGCCCTTCCAGTGTCTACCCC
>NC_060157.1:24433207-24458207 GCF_021292245.1 Micropterus dolomieu | reverse complement strand
AGTGTCTACCCCACTCCACCTCCCAACACTTTGATCAACCACTAACTTTACTTGACATGTAAGTACTTAGAAATGGTCCAGTGGTTACTGAGTGCATGTGTTTGTAGATGTTTTAAAACACTTATTAATACACCTATTCAGGATTAATTAAGGTAGTTACTAATTGTTAGTTGAGTATTTGTGTGAGCTTATCTAAAGTGAAGACTATCTATGCCTTACAAAGCATTTTCAAATGATATTGTAACACAAACGTGTCAGTCATCTTCTGAACAGAAAAAGGAAAAAGACAACACAAAGTGATACACAACGTATCAATTATTTATTACAACACGTCTCCTAGCCATTCGTTAATAAAAAACAAGACAGTACATGGCTAAATTAAACTGCAGAACTGTTCATAAAATGCACCATATACAAATACATAATAAAATAAATGTCTTTCAAGTATAAACACCCATGGCTGAATACAAATTTACCAGTAGAGGTGCCAAATAAAATCTTCATAAAATAATAATATAAAATCTTTCACTGTCAAAATGTAACAACAAAAACAACTTCAAGATAGGTGTGAAACTCAAGTCAGCTCTCCTACCCTCCCTACCCGCTTTCCATCAGCCTTACAGGCTGTGATTGTGTCTTCTATTCCTTTGTTCTTCTGAATAGCAGTGGCACACTGTGTGGCAAAAACACAGAGTTTTATCTGATTATTGTGGTTTTTAAGGAGTTCCTTGTACTTGCTGTACTTGCGATTGGAGCATTGACCACCACCGTGTTCCGGTCCACTCCAACACACCTGAAAGCAGCAGACATGGTCCCTCCTTTACTGAACTGTCTAAGAATTATTTTGTACTGGTCCACCACCTGCTCTAGCGTTTGGGCTGCAATTATAACAACATAAAATTAGTGATATCGATAATATTTTTGTTATTTTACTTGCACACTTTACACACACACACACACACACAAGTCACATTAAAATTCAGTTTTAATCTACAGTAGAAGACATGAGACTAAATGGTTGCAAATTAGAGACCTACATGTTGGTTTAGGGTTATCCCACCTCAAATCAACAAATGCCTTCTCAGGTGTTGTTGAAATTTGTCCCACATAAAGTCTGACCATCCAAAGTGTGACCACCAGTTTAGGCATACTATTAATATACTGAAGATAAATTAATTTTCTTACAATTCAGCAACCTCAACACTAGATGCCACTAAATCGTACACATTGCACATTTAATTGTTACTAAATTTAAACTGCATGTCATGTTGCATGACTAGAAATGTATTTGTTTAATTGGTTCAGTTTGTCAGAAAAATACAAACATAAGGCTCACAATACATGGCACCAAGGGAAAGAAATGTGCATATTCAGTACATACCCTAGTACAATCCAAAAATAAACTCACATAAGACGAAACTGTTCTACAATTTCACTACATACTGTTGAGTTGAGAGACTTATCTGATGCTAATTTGTCATTGAGATAGTCTCTCTCCTGGGTCAGCTCATCAGTCTTCTCCTTTTGCCACTTTACCCTCAGCTTAAACATCTCCAACTCATTGGATTTTTGCTTGTCTGCCAGCTGTGCGGTAGGTACCATGAAGACACCTAATATTAAATAAAACATTCTTTTAATCTTATTTGCTATTCAACACCCCCACGCTACACGTTGGCAAAGAACAGATACTCAAAAGAACTTTATTTAAAGAGGTGGTCTTATGCTCAGTTTCAGGTTAAAAATTTTATTTAGGGGTTGTACCAGAACAGGTTTACATGCTTTAATTTTCAAAAAACACCATCTTTTTGTCATACTGCACATTCCTGCAGCTCCTCTTTTCACCCTGTGTTGAATGCTTCGTTTTAGTTGTGGAGTGATACATCTTGCCTCTACATGATCTTTGTTGGGAGTCGCACATGTGCAGTCCTAGTTAAGGACTACTAGCCAATCAGAAGCAGAGAAGGATGGATCAGTGAGAAACCGGTAAACAGCTTCGGTTCAGCTGTACGTGTTGTTGCCGACCAGCACAATCGAGCTGTTTTCAGCCAGTTCAGAGCAGTGTTTTCTGTGGGAGATCGGAACTCCCTTTGGGGTAGACTTTGGGATTTTTCACTTTGCAAACATATTACATGCACAAAAAAGATAAATAACTCAATAAAGGAGAGACACAAAGCCAAAAAGCATAATACCACCTCTTTAATATGTCATACATTTGATTTATTCCCTATAAACCTATCTTGTAATTTATCTAAAACTTGAGGGCTAACTAATTTAGGTAAGGTCAGACTACACTATCAATTAATGTTACTGCAAGCACAGATTAAGTATTGCTAGCTTGCCCAAAAACCTGTGGCTTATAACTTAGCCTTGGTCAAATGTAATGTTTTTTGAAAATATAGTTAAATAATGTTTTTTAGGACACTCTGCAATTCTCAGTCCAGTCCAGTAGATCAGTGTTTTACTGGCTTACTAATCGTATACACATTGTTTTCATTGGAAAAACAAAAAAGTGTTCGAGCAGCGTTCACTGAGAGGCTACCGAGCATGGTTTTGTTGCGTATTTGCCCGGCTCCGCTCCCTGCCATTATTCCCTGCTGGTCCACCCCTCCCCAGTCTAAAACCTACAATGGCAGCGCTTGAGTAAAAGTATAAACACCTGTCACCTCTGTGCCTGTCTCAGGACCGCCAGCTAGGGACTAGCTTGCTTGCTAGCTAGCTAGCTAGTGTTTATCTTCACTGGATTCTTTTTGCCCTGGGTCCACATTCCTTTTTGACTTTTGTTGACGTTGTCCATACCATAAGCGCTTCCGCTATCTAGTAACTTTGGCAGTAGCTTTCTTGGTCGCATGTTGATGACATATTGAATGCAGGACCGTAGACGAGACTTTGCAGAGGGGGACTTTGCAGAGCAGAGGACTGAATTTCAAACCAACACCATCTAAAAGCAAATATTTTGCACAAAATGACAAGGTGAATGAAACTAACTTGCAACACTATGTATTAATGTGTGTGTGGGCAGTGGCAAGGATGGGCAAAAATCAAATAGACCTACATCAAAATATATTTTGATACATGATACAAAATACTGAAGTTGGAAAAGTAGCCTGCAGCAACTTCGACATGTATCAAAATAAACTACACTATCGTGTATTTTTTAAAATACAAAAATACTGAGCTTGATACTATTTTCATACAAATTTCTAAAACATTACACAATGTATCAGAAATATTGCCCATCCCTGGGTGGTGAGGCATATAATTTCAGTTTAACTAACTTTGCAAAGGTAGTTCCCTAGTAATAATCATTTCATTGTTCCGGACACCTGTCATAAGGTATCTGAGTATAAAAATCATGGTAACTAGCCTACAACAAAGCTTCAACTTTGCAAAGGTTATCATATCAGAATATGTTACTATATGTTACTATGTTATTTATACTAGACTTGGACTAGCTCCTAGTCTAGGCCATGGATTAGAAGCCTCTTTCTAAAAAAAAAAAAAAACAGTATTTTATATTACTGTTCTTTTTAAATAGGAGTTGATCTCCGTCTACATTAAAACGGCTGAAAATGCACATATAGTGGCTGTTTACGTACACTGGGCATGCGCATGCCGTCCAAACATGAAGCAGATGGTCTATTTGGCGAAATAATAAAGTAATGCAGACGAAGAATCAGACAAGATTTTTTTTTTGCATTGACCAATAACAAGTTGGGACTGTTACTGAATGTAACATGGGAGTGTGGCGGCTTAAAACAGACTGGGAGTCTTCGCAAAGTAAACAGTGACAGCACAGTAGGCAGATAGGCTAAGTGTTATTTGCACGGTACAGAATATTTTAATAAAAATACCAAGTCAAAAACTCTGTCAGTAGCACCGTGTGTCTGCTTTGCATTACTTATAAGACCCAATCAGAGAGCCAAGCGTGAGCGTCTGCGTCATTGTTTCTAAAGTCCTCCGTTTTTGCCCGTCTTCACACCCTCCGGAGTTTCTAAAAGAAAAACGGGATCAGCAGAGTTTCCAAACATTTCCGTTTTAGGTCTGCATTTTCACCATTTTAGTCTGGACAGGAGGTGCAAACGTCAAAGGTCTCTGTTTTAGAACAAAAACGCAGTAGTGTGGATGGTGCCTGAATGCAATTTATGTACATACAACACATATCACAGTTCCACTACATTGCCATTCTATTTGTAATTTGTATGAAATATGCAAAGTAATACACTAAATGTTTTGTTCATGATTTCAGACATTACATAAACATTAATCTTTTATTTGCCTTTGAAGATTTTCTCAGGGTGTATAATTACAACAGATTGACAGGATGGATGACAGCATTGCGGCCAGTTCAGCAACTCTCAGTAAAATGGCAAAAAAAATAAGGGAGGTCTGTGTCACAGTTGAAAGGATGAGAAGGCGTACAGGCCAGCATATTGGTGGAGAGTTTGTTATGATTCATGAGAGCCAATTTGGGTACAAAAGAAAGGCGTCTTATAATAATAGGTAATAAATAATTGTGAAATATATTTTGTAGGGGACGCTATTGAGCCAATTTTGAACAACTACGCCATCCAAACTATATCAGCCAATACAAAACAACCCCTCTGAGGAGTGTGGCAAGTCTCGTGAGGGTTTGACTATCCATAGCCATGTTGTGCAATCCTCAATCTAAAAAATTACATCAAATCGAAACATTACCAGTTCGAGACTGGCTGCATAGTTTCGTGGCTCTTTGAGCATCCTAAAGGCCTCAAATATCTGTTTAAAAAATTCAAATGATGCAGGTACCACAAAATGCCTCATTATATGTATGTGTCTTATCCTCAAGCTCGGGTCCTCTGGGAGTTTGAGGGTTCTGCGCAGTATCTTAGCTGTTCCTTGGACTGCACTCTTCTGGACAGAGTCCTCTGATGTTGTACCTGGAATCTGCTGTAGCCACTCAACCAGTTTGGGGGTCACAGCCCCCAGTGCTCCGATTATACTGGCACCACTGTTGCTTTTACTCTCCACATCTTTTCTAGCTCCTCTTTCAGCCCTTGGTATTTTTCAAGCTTCTCATGTTCCTGCTTCTTGATGTTGCTGTCGCTTGGGATTGCTACATCTATCACTGCAGCCTTCTTCTGCTGTTTGTCGAACATCACAATGTCTGGTTGGTTAGCCATTACCAGTTTGTCAGTCTGGATCCCACAGTATCTTAGCTCAGTCATAGGAGGTGTCTTCCATTTTGACCATGGGACTTCCAGCCCACACTCATGGCAGATGTTCCTGTACACTATGCGAGCTACCTGGTTATGGCGTTCCATGTACGCTGTTCCTGCCTGCATCTCACACTGTTATGTGCTGTACTGTCTCAAGGGCATGGGTCCATGAAAGTTCTTCGTCTTCCTTGTCCTCACCCTCGTGTTTCTGCTGCCTGTGGTATTCACTAAGCCCTTCATCTTTGGGGGCCATCTTCCTAATGTATTCCTGGATCTTTGTTATTTCGTCCTGGACAGTGGTCTTGACACTCGCTAGCCCTCTGCCTCCCTCGCTACGCTTAGTGTACAGTCTCAGGGTGCTGGATTTGGGGTGAAACCCTCCATGCATTGTGAGGAGCTTTCTTGTCTTGATGTCAGTAGCCTCTATCTCCTCCTTTGGCCAGTTTATTATACCAGCGGGGTATCTGATGACTGGCACGGCGTATGTGTTGATGGCTCGGATCTTGTTCTTCCCATTCAGCTGACTTTTCAGGACCTGCCTTACTCTTTGTAGGTATTTGGCTGCGGCGGACTTCCTTGCTGCCTTTTCATGGTTTCCGATATTTGTAGCTGTACTGAACATCTGTAATTTTGCCTTCTGGTAGTTCAACCCCCTCGGTTCTGATCATTTTCCCTCTTTTTGATACCATGCGTCCACACTTGTCCTGTCCGAATGACATTCCAATGTCGTTGCCGTAGATCCAGATTCCAGCTTGATGTCATCCATGTAGAGGAGGTGACTGATGTTTTTCCACTTCAGAACCGGTATCTGTAGCCAGTCTTCGTGATGATCTTGCTGAGGGGGTTCAGGCCTATGTAGAACAGCAAGAGTGATAGTGCATCACCTTGGTATATGCTGCACTTGATGGTGACTTGTGCAATTGGCTTTGAGTTAGGTTCCAGACTTGTTTTCCACAGCCTCATTGAGTTCTTGATGAAGGCTATTATGGTCCTGTTGATCTTTTACATTTCCAAGCATTCCAGTATCTATGCATGTGGCATTAAGTCGTAAGCTTTCTTGTAGTCAATCCAGGCAGTACAAAGGTTGGTCTGCCTGGCCTTGCAGTCTCGAATGACTGCTCTAACGACCAGTAGCTGGTGCTTGGCTCCCCTGGTATTACTGCCCATTCCCTTCTGGGTCCTGTCCATGTACTGAGCCATGTTCCTACTCATCTTAGCCGCTATGATGCATGACCGGAGCTTCCATGTTGTTATTGGCCGGTAGTTGGATGGGATTGTTCCCTTATGGGGATCCTTCATGTAGGTGTGGATCATGTCAGGGCCTGGTGCTGTCCAGCTCTTCATACCTGTCACTCTTTCTTGGATGTTTGCCATCGTAATGGTTACAGGATCTTGTTGTGGGAGATTGCTGTGATCTGTTCTTAGATCCACTAGCCACTGAGCATTGGTGTTGTGTGATGCCTCTTTCTCCCATATGTTCTTCCAGTACTGTTCAGTCTCAGCTCTGGGTGGGTCTGATCTTGTGTTATTACCCTTCCACTGAGAGTACACTTTGGATGGTTAGGTAGAGAACATCCGGTTTATTTTTGGGTAGCCAGAGTGGTAAGTCTTTGTTTGGCAGTCTCCAGAACCTCAGGTATCGACAGCTTGTTGTATTTCTTAGGTAGCCCCTTCTTTGCACCTTTCTGTAGCTCTGAGAGCTGACTAACTTCTCTTCGTGTTGCCTTGATCTTGGCCTCTAGCCTTCTCCTCCACAGGGGGCAATGCTTTTGTGTTGTTCATCTTATAGCCAAGTATCTCTATGATTATTGTTGCTGTGGTGTACATCAGCTCATTGGTCTCGGTTATGGCTTTAGTAGGGATGTAGTGCTGCATTCACATCTTTTAGCAGACTTTCAGAGGGTACTTTGTCACTTAGCCTTGGCAATCTTGGTCGTTGTACTTGGGGGTCCAGCTTGGTTAGGATCTTCAATCGTATAGGTCAGTCGCTCTTATGTTGAGTGATTCTGTGTCATAAGGGCTTGTTGTTATTGGGGCTTGGGACCCAATCTCTGAGTGTGGGGATGTTGATGATGATATCTCCCCGCTGACCTGTTTGTAGCTATCCACTTCACTATGGCATTTGTTTGCTTGTCTTGCTTGTGTTTATCTATACTTCTCCCACACGCTGCATCAAACGTAGTCTGCTGAAGCCTCCCTCCACTGTTTTTTAGGGTGGGTGACTTGCTGGCTGATCAGTATCCCGCCCCTCCTGTGACCCATGGTTTGACTCTATGTGTATTCAGAGCCAATGAGCAATGGACTTTCAAAATGATAATAATAAATAAAGCTGTAAGCAGCGTTGAGTGGGCCCTCGCCCCCATGCGTGGCTCAGATCCAGCAACAGCTGGGGCCTTTACATCGCACGCCAGCTGACATAGCTCTGGAGTTAACAATGCACAAATCACACAGGTAACGTATCAAAAATATCTCACAAAGTTTGGTTGAAGTGTCAGTTATTTATTCAATTCAAAGTGGCTGGCTTCTGGTTGGGTTTAGGATATATCTCTCAAAAAACAGCTTCCTGTTTTATGGTGAATAATTACTCACCGAGGTGTAGCATGTCTACTTATGATTTTAATAAACATATGAGGATTAATACAAATTATGAATTCTAATATTCAGAATTTTAATATTGATATTCAGAGAATATTAATTCATATTTAATTCATCCAGAGTCTCCGGACCTCTGGGTAGAGTTTTAATAATTATACAATTATTCACTAGTGATCAGTTAGTTAATAATCGCTCAATTATCTTAAATCAAGTCAGTCTCATATCGAAGGGGTAAATTCTCGTGACAGGGACTTGGAGTTAGACAATACACATGCACAATTCCTGTGATTACGGTGAAATTTATTAACTATGTAAGGAGCAGCTAATGAACTTAATTTGATGATACTAACTCGGTTAAATTTGTCTAGGAGTTTTAAGGATTAAAGATACTGGATTAACAGACTATTGGACATCACTGATCACAGAATGCCTTGGTTTGGTCTTATTGCTTGTCGTTTCTCCCAGCCGAGTTGCTGGTCGGCGGCCTCACGCTGGCGGAGTTCTGTGTGTTCTCAGTTAGGACAGCTTAAAGCCATCGGCCGGTCGCTTTCTCTGCCAGGGAATTGCTCCGGAGGTCCGTCTTGGTTGGCTTATTGAAGGAAGCTTGCAGTGGGAGGCCTTTACAACCCTGGCTCGGGTTAGAGGTTTGGTCGTCCTTGAATTAAACTGTGAGACTTAACGGTCTGATAACTTTTAACAAACAAAAGAATAGAAAAGAAAAGCAAGTAAGTTGCTGGAAACGAGGGAAAAGCCGAGGTCGCGGCGCTTCGCGTGTGTGGCTTGAAACGAACAAAGAGCCTTCGCTGCGCCGGGTCGAATTTCTTAGGGCGTTGCCAGGAGAGGGAGCACGCTGGGCGCGTGTCAAAGTGCAGGTGAAGAGGACAAGAAGACAAGAGGGCAAGAGAAACAAGAGGACGGGCGAACGAGCGTGTCACTGCTTTTGTTTGTTGGGGCGTGGTTCCCAGAGGGCAGTCCTTTGTTTCCGGTTTCCTGAGAGACTGTCTTGTTTAACTTTTAATATGTCTATTCAGAAATCTATTTGCGCATATTGTAATCAAATATCTTCCCACAATCAAACCTTAATTGTCAAACGGTTATACCGTTCTTAGTTTTAAGCATTTGATAAAAGGGAAAACAATTGTCAGTGGTTAACCTTAAGGTTAGTATTTCCTAGGAATCACATGAGATGAGAGGAACTTAACTAGCTTTCTGGATAATATTGGTTGTTACACGTTCCTAGAGAATATAAGCAAGATACACGAATGGCATCAGATTATGAACGGGTAAATACAGAGTGACATTTATACATTAAAACGGCATTTCAGGACGATGGCATGCAATACTTATTTTGTCTACTTGGGGGAGCTCTGGTTACATGAGGAGTAGATATTCAACTTTGAGCTTCTTTACTTGACCTAAGAACTGGGAACTTTAGTTATTTAACATTAAATTCGAGCTTGAAAATTAATCGAGTAATATAGGATGACATTTAAAAAGAGTTCTGATAGGCTGTTCAGGCGAAAGCTAATTCTTGGTTAGTGTTTCTTTGTCATTTTAACAGTCAGGCACCGAGCCTTGTCTTGGCTGCTGCCAAAGGTGGCCAGTTTTACGATCGAACTGCCCAGAAACAGCACTTAGGGAAAGCCAACCTTTCACCTGGTCGCTTCAGCTGTCTGTTGAGGGTTGATATCTCAGACCCCCTCCTCTTTCTCCCAGGGAGAGAGATGGAATTTGGAGTCTTCCAAATTTATTTGATATAAAATGTACAAATCCACACTGGTCTGATCACAACAGAAGTAACAGCATTTGACAAGAACTTTGAGATTGATGTGGTCAACCTGCTATGAGGAGAATTTTGTCCCTAAGGTGTTATGTGGGGTAAAAATATAAGTGAGGCATAAGAAATTAAGTTTGAAACATGTCCTTTCTGGATGCCAGTACGTGGCGCTATCACTATGACTGGATATTGACATGTAAGTTTAAGAGGTTTACTTGTGAATTTTGGGACAGATCTGACCATGTCTAGTCAGTTTACATGCTACTTCCTTTTTCATGGCAAAACATCAATTCAACACCACACCATGGACAAGCCGTTTGATCAATCAAAAAAGGTTCGCAATTTAACATAGCGTTAAAGTACGGAACCTGTAAAAATCTTGTAAATAATACAAAATGGCTACTAGCGTTAATGTGAGATAAAGTAACTGTCGGCATTTTTGCTAGCTATTTTCCTTCCAAAAACAGCGGTCTGTCAACAGACAGAGACCTTCTGACGGCCCGCCATGTTGGTGAGGTCGGCTGAGCTGATAAGTTCCATATCTGTCCTCAGATTGAAGTAGAGAAGAAGAGTTTGCTTTGGCTGAGGCGGTCTTTATCGGCCTCTACTGGCGACCCGTAGGAGCTACACAGACAGGATCAATCGATTCGGCTCTTCAAAACAAAGAGAAAGAGCCCACATTCTTACAGGATAACTTTATTAGCTCACATATGAGATTAATAGTTTATTTATGTACAATGAATGTATTACTAAGAACAAAACTGCAACAAAATAAACTTTATAAAATCAAATACATTTGTGAGACAATGATAGATTTATTGACTATTAATCACATTACTGGATGCTCTTTCATTGCATGTTGCACACATTTTATAATAATAAACTTCATTTATACAACAGTTTTAAAAAACAAAGTTACAAAAGTGCTTTACATGGTTGAACCCAGGAAACAAATTTCAGGTCTGAGGCAAATGAAATCAGGCAATTCAAATGGTATAGCAATTAAATTAAATTAAATAAATCCCCCAACAATAAAGATGATAAACTAACTATGTTGGCAATAAAACGGTGTGCTAGAACTGAGGGAGAGGTGGTTGGTTGGACTGTAGATGTACCGATCACTATGCAGCTGTGAGCTCACAGCTCCTCCTGTCTGGCCAGATCCAGAATGGAACTATCAAGTTTGTGGCTAACATGAATGTCAATCCTCAGGCCATCCTTTCACTTTTATTGGGTTGAGGGCCACCACGCAGGCATATGGATTCCTTTTTTAGTGTATAGTCCTCTCCTTCCACAGAGTGATGCCTTTTTGCCCTCTTTGCTATCCCAGCCTCATAGATAGCCCACTGCAAATCTGCTCCGGCTGGTAACTTAGTGAAGGCTTCCTCTGAGATGTGGTTGACCTTCAGGTAACCGCCTGGCCTGTGCAGAGCTATTCCATGGAGGTGGGAGAAGAGCAGCGGTAAATCACTTGTCAGCATGTAGTGAGAGACCAGCCTCAGCTCAGTGGGAATGTCACTTTCCTCAGAGTATTCAAAAATGGCCGCCATGTATTTGGACAGGTCCTGCCCCCTCGCTTTGGCTCGTCCCACCTCCTCTCCCACAAGTTGGACAGCTACATCAGAGCTGAAGGCATTGTACCTAATGTCCAACCCTCTATCTGCCTCCTCATCTTTATTATCACTCTCTGGCTCTGGAGACTTAGGTCTGTGGTTGAAGCCTGAAGAACAGATCACCAAAATGAAGTCGCTCTCCCGGATCTGACGGCAGTGCCAGGCCATACTGCCCTCCTCAGCCACCCTCAGAGAGTCCCACAGGTCCAAGCACACCTGGGAAGAAAAAAAGAGAACACTGTCACAACAAACTGATCTAATAACACATTTAACTCCACCCAATCTCATATTACAGAAAAGAAGAAACAAAGACATTGGCAATATAATCATTAGCTTTATAAGATGTTGCAAAAATAATCTCTACATTTATCCTTTTTTTGTATTTAGAATTTGTCTGCCTTTCCTTTGACTGAAACAGAGCACCTATAGCAAATGCATTACATCCATAAAATGTCATATCCAGTACCCGAGTGGCCATGTGCTCTTGAATGAAGGCCCCTAACTGCATGACAGCTTTGACATGACTGGGGCCATCATAGCTGCTGTAGCAAATCAGAAGACGAGGAGGGGTCAGCCTGTTTCTGGGAAATGCCATCAATTCCTCCTGAATCCTGCTATCTTGATGCTGCTCGATAATATCTGAGTGGATGACAAAAAGAAATCTGGTTGTATTCCACCCAATGATGGTAATGGCAAAGACAGACTAGAGGTACTAGAAGGGTTCTCTGTCAAATGTAAAATTAAAAATTAGCATGACTTATTAAATTAGCTTTCATGAAATGCAAACAGTGATTTGGTTCGCCTTTGCACCTGATTTAACGTCAGGCTTCTCCATCTGCAGCTTGGGCCTCCTCCTGGTGAGGGCAGCCAGTAAGACTGCAAATATGACTACCATGGCCAGGCACAGTGGAACCATCAGAGTCAAGGAGGGAGTGACAGAGCGTGAGGAGCCACCTTCTGTGGATTGGGGAGTTGTGATTACATGACAATTCAGTGACAGACATTAGAGAAATAATTTGACTTTATGGGAAATGTGTAATTTGCACTCCCAAGAGTAAGATAAAACGATTCAGAGATCTTTCATGTTTGTGTTAGAGCTGGGAGTAGATAAGCTCAGTTTAGCATAAAAGACTGAGAGCAAGGGAAACAGTTGGCCTGGCTTTCTCTGAAGTTCAAAAATATGCCTACTACCAGCACCTGTAAAGCCAGCGAACTTGCACAGACTCCGCAAGAGAATGGATCCCAGCCACTGCTTACCAAAAAATAGTTACACATAATTTCCTGTTATACAACGTGTGATTGTGTGGATTGGCAGCAACAAAACCTCCCTTACCTTTCTGAATGTGCATGACCTTAACATTGAATGTTTTCCTCACTGCATCCACTTCGTTAGCGGCAATCTGTGACACAAGAAATGTTTAGCATGAAAGTTAATCCTGAACCTGTAGTTTGACAAAATAATCTTATTTTGCCACTTGGAAGCAGCATAACAAGCTGTAAACACAGCATAGACATATTATATAAAGCTTATAATGAGAACATGTTAGCTAACAGTTGCCTTTTTATCCAGAAGACACATAGCAACATTAGCATTTATTTGGGGTAATTTTTCTGGCTACCTGATGAATGTCCAAGATTCACTCTCCTTTTATCTCTGTTTTTCTCTCCACCAACTCTTGAGGGGAAGTATAAAGTTAACTTGATAAATCTCATTGTGTACCGATTGTTGCTAGGCACAATGTGTATTGTGTATCTTATAGTTGCTTAAACTGAGCTTTTCAGAAGGAACAACTGCCTGTAGCTGATGGTAAGCGCAAACCAAACCAGTAATGTTAGGGGCCATAAAACCAAAACAATGAGTCAAAAGATGCTAAAAAGTTAAAGTGCAATTAACAAAACAGACTCTTAATCAAATTAATATTTGGTGTGACCACCCTTTGCCACCCTTGAACTCGACAGGCAAGTTGGACCAAACATCTTGGAGATCCACCCAAAGTCCTTATGTGGATTCAGTTGCTTCTCTCTCTTCATGTAATCCCAGACACACTTGATGATGTTGAGATCAGGGCTCTGTGGGGGCTATACCATTGCTTCCAGGAATCCTTGTTCTTTACACTGAAGATAACTTTCGCTGTATCTTTGGGGTCATTGTCATGATGCAGAATAATTTGAGGCCAATCAGATGCCTCCCTGATAGTATTGCATGATAGACAAGTTTTTGCCTTCAGTCTTGCTATGGTGTAGTATGACTTTTGACAGTAAACTGTCTTCAGTAAGCTCAACTTGTTAGCTGTTCCTCACTACAGTGTTCCTCCTACACAGCTGCTTCTGTTTCAGTTAATGATTGTGTTTCAACCTATAAACACAAACACATTTGTTCAAGTGTACCAAGAAGAACTGATGCTGTTTTGAAGGGAAAGGGTGGTTACACCAAAGATTTATTTGACGCAGATTTTTCTTCTCTTTATTCACTTTGTATTTGGTTAATTGATAAATTTAAATGTCTCTTTTGAAAGCATTCTTACTTTGGGGCATTTTTCAACTCCTGCCTAAAATCTTTGCACAGTATTGTGTTTTTTGAGACAGGTATTTCAATATAATCTATTTATAACACAAAGCCACCCGAGGTTAGGTTATTTATAATCAACTTTTATCTCACCTCACAAGTGTAATTGGTTCCTTCTTGAAGGTCATTTAACTGATAGCTGTGGTGAGTTTTGTTTTTGTTGGAATTCTAAGAAAATGAAATAATAAATGGTTAATGCAATTATTAAGTTTACTTAATTATCAAATATTTCCGTAATATAAATAACGGAAGGAAATTATTGGAAAGATGTAAAGCTGCAGTATTTGAAACAACTCACAGGTGTTATGTCTGTGTATTTATTTTCGCCGTTTGCATAACACATTGAGAAGTAGCTTCTGATGCCCAGGTTAGGGGGAGCCAGGTTAAAGGTCACAGTGATGGCAGTCCCTTCCTGCTGGACCTCAATATGTTTGGGATACCAGTCTACAACCAGAACATAAATATCAATCAGGAAACATTTAATCATAAGATGGCATAGTTGTACCAGACTGGAGTTTATTTGGGAACTATGAGAAATTGAGAATGAGTTAATATTCATTTTCTCTCACCTTTTTTACACTCCTCAAGACCATTCTTCTCTGCGCATGCTGCAAAAACATATTTACATACTGTAAATTCAGCGTTGTTTTGACAGTAGTCTTACTGAAAGATACTATATATGATGAAAAGTGCAATGTTTAGAGAGCAGACATGCTTCCTGCTGACAGAGAATGAGATGTCATTATTACTACATGCACTGTAAGTAGGCCTACAGAAGGGGGATTTAGAGTTTAAGGTTCCTCTGAAGCAACCACAAAGTGTGTTATTTTCACTGAAACTCTGTGTGTGTGTGTGTGTGTGTGTGTGTGTGTGTGTGTGTGTGTGTGTGTGTGTGTGTGTGTGTGTGCGCCTTATGAGATATCTTAAGTGGGCATTACAGCGTGTGGAGAAGATCTTGCTGTGGTAGAACCTCTCCCACTCTTCAGGTACTGGTAGAGCCATTACGGTGACCGCATACTGGGACCCAAGGGAGAGGCCAGGGAAAGGGTCTGACTTGTACACCTGCAGAATGCAGCAAAAATCATCATCAACACACTGCACATTTTTATCTAATAAGGTGAGATAAGAGTTTTTACCAGATGCTTTATTAGTGGTTGAGGAGAACATCTCGTTCAAAATCTAATATATTTTGTTGTTATAAATTATATATTATTATTATATTATATATAGCCTACTATCCATCCATAGCTATACCTGCTTATTCTTGAGGGTCATGGGAGTGCTGGAGCCAATTCCAGCTGACATTATACACTATATTGCCAAAAGTTTAGGGGTCGCCTGCCTTTACATGCACATGAAGGTTAATGACATCCCATTCTTCACCCTTTGCAGCTATAACAGCTTCAACTGGAAATGTTTGACCATTCTTCTAGAAGCGCATTTGTGAGGTTAGGCTCAGATGTTGGAGGAGAAGGCCTGGCTCGCAGTCTCCGCTCTAATTCATCCCAAAGGTGTTGGGTTGAGGTCAGGACTCTGTGCAGGCCAGTCAAATTCTCCACACCAAACTCGCTCATGCATGTCTTTATAGACCTTGCTTTGTGCACTAGTGCACATTCATGTTGGAACTGGAAGTGGCTATCCAAAAACTGTTTCTATAAAGATGGGAGTATGAAATTGTCCAAAATGTCTTGGGCTGAGCCCAAACCCCTGAGAAACAACGCCACACCATAATCTCCCCTCCACCAAACTTTACACATGACACAATGCAGTCAGGCAAGTACCGTTATTCTGGCCAAAACCACCAAACCCAGACTCATCCATCAGATTGCCAATTGACTGAATGTGGTCTACCACTTTGTGGCTGAGTTTCTGTTGTTCCCAATCGCTTCCACTCTGTTATAATACCATTAACAGTTGACTTGGACTTGCTCAGGTGGCAGCCTATCACGATACCACGTTTCAATTCAGTGAGCTCCTGAAAGTTGTTTGTAAAAGCAGTCTGCATGCCTAGGTGCTTAATTTTATACACCTGTGGCCATGGAAGAGATTGGAACTCTCTTGGTATTACCAGTGGAAAAATGTATTTATCTTAAAAGCGTTAATTTCTCTGAGGTATACACTGTGAACACACGGTGTCATTGCTGTGGCTACACATTTACAAGAGAAATATTCCACTTTCGGACTTTACACTGAAAGCAACTCAGCATCCAGCACCTAGTGCGACCCCAGCGAGTGCCGTGAGGACGTAATCAAGTGGACGCACCTCGTGAGTCACAGCCAGTTTGACTGAGCGGTAAATGTAACGTTCAAACTGAAGCCAACCTTGCTCTGTTTGGGACTGTGAGCTGCACTTTATCTGAGTTGCTGAAGTTATGTGTGTCATATGTGTGGATTTGTGGTGAGATTTCTGCCTTATCACAGATGAGTTTTATATTCCACCTGAGGACCGTTGTCTCATCCGGTTCTGTGTCTGTCAGATTTGTCTGAAAGGGATTCTACCAGCGGAGCAATAACAAAAGGCACAGCAGAGCATAGGGCAGAGAAAAACAGATATATGGGAGAGATTCCAAATGTGCAGAAAGTTTTGTACATGAGCCAAAAACCTGCTGAAACACAGGAGCTATTAAACTCCAGGAGTTATAAATATATTAACTAAAATAATTAATTAATTAAAATTTGTTAATTAATCATTCAGGTGAAAAGGTGCAACATGCACATTTAGTGGAGACTAAATAATGTGTGTTGCATTGCAATAATTACATGAGCAAAGTTGATCTACAAGACAATACATATTTAAAAGCAATACAGAATGCCCAAGGCCTTACTGCATTATATTCAGCTTTATTTTTATATTTTGAATTGTCACCTGCCACCTGACTTTTGTGTTTCCCTTTATATGAATTAAAACATTTCCATAGTAAATTGGTGCAGAAAAGGCAGAAATTGGAGCAGAATCTTTAACCAGAATGCAGCAAATTAAGTTTTTAATGCTCAAAACTTTATGGAGGATTGACACTAGACCGATGCTGTTGTATTTAACAACAAAATAACCCCATAAATTTAATAGGATACAAGAAAACTCTTGTATCTCTCTGGGTTCAAACACCTTTTCTGTGATAAAAATAAAAATATAATTTCTATTCACATTGCTTTTTTGTTCCCTGGGAAAGTAATAAATCTGTTGTTAGTCATTTAATGATGTGCTTTTTTGATGATTTTTAATAACACTGGTAACAACAACGACAAATAATTAAAGCTACAAGCAGCGTTGAACGGGCCTTTGACCCCATGCTGCCTCGGGTGGAGCAACAGCTAGGCCTCTACACCGCACGTCAGCTGACACGGCTCTAAAGTGATAACTACACATATCACACCGGTGAAGTGTGGTAAATATCTGACAAAGTATGGTTGATATGTCAGTTATTTACTCAATTCAGAATGGATGTCTTGAAATGGATATAGCTGTAGACTTCAGGAGTAGGGCAAACATCCAGGCCCCAGTTCAAAATCTCCGAGCAACCCATAACCATGACAGACTGCTTCAAATTCCTCAACATCTACATCAGTAAAACTCTGAAATGGAATATCAACAGCAATCACATCATCAAAAAGGCCCAGCAAAGACTGTACTTATTTGAGGAAGCTCAGACAGTCTCACCAAGAACACTGGATCAGTTGTCACTAAAACCTCCAATGTAATTGGTTAGGGCCTCCCTCTATTGAACTCACTGTACATAAAGTGCACCCTCAGAAAAATAAAATAATCAAGGACCGCTCCTACTCAGTCCATCACATGTTTTAGCTTCTCCCCTCTGGAAAAACAGCTTGTTTCCTATAGCAGCGAGGACACTTAACATCAGCGCTCGACCTCCCAAAAGATCCCATAATGACTCTATCATTTGGGTTCAGGGTGCAGCTTCATGAGGCTTATTTTAAGTTTAGAGATGATACATCTGCCTCAAGCTTTCTTTGGTCCTCAAAAAACAGCTTCCTGTCTCATAGTGAATAATTCCTTCCTACGGCAGTTGCGTTTGAAGGAAACAAGCTTCACAACAAAATAAACACAACAATAAAGTATGTTTTCCTGCAGAACTTTGAGATAGATTTGGTCAACCTGAACTTGTCTATTCTTGGCACCAGTAGATGCCGCTATGAGTACGACTGGATATTGGCATGTACACGCCTTAGGGACGGAACTCTTATCATACATATCACATATGAGACAGATCTGACCATGTCTAGTCCATTTACATGCTATTTCCTTTTTCATGGTGAAACATAAATTCAACGCCACGGACATGCTGTTTGATCAACCAAAAAAAGCTTCGCAATTAACATTGCAAGGCTCTTAAGATTGCCCTGCCTACATTTGAAGTCGATTGAGTTAAAGCTCTAGGAGGAGTTTGTTAAAGTACGGTAAAGGTCTTATAAATTATTCTAAATGGCAGACTTGCTGTTGGGTTTAGGGTATGGCTCCATGAGGCTTATTTTTAAGTCTGGAGAAGAAACATTGGTTACTCAAGTTTCGTACAGCTAAGCACGACGTACGGCAGGGGATGATTTTTTGAAATTTTTTAGAGTTACAACGGTTCTGACGAGCCTGTATCTGACAGGATACAAACCAGCCGGTTGCTTGCTCAGAAAAGTGCTAAGTGTGTTTTCAAACATACTTCATGGTTCACAGTATCAAACGCCTGTTTAAGATCTATAAAAACTGCTCCTACTACATTACTCTTGTCTAGCGAGGACTTGATGTTTTCAGTGAGGTAGCAGTTGTCCATTTCAGTTGAGCCTAAATCAATTGTTTAGGATAAACAAGTAAATTACTTTCAAGGTTGTCAACCAGTTGTTCTGTGATAATTTCTTCCTGGACCTTTGAGAGAACTGGTAGAATAGAGATTAGCATATGGTTCACCAGCCTTCAAAGTTGGCATTATGACTGTTTTCCAGTTTTGTCCACATTAAAATATTGTCCGAGTGGCACCAGCAAAAGCCAACAGCAGTGTGCAAACATTTCCATTTCCATTATCTTTGTTTGTTTGAATCTTTGTTCTTGTTGAGATTACTTCTTTGCTTTAAGCTTCTCTTTAAAATGGTAAATATTTCTTTAAAAACAGTGGCTAAAACAGCGAGTAGTGGCAGGTGGAAGCAGAATAAACAGGTAAGAGAGGAGCTTAACAAGCATGCCCTCAGCAGCCATCTTCCTTCACTTTTCACCTCCCCACTCCCAAACCAACTGCCAGTTTCTGGAAGATACTTTCTTCAAACAGTGGTACAGGAAGAAATCCCCAGCATTTAAGAAGGCCATCATCTTAATGCAGGACAATGCTCCATCATGTACCTCCAAGTTCTCCACTGCTTGGCTATCAAGCAAGGGCCTCAAAGATGCCAAAACACTGACCTGCCTCCTTACTCACCTAACCTGAATCCTACTTGTGGGCTGTTATTTAATAGTCATTTTTGGTTGTTACATTTGCTCTAACATTTCAGGAAAAACTTCATATAAAATGATTTTTATAATTTACGTGCTTAAAAATTCTAACTCACTTTTTCGGGTTTGAGGTTCAATTATATTTTGGATTTACTGAGAGCAATAAAATGAATCCTGAGGAATATAATTTGTTTAATAATTGCAGTGTATTTAACATCACTGTGAGTCAAGCCATTGTAAACCATGCTTCAAAACCTCCACTATCACCTCAGTCCTGAAAAAAACAGCAGTTACTAAGTCTAAAAACACTTTTGACCGGTAGCACTCACTCCTATAATAATGAAGTCCGTTGAAAGACTAGTCAAGGACCACATCACATCTATCCTACCCCCTGCATTGGACCCACTACAATTCCCCTATCATCCAAACCATTCCAGTGAGGACGCAATATCTACAGCACTTCATTTGAGCTTTGAACATCTGGAAGAAAAAAACACTCATGTAAGGATATTGTTTTTCAACTTTAGTTCAGCATTCAAGTACCATAATCCCCCAGCATCCGGTCGGTACACTTTGCCCACTTGGACTAAACTCTCCACTGTAAAATTGGATTTTAGATTTTCTCATAGAAAGGCCTCAATTTGTGCAGGTAGGCAGCAATACATCATTTACCATCTCACTGAGCACCCAATCTCTGCAGGGATGTGTCTTGTCTACATTTCCTGCAGCAGTTTAAGAGGGCTCACCTCACTCCAACCATCCTCATCACTTTCAGTAGGGGTACCATAGAGAGTGTTTTGACCAGCAACATCACTTTCTGGTATTAGAGCTCAGCGAAAAGGCCTTGAGGAAGGTTACACTGATCTATTGAGGATCTGGCCCAAAAGCGTCTTATGACTAAAGCCACTAGCATCCTCAGAGACTCAACTTACCCTTCTCTGAGCCTGTTCTCCCTTTTGCCTTTGGGCAGGAGCTACTGGGCAGGAGAAACTGTGGCAGCGCAGCCTGAGTTGCCACACTGCTGGGTACAAAAACAGCTTCTACCCTGCTGTAGTCAGACTGCTAAACACAACAACACACCACTAAACTGGACTTTATTATGCAAATGTATAATATTATTTATTTATTTAGTGAGCAACACATTACAGAGTTGTGTGTATAGGCTGATGAACATTTTTTTAATGGTATTTTATATTTTTTTTCATGGAGCTCTATTTTATTTAATTTTATTACCCTGTTTTTTAGCTATGTTTTTAAAGGAGCCATGTTTGTAATTTCGTTCATGCTTCACATATTTCTGTGTTTGCCTAAATGACAATAAAAGGAATCTTGAAATTCAAAATAAGCTGTGAAAATTCCTGTGAGTAAAAACCATGAGAACGCTTTGTTTGTAACAAGAATTTTGTGTTAAAAACAGCATACTAGACACGAAAAAGCACAGACCAAAGCAAGTGGTGCATTTCCTACCCTTTGAGCATGCGAAGCCGAAAGGGAGAGGTTTCGGTGGAAGAGAAAGAGCTGACAGGCAACATCAGACCCTCCCAAAGCCTGCAGGGACACCTGAAAGCCTCGCAGAAAGGTGATCCCTGCAGTAAACACAAAAGTGAAATCAATGTCATGGACTCTGCTGCAAGCTATTATAAGTTGCATAAATACTCCCATATGTGTCTGCTGCTTGTCTACACCAGTTCAATTATATTGTCAATTACACGTAACATGAAAGTTTGTTACAATGTCATCTGTCAAAGCCAAATAAACTTCTGCTCAGTTGCTTCAGTTGTTTTAAGGACACAAAGCATGTATTTATGCTATGTTTCCTTATAACAACTGCATCCAGATTGGCTTTAAAAAAAGGAAGAGAGAGATGCAGGTATTTGGTTGTCAATTTGTAACAACATACCATAATAGCTAGGCTTCCAGGAGACAACAATGGTGTCGGATTTGGGGTTTGGCTCATGTACAAACTCAATATTGACATCATTTGGTGCTTGGACATAGTGCTGACAGATTTTAGGGTCTTCTTCTCCTAGCAATTCAAAACATGGCCATGGAATACAACCTGAGAAGAAAAAAATCATAGCGATACAATACAATATCAAAGTGTTTTAGACATTCTCAATATATTATGATTTCTAGACAGTGCAAATGTCACCATTCAATAGTCAAATCACTTTTTAAGTGGCTTTACAGCATACAACACCCTCAAATGTTGTTTGTACAGAATAGACCAACTTAATAAAATTATAGTATGGACAATCGTCATGATATATATGCAACACATTTCTGAATATCTACTGTGAAAGAAAACAGTCTTTTAGAAAGACTGGTCTACAGCCATGCTGATCGGACCTCACCTTATGGGAAACAAAGAAGCATCCTGCATGTAAAGACAAAACCCTTAACAGTGGCCTGCATTTAAAATAAAAAGCACTGAACAAAGAGACAGCGCTAAAACCTCTCTGGTCCATTAAATCACACCTGAGTGTGAACCCACCAACGGTGCGGTTCCCCAGCTATGCTCGGGATCTGAGATGGAAAGGAATTCACTGGATTATCTAAACGGACTGACGCATTACTTCGCTACCAAGAGCTAGTGTGATACCATGCTAACATGACGAACTGACTACTTATATTTCAATGAGTACAATTACCACCACTACATAATGAACCTATTGCTTTAGTAAGGATTATAATTATTCTACTTTGGCAAAGCATTTTTGAGTGGCTTAGGATACCCGTGATAACATCAGAACTGGCGAAATTTGCAAAGTTCTTCAGTGAATGGGCCCAGGTGGAGCCAGGGGGTCCTTGAGTCAGAGAGATATTTTCCCAGCTTCCTGTGCTGCTTCGTGTCCGTCAGGAAGACTGTGGTCCACCTGCAGGTGGAGTCAGGCACGCTCAGCTGGGAGAGCTTGTCCTGCAGCAAGGCCGGGATGATGGTGTTAAAAGCAGAGCTGAAATCCACAAACAGGATCCTGGTGTAGGTTCCTGGGGAGTCCAGGTGCTGGAGGATGAAGTGAAGGGCCATGTGTACTGTATCGTCTACAGACCTGTTGGCTCTGTAGGCAAACTTCAGGGGGTCGAGGGGTGGGTCTGTAGTGGACTTGAGGTGGGACAACACAAGGCGCTCAAAAGACTTCATAACAACAGAGGTCAAGGCGACGGGTCTGTAGTTGTTAAGTCCTGTGTTCCTTGTTTTTTTCTGGGGACAGGAATGATGGTGGAGGCTTTGAAGCAGGCTGGCACATGGCATGTTTCTAGTGAGGTGTTAAAAATGTGAACACCAGAGACAGCTGATCAGCACAGTGCTTTGGGGTGGATGGGGAGACAGAGTCCAGAGTCTAGTCAATGATTGTGCTCACACCAGAAGCTCCGCAGCACGTCCCAGAAGCGTTTCAGAAGCAGGTCTCTGCTCTGCTGCGCAGAGAACAGGCAGCCAGTCTATTTTTGATGAAAGCTGTGTCAAGCAGCACAGAGCAGATTAATCGGACAGGAAGTCAAACATGACACAGAGAATCTGGTCAATTTTCAAAATAAAATACCCTGTGTAGACTCCCAATTATATCTCAACATCAAACACAGTTAAAACAGTCAAAAACTACATAGCCTACTCAACCAGGATAGAAGCACAAAAATCAAGTACAACTGACCAAATCAACAAAATCTTAATAAGTCAGCAAAATCAGTCAGGCAAAACACTTTTATTCTGAAATACTCCATGTGCAATATGCAGGCATGCAGGGCACAGGGTAAAAACAGTTCACAGAGAGCTATCGGTAGTAGAAGCACACAAAATGACAAATAAACAACAAGTCAACAATGTGGGAGGGATCCAAGTAGAATAGGAAAACTACTCAATATGATCTGAACACCTCCACTGTCAGCAAGATGACAAAAGTAAAAAATTTATGAATAAACCCCCAAACAGATTGACGTATTAAAATTCTTCTGATAACTATACATCAGACACCTCGGTAGATGATCTTGTAAAAGATTCAGGTTGATTAGCCAAACTCATTATGATTTTTGATGATGATGAAAATTATATAATCATAATTTGACATTGTTAGAGCGGAAGACCATTGGAGCAAAGATACACATGTATGAACAGATTAAAAGGACCAAAGATCTTTGACTCTAAATGAAGCCGTTTTCGAGATAATTGCAAAAACATCAACTTGCTTGTTATAGATGGATCCCTAAAAATCTAACCAATTAAAATAGGGTTTTACTCTGCTTTGCATATGTGTTTGATTATCAAACGTCATGTTCGGGGAAGATTTGACCAGGTACAGTCCAGTTACAACTGTTTTATTGTTCATGATGAGGCCTCAGAATTCAATGCCACGATGAAATGAATAAGATGAATCGGATCAAGCTGCCAGTAGGCAGTTTTTCCGGTTGCCAGTACATGGCGTTATAACTGTGACTGAATACAGGCATGTAGATGTCTGAAATGTGTTCTTCATGATGGGAGCAACGATCCCCCCAAATCTCAGAAAGATCAAAGAAACTTTCTCGTAACAATGGCATGTGTTTGAGTGCACTATAGAGCCCCATGGCCCAAGACCATAAAAAATGTGATTCCGGGGGAGAAAAAAATAATTAAAGTTGCAAGCAGCCATGATCGGACCCTCGCACCTGAGTTTCGTGCCCAGTCTATCAGAACTGAAGAAGTATCTTGGATTAAGGACGAAACGTCTTCTAGTATCTTCAACACAGTCCAGTTGCGCTTGATTTTTTAACCTTCTTTGGATAACTGTGACCTGGATGACTGAGAACCTTCACAGGCATAGTCAGCTGTTAATTTTTCCGGTAAGTACGTTTTGTTTTAAGCATGTTTTTAGTTAGCCAAAATTAGCATCCTGGTTAAAATGACAGTTAAAGTGAATTATGGAAGCACCTTCCTAACCAAGCTAGCTAGCACTACCATCTCCGAATATTGTCACATCCGGTTCCTGGTTGCAAAAAATTAACATGGCGACAGTCTAACATCCAAACTCAAGGCTTCAAAACGGCAGTCCACAAACCAATGGGTGACGTCATGATGACTATGTCCACAATCAGTGTGTGGCAATTATGGGCTAAAAGCCATTTAGCTTCATTATAACACCACCTGCTGGTTGACGTGTCATTTTTTGCATCTGAGATGAATGCAGCAGTCTATACCAGCCCTGTGAATTTCAGTTACAGTGGGGGGAAAAAAGTATTTGACCCCTTGCTGATTTTGCAGGTTTGCCCACTTACAAAGAATGCAACAATCTACAATTTTAATCATATGTACATTCTAATAGTGAAAGACAGAATCCCAAAGAAAATTCCAGATAATCACATCATATGAATTTATAAAAATTGATGACCATCTGATGAGGAAAAACAAGTATATGACCCCCTACCAAACAGCAAGTATTCTGGCTCCTACAAGCCAGTTAGTCTTTCTTTAAGACACAGCCCCAATCCCAACCAATTATCTACATCAAATACACCTGCCTCACCTCGTTACCTGTATAAAAGACACCTGTCAACACCCAAACAACCAGCATCCAACATCACCACCATGGGCAAGACCAAAGAGCTTTCTACGGACATCAGGGACAAGATTGCTGATCTGCACAAGGCTGGGATGGGCTACAAGAGAATCGGAAAGCAACTTGGAGAGAAAAGATCAACTGTCGGTGCAGTTATCAGGAAATGGAAGAAGCACCACACCACCGCCAACCTCCCTCGGTCTGGGCCTCCACACAAGATCTCGCCTCGTGGGGTGTCCCTGATCATGCGAACGGTGAGGAATCATCCCAAAACCACAAGGGGGGAACTGATGAA
>NC_060157.1:24424050-24433107 GCF_021292245.1 Micropterus dolomieu | reverse complement strand
GCTTAAAATTCGAGTTGCCAGGCGACAACCTCGGAACCTGAATGATTTGGAGGCTGTCTGCAGGGAGGAGTGGGCCAACATCCCTGCCGAAATGTGCACAAACCTTGTCACCAACTATAAAAACCGTTTGACATCTGTGCTGGCCAATAATGGCTTTTCTACAAAATATTAACATGCTGTTTGTCCAGGGGGTCAAATACTTGTTTTTCCTCATCAGATGGTTATCAATTTTAATAAATTTATATGATGTGATTTTCTGGAATTTTCTTTGGGATTCTGTCTTTCACTGTTAGAATGTACATATGATTAAAATTATAGATCGTTGCATTCTTTGTAAGTGGGCAAACCTGCAAAATCAGCAAGGGGTCAAATACTTATTTCCCCCACTGTACATAGCATTTAGGGTTTAGGCTGCGGCCTTCAGTTCACTCAGGCTTGGACCCCTAATAATCTTTATAAAAACAAGCCCTTGCACTTCGTGCCAGGAACCGTTGGTGCACGTGCACAAAGTGCTAGAGCCCTAATAAAAAATCTCTACAAAAACAATAGGTTCCTTGAACATAACCTCGAGTCAGCTAACATGGACGAAGCTGTCTGCTCATCATCTCTGTTCAGTCCAGTGATGTGCATATGCTAATTGCACATTAGACACACAGCAATATAGGTTAGACAATGTTGTACATGCTACGGTGACTTCTGCTATGCTATCAGCAGCAGCTCAGCTGCTTTTTTCACACAAATACCATCATGTACTGTATATACCCTTGTGAAATATCAGGAAGGTATGAAAGTAAATACCGCCAACCCTTGTGTTAAGGTCTCTTCCAGTCTCCTGGATGTCATCGCTTTGTCTCCTTAATGTCAGCTTTCAGTCTCAATCTGGTGATGGTGTAACTTCTGTAGAGCTGTTGTAGTTTATTGTGTCCATATTTTAACTGGTAGCTGTCCAAGTGTTGTTAAAGGTGCCGTAGAATACTGATTTTCAGGTTCATATTTGTATTTAGGGTTTCTACTAGAAAATGTGTACATGCTTTAAAGTTAAAAAACACATTATTTTTGTCATACTGTTAAACACTCAGTTTTAGCTCCTGGCTCTTTAAGGCCCCCCTCACTGAAAGCCCACTTGCTTCTGATTGGCCAACTTCCCCAAGAGGGCAGAGGTTTAAACAAAGCTTTATTACATATTATGTTGTTGGGCATTTTTTAACCAAGAATGGACAGGACTGTCATAGTAGTAGGAAACGAAGTAGAGAAAGACGGGGGTGCAACACGCAGGAAAGGGCTGCAGGTCTGCTGCAGTAAGGACTCAGCCTTGTACATGGGCCGCGCGCTCTACAAGATAATCTAAATTGCGCCCCCACCTCCACTTTTAATGATTTACCATCTTTGTATGTTACCAGTGAATTTAGCTGATAACTACTGCTAACAGCAGCTGCTGCTAGTCACTCAGTTAGCCATTCAGCTAGCCGTCCTAATACTGACAGTGTTGCCAAAGCAACGTTTAACATTACCAACAGTTTCTATTTTTATTTTTCATCCGTTAGATAATAAGACATAGGCTTAAAGCAGTTGGCTTTTGTTTTGGCTTTTTGACCTCAGTGATGACAACTGGTCATACCCGCTCTGTTTTTGCTCTTTAAGCTAGCCTGTGTTCAAATCCTAATATGAAGTTAAAACACTGGGACATCTGCTCTATACAATGGTGAAAAGTAGCTTCAAGTTGAGGACATGCAGGATAGAAAATTTAAAGAGGAACATCTCACTCCCACCAAAATATGTTTGACCAACTGGGGTTTATAGTGCAGTCAATGCTTTAACACAGTTTATCAGGGTAATTAGTCCCCAGTCCTGCAGTCATTTGTAGGTAGGCTGTGAGCTCAAGCGCAGCCTGTCTGAATCAGACTTACTTCCAAACACTCCCATTGAGTTTAAACCCAGATGCCTGTTGACATCCGCTCTGGTGATTCTGCAGTATTCACACCCAGGGCCTCCCTGCAAAGAAGAAAGCAATAATGAATTCAAACTTAGAACTTTAAACTGCATTTTTGCATACTGGCATATTGAATGTTATCTGCAAACTGTTCACGCCAGGTGAACAACCTGGACAAAAAAGGTAATCTATTGTATAAATTAGGGATGCACCGATTGACCGGAATAGGCCGGTTTTCAGCTTAATCGGCCATAACCAGGGACCAGGGTGAGCAGCGTCAAATGTCAGATTTTCTGCCGGTCACATTAAACGTTACACACGTGCTTTGCTGGACAGTGTTTTATCTAACGTGCACAGCAGCACAGACAGTAGCCCGCTAGCCACACACAAACACAAGCTAAAATATGTCTAAGGTGTGGAAGTTCTTCCCCAAGAGTGAAGAAGACACAGTGCTCACAATTTACACCTGCAGAGAAACACACAAGTTAGAAAACGTGGACACGGTCGATATTTTACAAGCACAGAGCAGGTAAAGCAAAAGTGAACACAGCTGTTGGTGCCCATGTTATTCAGTACATGCATGTAAATGTAAATGCTCCATATTTGTATAGCGCCTTTCTAGTCTTTTCTACCACTCAAAGCGCTTTTACACTACATCTGCATTCACCATTCACACACTTTCGTACACTGAGCCTAGGTGCTTAAACAGAAACTAACATTCACACACATTCATACACTGGTGGAACAGCCACTCCTGAGCCTCTGTCAGCAGAGGTAAGATGACAATAAGTGATGTTAATATATGATAACTGATTGCTGGATTTAAGGCGGCTAATTTTGGGGTAGCTAGACGTGGTGAACATGTAAAGTTAAGTGGGACGTGCGACCCCTTGACCTCAAAAAACATTATGTTGGCTGATCGTGTGGTGGTTGTGAGTGTTCTGTGTTCCTGTCGAGTATGTGGTGATACTGTAAATTTGCCTTTTTTTCACTTTGTGTGTATCTGGCTTATAAAGAGGGATGTATTAGTGAAGATAACATCTCCTGTCAACATGTATGTTTACGTTAACATTATGCTTCATTGGCATGGAATTGGCTGTTAGTGGTCAAATGTTAGGGTAATATTAATAACTTTTTTATAATGTTAATGTTAAGTTTGAGGTAGATTGGATGAACATTTCTCTAGATATGTGAGTCACTGAGAATTACAGATAAAATTGGTAACACTTTCTATGAAGCTCATCGCTATAATGACTTATGCATATATTTACAACACGATATAATGCTTCCATAACACAACATATAACAATTGTTATAATCTCTTACAAACATGCATTAGGCACTATAGCAAAGTTCATAAGTCATTACGACATTTTGATTAAATGTTCTATAATCAATAGTAATACCAGTTCATACCACTGTGTGCCAAAAATTTCCAACCATGTTCCACAGTACATTATACCCATTGACTCTGCCTTGTTATAAATACACTTAAGTCACAATTTAGAATGAGTGATATAAAATGGAATAATAGCTTATAGTAATGTTTAATGTTATACAGCATGTCTTTGTTTTAATGACAGTTGACAGATGCCGACACCAAACAGGAAGTCTGTCATTTTGGATTTAATTGTAATTTTTGGCGATTTACAAATTCTTCCTAGAGTATTAGTCTGATTAATTTGAAATTATTCCTGTGCAGTCTAATCCCATTGATGACTAAAAGCTATGATTGACAATGAAACAGGGATCAAATCACTTGGGGGTGTACCCACTTTTGTTGCCAGTGGTTTAGACATTAATGTCTGTGTGATGTGTTATTTTGAGGGGACAGTAAATTTACACTGTTATTCAAGTTGCACACTCACTACTTTACATTGTAGCAAAAATGTGAGGGGTGTACTCACTTTTGTGAGATACTGTATATATTAACTAATTAGTCCATAATTTTGGTGATTTGAGCTATACAGCTGATCTCAGTGGGAGATTAGCTTTTGTTTGAGAGGTTGGACATTGATACATTTTGATTAGAGATAACTGGATGCTTATAACTGCAGCCATGAACTGTGCTTACAAAGCAAATTATGTTGATTTGTGATTTAAGATCATTTAGATGTTTGGTAGGACAAGTCCTTGGTTAATTTAGTTTAGCTGAAGGTGCACTTTATGTACAGTGAGTTGACTAGAAGGAGGTCAAAACCGATTACGTTGGAGGTATTCCTGACAATCTGCTACAGTCTGTTCTTGGTGAGACTGTCTGAGCTTCCTCAAGTAAGTACAGTCTTTGCTGGGCCTTTTTGACGATGTGATTGCTGTTGATGTTCCATTTTAGAGTTTACTGTTGAGGAATTTGAAGCAGTCTGTCAGGGTTATGGGTTACTCAGAGACTGGAACTGGGGCCTGGATGTTTGTCCTACTCCACACTTTGTTTGATATTTACCACGCTTCACTTGTGTGATATGTGCAGTTATCCCTTTAGAGCCGTGTCAGCTCTGCGGCATTCGGTGTAAGGGCCCCAGCTGTCGCCCCACCCGAGGCACGCATGGGGGCAAGGGCCTATTCAACACTAATTGCAGCTTTAATTAGGGGTCGAAGTCCGAGTGTGGCTGGGAACCGCGATTGCAAGACATCTATTTTTATTATTTTTATTCTTCCGTAACGAAAAGTGATACTGCAGCTAGAGTAGGTCCAGGTCACCACAATAACCTCAGGCGCAATAAATCGCACACTTCTACCTCTTGGGGGCGCTATAAGCAAGGGTATTGCGTTTGGGCTTGGAACTCTCACATATAAAGGCGCATATTGAAAACGTTCGGGGATCGAGCCGATTCTCCTGGCTTTTTTTTTGCTACATCGCAAAAACTGAAAAACCTATTTTGATTAACTCCTCCGAAACTAGGCACAGACAATCTCTGGACCAAGCTTATAAAAGTTTGTAGAGGAAATTTTGATCCGCCACAAAATATCCCAATTATAACCTAACAAATGTTTGCAAAAAACACAAAATACAGGAAGTGATGTCATATTTTAGGTTTGGAATGGCTGATCTACACCAAACTTGGAGACTGTGTCCGAAATCACCCACTACTCACTATATAGTGGACTATATATGGACTCACTATATAGTGGACTATATATGGACTCACTATATAGTGGACTATATAGTGAGCTCGCTATTTTGTAGTGCTGTCCGAATGTATAGTAATTATTATAATACCCTAGAGTCCACTCAATGTATCCAAGAATGCATTTTGAAAAGTAGTGTACAACCGATGGTCACTAACCAAGTCCTACATACCATCATGCATTGCGCTGACAGAAAAAAGTGATTGTCCGACGGCAATGATATAATTAACGGTGCCAAAATAACGATCGGAGTAGTATCCGAAAGTGTTGTTTTAATAATGCGAGTGAGCTCACTATATAGTGCTCTACATACAACTCCCTACATAGGGAGTAGGGAGTATTGAATGAGTGGGGATTTCGGACACAGCCTCTATCTGGCAATTAGCGCCTAGGTGGCGCTGTGTATCAGCAATTATGTCTTCCTCTTTAACCACAAGTCAGATTGACGTGAATCCCATCGGCACCAAACTTGGCACGGACTATTTCTGGACCGAGCTGATGAAAGTTTGTTCAGGAAATTTTGATACGTAAAAAAATGTGAAAATCATAACAACAATCATTTACACCAAAACTGAAAAACAGGATATGATGTTGTATCTTAGTTTTGGGGAGTACAATGTACACCAACATTGGGGACCTTATGTGCCATGCCTTCCCAAGGGTCTGAATGAAATTTGGTGTCAATCGCCTCCAGGTGGCGCTGTTAATCGATATCAAATGACATTCCCATAGACATACATTCATTTTATATCTCTGTAACCACAAGTCCCTTTAATATGAAATTCTGGCCATATATTCACCAAGTGCCCCCGACAACGAATGCGACATTTGATGCAATTCAGACAATAAGTGGCGCTGTTATTGCAAACTGAACGGTGCAGGAAAATGTCATTCGAATACATAGGATTTTGACATTACACAGAGAATCTCGTTCATTGCGAAACCTCGAAATAATAATTGCGAAACTAGACACGCACAGTACCGGCCTGGCCATCTGGAGTACCATGACAAATCCCGGTGGGGTGGCTAACCTCGGGGCCGGTGGGCTGCCTTCCTTAGCCTATACTTTTTTACTAATAATGAAAAAGTTGGCAGAAGGTTGAGTGACACGGGCCAACCCCCCTTCTCCCCAGACCTGTCGAGTATTCCACATGAACGTCTACGCAGCCCTTAGCCCCATCCATCTCACTCACACACCACAGTGACACTGACAGCTAGAAAACGAGCTCCAACAGAAAATGGAAAAGCAGAGTTTAACTGAAATGCAAGTAAATGTAATCAACTCTTTCTGTAGTACCAGGGCCACAGACGCTAAGACCGGAGAAAGATGCCACAGCCCTGTTCATGGGAGAAAGATTAACCAGAGAGGACAGCGAAGCCACAGATAGTGCAGCTGAACAGTACCTTAATATCAACGCTGAACGCCACATATTGATTTTCGATTTTTTTTACTAGGCCTATTAAAAATCATTGCAGAGCTGCACGCAGCGTATATATTCACAAAGCACCTTATCTCTCTCCACCGCACAAATCTCTCCAACACAACGCTGTCAACGTTGGAGACACACCGAGGAGTAATGTCACAGTTAATATCGTTGGACATTTATGCAGCAAAACAAAACAAAAAATAGTTTAAAACTTGACAGGTGAGACAAAGTAAACTGCAGGGAAAACAGAATTCAACTTTTTCTGATGGAGCTCAGAATTGATCAGGAGGACAGCTGCTTTACTCCAAACAGTGTCTCTGTATGAACCTGGACTATGAGCTATTGTATGTGTAGAAGACAGCATATTATTTAACATTAGATCCTGATGATTCAGTCAGCTTGTCGGGAGATTTAAATATGAAGTTATTCTGCTGTGGCTCGTGCGTAAATTCACACAGCGTCTCTCTTCATGGGGAGGCGCTTCACCCTATTTCACCCACCCTGAAATTCGCTAAACGTATTTATTGCCCAAAATTCTGCCTGTGAACAGCGGTGCTCTCAGTTAATGCGCGCACAACGTTGTCATGCGCTTCATTTGTTTCCCCAGGTCTGGACACTGACCATCAACGGGGAAACAGTTTTTCAACTTGAAATGAAGGTTGCGATGGTGTAAACACATAGGTGTCATTTACACTGGGGACATGTCCCCACCACTTTTTGAAATGGCTGATTTTTTCCCCACCACTTTGTTTGAAAGCATTTGGTAAAAGTTTTCTGAAAATTAGTAAAAGTAAAAGTAACTTAAGGTAAAAAAAAAACAAGCATTTACTGCATTATATTCAATACTATTTTTATATTCTGATTTGTCACCGGCCACATGCATTTTGTTTCCCTTCATATAAATAGACATTTCCACCATAAATTGGTGCAGAAAATGTCTGTAGAATGCAGGAAATTAAGAGTTTAATGCTCAGAATCCCAATCAAATAGCCTATTTCATCAATGAATATTTATTCAAAATACCATTATAGTATCTTGTTTTCATGACTCCAATATTGTGTATTCTCACATCTCGTGGACTAAGTGTTTGGTCACGCCACTAATATGAGGCCTTACATTTACCCACCACTTTTCAACACCAAGTGACGCCCTTGTGTAATCCGCTGCATCCACATGGTCCTAAAGCCTTTATTTAAGTTGAGCTTGTTTGTTTGTTTTGTATGTTTTTTATTTGAATTTGTTTTATTGATAGGCTATAGACTAAATACAATGAATTTTGATGTTTCATCAAGAAAAAGTAAGTAGCATATAAATGGACTAGACATGGTCAGATCTGTCCCAAAATTCACATTAACCCCTTAGAGACGACCAGTCATAGTGATAGCCCCACTTACTGGCATCAGGAATGTTTCAAACTTTATCTCTTATGCCTCATTAAACACAGTATATTTCTACCCTTTATACCCGTACCTTAACGGACAACAATGTCCATGGAGAGGCTTATATGCTCCTCATAGCAGTTTTACCACATCGATCTCAAAATTCTCGTCCAATGCTGTTTCCTTGGTGCGTAATTATTAATTATTTGCCATGGAACAAGAAGCTGTTTTTTGAGAGCTATACCCTAAACCCAACTGCAAGTCAGCCACTTTGAATTGAATAAGTAACTGACACATCAACCACAAATAATTTCCACACTTCACCTGTGTAATATGTGCAGTGTTAAGTTCAGAGCCGTGTCAGCAGGCCTGCTGTGTAGAGACCTCAGCTGTCGCGCCACCTGAGGTGCAAGGGGGTGAGGACCCGTTCAACGCTGCTTGCAACTTTATCTTTTTTTTTTTTTTAGATAGATTTGCAAACCTACAAAACAGTTTCAGTTAGTTATCATTTTTTGTAAAGCCTTGTTTTTTTAAAATTTTATTTCAGTTAAAGACAAAGTTTTTTCACACGTAGGACTGTTTAGCTTTTGTAAATATATAGCTTTAGCCACCACTAAATTGTTAGAATGTTATGCCTGACACCGACAGTCTTTGACCGACTCTGTTCCACTTGGCCTCCTCTGTCTGCAACACATCTTTGTCTTCACTTTGTCTCTAGTTTAGTGCATTTTAGTTTGTTTGGTCTTGTATGTTTTGATTTGTTTCCTTGATAAATAAATGTGTATATACACATGCTGGCTTTCATTAATATTGCATAAAAATAACTATATTGCCCACCTTCTCCACGTTTAGTATAGCTTTAAGTTATATTCTACTATTATTAATTTAGTGATAGTAACAATAATAATTACAATGTTATTTAATATAAACCCTGATGCCATTTAAACAACTTTTTCACAACTTTTTTGAAAGTTGTGATGTGGTTCATTCAAAATGGGCCAATCATTTTCCAAAAATAACATTTCTCAGTTTCAACATTTGATAAGTTGTCTTTGTGCCATTATAATCAAATATGGGGTTTCAATGTTTTGCACATGATCACATTTTGTTTCCATTTACATTTTACACAGCCTGATTAAATCTTTGGAAACGGGGTTGTAGTAAAGGCATTAATCATCTGTTTGGAATCCTATTC
>NC_060157.1:24402432-24423950 GCF_021292245.1 Micropterus dolomieu | reverse complement strand
AAGTAGCATATAAATGGACTAGACATGGTCAGATCTGTCCCAAAATTCACATTAACCCCTTAGAGACGACCAGTCATAGTGATAGCCCCACTTACTGGCATCAGGAATGTTTCAAACTTTATCTCTTATGCCTCATTAAACACAGTATATTTCTACCCTTTATACCCGTACCTTAACGGACAACAATGTCCATGGAGAGGCTTATATGCTCCTCATAGCAGTTTTACCACATCGATCTCAAAATTCTCGTCCAATGCTGTTTCCTTGGTGCGTAATTATTAATTATTTGCCATGGAACAAGAAGCTGTTTTTTGAGAGCTATACCCTAAACCCAACTGCAAGTCAGCCACTTTGAATTGAATAAGTAACTGACACATCAACCACAAATAATTTCCACACTTCACCTGTGTAATATGTGCAGTGTTAAGTTCAGAGCCGTGTCAGCAGGCCTGCTGTGTAGAGACCTCAGCTGTCGCGCCACCTGAGGTGCAAGGGGGTGAGGGCCCGTTCAACGCTGCTTGCAACTTTATCTTTTTTTTTTTTTTTAGATAGATTTGCAAACCTACAAAACAGTTTCAGTTAGTTATCATTTTTTGTAAAGCCTTGTTTTTTTAAAATTTTATTTCAGTTAAAGACAAAGTTTTTTCACACGTAGTTTTTGTTATTTTGTTAAGGACAGGACTGTTTAGCTTTTGTAAATATATAGCTTTAGCCACCACTAAATTGTTAGAATGTTATGCCTGACACCGACAGTCTTTGACCGACTCTGTTTCACTTGGCCTCCTCTGTCTGCAACACTTCTACACACATCTTTGTCTTCACTTTGTCTCTAGTTTAGTGCATTTTAGTTTGTTTGGTCTTGTATGTTTTGATTTGTTTCCTTGATAAATAAATGTGTATATACACATGCTGGCTTTCATTAATATTGCATAAAAATAACTATATTGCCCACCTTCTCCACGTTTAGTATAGCTTTAAGTTATATTCTACTATTATTAATTTAGTGATAGTAACAATAATAATTACAATGTTATTTAATATAAACCCTGATGCCATTTAAACAACTTTTTCACAACTTTTTTGAAAGTTGTGATGTGGTTCATTCAAAATGGGCCAATCATTTTCCAAAAATAACATTTCTCAGTTTCAACATTTGATAAGTTGTCTTTGTGCCATTATAATCAAATATGGGGTTTCAATGTTTTGCACATGATCACATTTTGTTTCCATTTACATTTTACACAGCCTGATTAAATCTTTGGAAACGGGGTTGTAGTAAAGGCATTAATCATCTGTTTGGAATCCTATTCTGTGGGACAAACTGCTTTTATTTGGAAACCTTAACACCTTATGGAGAAAATATTACAATTCAAGATGTACAGACATATTACGACCAGGCCCTTCAGGTTTAGAGACCATAACTAGACTAACATGTGGAGAAAATGAGAGAAGAAAAAATACTGAGTCTCCCTCATGCATGAAAGAGAAACTGTCTGTTTTCGTATGGTAGTTTACACAATGGTAGTTAAACTGTCAGGTTAGATAATGGCCCTCAGGAAGTCTTTGTAGCTTAAATACTTGCACGCAAGCTGATGAAGCTGATGTATATTCATACGAAATGCACAGCTAAAACAAACAATGTAAACAGATAGGTGTAGGGGTAGCGTATTTAATAGCAGAGCAGACCTCACCACAAGTGTATTCCAGGTTAGCTTTAATGTTTTAGTAGTTTGAGTCTGACTACATATAAATACATATATATACATACATAAATACATATATATAAATCCTCCTGGATTAAAAATGGCAAAATGAAATGAATGTAGATACAATGTAGCTGGTCCAGAAGACAAGCTTGCTTATACAGTCAACACAGCAGCAAATAACTTAAAACAGTAAATTGTAAATGTACAGTTTGGTGGAAATCCTACTTTACCTTTCGTATACAGTCCAGACTGCAGTCCTGAGGAATGATGGGACCAGCTGTGACATCATCTTGAGCCCAGAGCTGCTGACCCATTGCTAAGAGCTGGTACAAAACAAGAGCTGCCTTCCACATGATCCAGCCAGCATGACATTGTCCAACTGTGAGCACCAGACCTCAGACTCAAACACACAGTGGCTGTAAGAAGCTACCACTCAGTATGAAAAGAGAAATCTAATGTCAAAATCACCTTGATGGTGCGTGAGAGTGAGTGACAGTAACCTGGGAGGCGATAAAAAAGACGAAGGGAGTGGTGTCTTTAGGCTACAGGTGGAGTTACATCTAGCTAGCTCACTGTACATGTTTCAACAGTTATGCTGCCAAACCAGTTCATTCAGTGCTGTAGGAACAAAGGGCACAAAGCACGTTTGGCTCTCAGGGTTAAGGTTAGTAGTAGCCAGAGCCAAAGAAAGCATGTTCACATTCAATGTAAACACACAGGAACGATGAACTTCTTTTCAATAAGAGGCATCCAGGTGTTGTTGCAAAGTTAATCAAAAGTTCAGTCTTTAGTCCAGCGAGTCATAACCTGGTTTATTTTATTCAACACAGATGTTACAACACGTTTATGAGCAATATACATATAAATGTGGGGTTGTTTTCAAAGGAAACATTGCATTGGCAATTCAAATACGTGTGGGAAATTGTATCTATATTCAAAAAAGTAAAATCATGAATCAATGGTTTATCAAAGCTTGATAAAGCTTTGATGAAAGATGTTATAACAGAGAAAAAGATGATGGAAATTAACAATAAAATGTTCGGATCAAGGCTTCCAGAGAGTATGAACTGCTGTTTCACCGGATCTGAAAACAAACAAAAAAACACAAAGTTACTCCAAGGATGCACAACATCATGTCCAAACTGCACAATAAATCTAATTAACACTGCATGCAACCTTGGACAGGCCCTCGCGTGTGAAGCTCATCAGGGCGTGCTGCAGCCGCACCGCAAATACCGCGGCTCTGAAGATGATCACACGGAGCAAATCCTTTTAGGATTCATCAGCGTGTACGTGCCGTGGGGTTCATTCTGATGTTTAGCCATGAAAAGGCAAGTAGTGTGTAACTGGACTGTGCATGGTCAAATCTGTCCCAAATTTTGCATGTTTGATAAGTGTCCCATACTGAAGACATCTACATGCCTATATTCAGTCATAGGCTACATGCAGACTGCCGGCCAAAGTGACCCAAATCCGAGTTTTTTGCTCATATGTGACTCCGATCTGATTTTTTATGACAGTGTGAACAGGCCAAGTCACACGGAATCTGATCTTTTCCAGTTCGGATTTGGGCCACTTTCATATGTGGTCCTAATCCGATACAAATCTGATTTTTTGGAATGCGACCTCAGTCTGGACGGTCAGATCGGAATTGATGTGACTTTGACGTCACCCTGGAGCAGATGTTCCCCCACCAGATGGAGCCGGGATGATCAAAATTGCTGCACAAATGCAATTATTATACACGTCGCTCTCTTCCTCCTCTACCTTGCTATCATCTACTCACAAATTTGTTTTCTTAAACCTGAAATCCACCGGGTCACAAGTTGTCTTCTGAGTTACGTGCATGATACTTATCCAGACAGAAAGTAGTGAACATTTAGTCATAATTTGGGGGAGATGTGACCCCGGGAGGAAACCAGGAGAGGGCAATGAAATATGGGAGTCTGCCGTGAAAATCAATAGGGTTAGCAACTAGGAGCTAACCGGGGCTAACCTCTGAAGCTCCTTGTTTACTTCTGTACGATGTTGTTTTATTCTTCAGCGCATGCGGGTCAGTTTTGGACCGTAGACAGTACACACTGGAGTCTGATTCGGGCCAGATTTAAACAATAATGTGTACCGTCAAACAAAAAAATCGGATCTGGGAAAAAAAAAATCGGAATTTAGCATTAAGAAAGCATTATAGATATGGTGCCACCTACTGGCATATGGAAATTACATGTTTTATACTGTGATGTATTCCTCTTAGCAGGTTGATCCGATTCCTCTCAAAACTGTTATACTGCTATATTATATAACTTGCATTTGGAGCTGTGTTTCTGTCTGATGAATGTAAGTGAACCTGGTAAGTTCAGAAAATGTGTGTCTGTTACTTGATTCCAGCTATCATTGTACTTTACTGTGAACAAGTTAGCATAGCACAGGCCTGATCAATCCAAACTCCATTCAGGAAACAAACATTTTAAAAGTTGTTGTCCTGCTGGCACACCTGACAAAGCATGAATTCATTTGTTTAACAAATCAGCATCATGTTGTAGTCATATCAGCATTATTTTGATCCCTTTATTGCAATTAAACAGCAAAATGTTTACTTTGGTTTCATACCGCCTTAGTAATCGCGGGTTGTGTTTATTCGCATTATCGCATTGTGGGGACACTATTAGTCCAGCGATAAAACCCACGCAGGGAAAGTGATTATCTTATCAAAAAAGTCAGGTTGCCCGTGATTTCACACTCCTTAGTTAACTATGACCTGTATGACTGAAAATCTTCACTGACATCTTATCTCTCAGTTTGACCCCAACAGAGAAGCATGATGGTGAGGTAACACTGAGGTCAAACTGAGGTTAAATTCCATAAAACTCAGAAGAACTGATGAAGCCTGTTGGATGAGCAGCAAACACACGATACAGCAAGTCTAGTTGCCTTTGACTTGCTACTAAATGTGCACACAACATTGTAAATCTCTGAAAAACTGGTTATCAATTTACTATGAAAATCAATTTAGTATAGTAAATAAACATAAGGGGTTTACGTGTTTGAAAGCTCAGATTTAAGATTAGATGAAACTTGAATGATTCCTGAGGGTTTCGAAACTCAGTACTTTAAATAATGATACCCACCGTATATTTGTCCCATTTCTTTTCAGGATCATATGGCTCCCAGCGACTAGCGGGGAAGATGTGCTTGTTCTTCTCATACCAGCTCCTCAGCACCACTTTACCTGCATGAGACTTTAGGCAAAAAAGCACAACTGGGTTAACTTTGACATGGCTTTTAAATGTAGGCTCAGTCCAAATCGGACACATCGTTATAGGTGGGCCCTAAGGTGCTGTGCCCACTCAAATGAAAGTAACGCTCACTTGATGGGCAATGTATGTACGTCCTCTAGTGTGATGCAGATGACTTGAGAGATTTAAATGAAGAAAGAATTTTGACTCTAGGCCTACTCGTTTGAGATAATTGCGAAAACGTAAACTTGATTATTGCAGTGTCTTGAGGTCAATACGTGTCATTATATGTGCCCGGGTTGAGGGTGAAACTTGCCACCCATCTGGCAATTTTGATGTTTCTACTTTTAGCAAAGAATAATAAATTTTTTCATGGGGTCACAATAGGCAATTTTTGACTTGATATGACCTTAATGAACATACCACATGTACACCTTATCAAAAATTGTGGCAATGACATCACATATGCCCATGTATTTTTGTCTGTTTAAACTTACAGCATCAAGCTTACAACAGTCCAAATGTTTGTGTCAAAAAACAAAACAAAAACTTCTTGATAAAACATCTGGTAAAATAGAAAGTGTTGTGCATACTAGGGATCGACCGATATGTTTTCCGGCCCGATCCCGAGTATTAGTAACCAATTAGACAGATGACCTATATTTGAGACAGATATACATTTGCTGTAAAATTTTTAATCTTGGTGTCAAAATTTAGAATAACACAAACTCCAACACAAAACTTTGTTGAAAATAACAAGATTAAAGTTAATTGTCATGTTTAATCTTTATAAATAGTAAATTAAATGAATTAGAGATCCATCCCAGAGATGGACTTGTTAACTATGATTGATAAATTATCATAAACTTTGTCTTTATCGGCTGCCATTTATATTGTATTTATTTTATATTGTTAGTAGGGCTGACCTTCAATAGTCAAAGATTCGATGCTTCGATGGGTGGAGCCTGATTCGACTGTCAATCTCACAGTCGAAGCTTCGCAGTGAAACAAGGATCATGCCATTTTGGCGATATGGAGGTGCTCAACGTTTGATTTTACATAGAACGACCAGTTTTCTCCCAATAAGTTAATATAGAGCCTATAACAATATACATTTCAATGTTTAATGCTGTACAAAGAATAAAACTTTCAATAAATGTTTTTAAAAGTGCGTAAATAAATCCAAAATTGTAACCCTAACCCTGGGACCTCAGTGCGCATGTGTAGGCGTAGCGTGTGTGTGGTGGCGGAAGAGGAACACTTGCTGAAGAGACTGAGACCCGTCTTCATGCAGTTGTCGGCGGCACGGCATGCAAGCAAAACTCACAGAAGGCCGGTAAAGAAAGAGAGAGAGAAAGAGAGTGAGAGAGATAGAGAAGGGTAAGAAGAAGAAGGGCACAGTGTAAGTTGAATAAATACCGACTGCAGCTCCTCAAGATTAAAGCGGAGCTGCCGTGTGTAAACCATGGTGTAAACCCAACCCCCCGCGCACAAAAACACACACGATTCGACTATCAGTTGACTATAGGCAGGACTTGACAATTCTGATTCGACTATGTAAATCCTTTGTAGGGGACAGCACAAATTGTTGGGATTTTATTGATCTATTGATACTATTTATTTGTTCTGTCAGTTTTTCATTACTAAACTGCCTTTTAAAGATGTTATTTAAAAAAAGAATAAATTCAGAACAGTAATCAAATTTTATATTTTATTATAGCTTTTCAGAGCAGCAACAAAGTTTAAAGCAGCAAAGTAACAATATAAAATCTCACTGGAAACAAATTGAAAATGTTAAATAAACTATTCCTGTCATCAAAATACTGAGTGAAGTTTAGAAAGAAGAGCACAGAGCTATTAGCCAAGCTAGCACATGTGCTTGTGTAAATCCAAAACACAGCTGTGGTGGATGAGACTGAGCAGGTTCAAATAGCGCTTTGTGCACATTCCTGCTTGTTATACTGATGCAGTATCAGCCTTTTACTAGGTTAGTACTGCTGGTTTTGCTGCACTTACTTACAGTAACAGGCGTAGTTATGGTCAACTTGTGTAATCTACACTGCTCTGCTCCGCTGGCTTCATTACGTGGAGCTCCGGTGAGAGAGAAGGGGAGGGGTGGGGCTGCAGCCTGATGGCTCCCTCGCTTGTTCTATTGGCTACTTCCGCACAATAGTCAGTGTTGATAGGCTACTTCTTGTGACTTGTAACCAATCAGAAAGTAATGTGGGTGGGACATTGCTCCAGCCACAGAGTGGTGAGTACAGATAGTGAAGCGGCTGCATCAGAGGCAAAGCAGCACATTTTTTTATTAATTAATTATATCGCCTATCTGTTTTTAAAATGACCAATGCAGATTATTTGAAAAATGCTGAATATCAGCCAGGCCGATTATTGGTCGACCCCTAGAGCATACAGTACTAATTACAGGAAGACATTGAATGTCTGGCAGATCACAATATGTTTTTAGCATCACTGTCCTGTGAGAACCACTTATCTCCAAGTCATTTTTTCAATGAAATCACTTATTAGTAAATCACTTTTTTACTGCCGTTAATGGGCTGTGACATCACTTCGAAAAGAAGCACAAGCCTGTTTTCTCTGTTGCTTGCAACAGCCACTATTCTGCTTCTTACATGAAGGAATCGGGTTGGGTTCTCTGCATGCGTGCTCCCGAAACCTCTTGACTACTACAGCAACGACAACACCGCAGCAAACGAAATGCAGTCCACTAACGTCACAAAATGACTGTCTCCCAGCACAACACAGACTCCAACATAAACTGCAAGGATATGTAATGTAAGGATAAAAACCAACAATTAAGTTTTATGTGCTGAAGCCCTTCAGGCCAAACGAGAATCAGATTGACTGTGTGAAAATACAGTCAACATTAGAAAGGCATGAATCACAGAGAGCTTTCCGCTTTGTTTTGAAACTGACAAAACCGACAGAGTTGGCTTTTATCCTATTGGACAGGTAAATTAACATTACTGCAAAGCACATGAGATGTGTTATTATTTTGTGCTTTGGTCGCCTCAAGTTAGATAACGTTAGCTCACTGGCTATTGCCAACCAGTTGCTAACATTATCCTGTGCAAAATGCTACAATTGTATGGCGCTTCCACATTACTATCCTGTGTATCACCGGTATTATGTCAAAGTGTTGATTTTAGCTTGCAAGAAAGTATGTACCAGTACAAAACAAATGCAGAGCGATTTGTTTATACTAGCCTATAGTAATGCAGGACAAGGGCTGCCAGTTATCATTTGCACAGATCTTCTCCTGTTTCCTTCGTAACATTCAATTTAGATTTATTGCCGTTTTACCGATACTCAGGTACACAACTTCCCCGCCTGTCAGAGAAAGACAGAGGGGTCTTATCAGAAAGACCGCAATTTGCAGCCCAAATCAGTAGAGTTGAAGGTGGAAAAAAAACACACAGGTTCTCCCAATCTCCTGACACCTTTCTCACATTCTGGCCACCATTAGGGCCATTTGACAGGATGCAATTTTCAATAAAATGGTTCCTTCTCTAGAGATACAAACACAGCCGTTATTTCAGTTATCCTAAAAAAAAAACAAAAAAAAAAGGATCCAAATGCTTGTTCTGGCTATCACCCTTTGTCACTGCTAAATTCAGTGATAAAGCTATTTGCCAGTTCTGGCCATACGACTGGACCTATTTATGACATACGTGCTACACTGTTATCAGACTGGTTTTATTAAATCTCGTCTTGCTTCACATAATGTCAGTCGTCAGGCCTGTGTTTGTGTAAAACTGAAGTAATGTTTTAAACATTTTCTGATGATTTACAAGGTCTTTAGCATGTACTGTATTTCACTTTCTCTCTTTTCAGTATTAGGTTAGACATTGTTTGAGATTAACCAAGCATTTGAGTAAATTTTGTGTCACAGTGTCTTGTCTTTGCTGGAAAAATAAAAAATCCTCACCTCATCTTTCTCTACTGTGGCATCGTTCACCAGTCGAATATCATCGTGGACGTCAAAGCTGAAAAGGGGACCTGTGGAAAAAAGGTAAACTGAGTCAGGGCCCCAGACTAACTTTTTTTAGTAGAAGCACTGTAGCCCCTAACTGAAAAATTCAGGGGCGCACAACTTAAATCGAGCTTTAAATCGTTTTCCCCATTTTAACTGTATTACTGATAAATGCTTTGGTAATTATTCCAGAAAGTACAATGTGTTGTCATATTTTAATGGAATGGTGCTTAAACAAACGCACATATTGGAAGTGGCAATGCAATTTTATTTGTGTATCTGTATCAGCATATTTTATATTTTAAGCTGCTGTTGTGCTTCATTAAGGTGTCGAGTTTAAACTGTGTAGTGCCAGTTCAGTTGAGTGCCCTCAACAAAAATTGCATCTGCCTCGGAATTCTCTTCTCCCCACACTCACCTACACCTCTGGTCTCTCACTGCAGGTTTCCCCCGCCACTCTCTGTCTCTCTCCCCCCAGTGGATTGGCCTAATAATTCACGCTGGGAATTTGACTCCATCCCAGGCCAACCTTTTCACGCAAACCACAAGACTGCTAATTTTGTAGACTAACCCTATTTGTTGATGTAATGGGCACCAAACTAGGTATAGATTTGGCAGTTATGTTACCTGGAAAGAAAGTTACCCACATTTCAAAATACACTGGCCATTACCTATCTTAACAGAGTTTTTTAAGGTATGCTATGGCTATGGATGCACCCTCAAAAACTCCCAAGAAATAGCCTACACCAATAATAGCACATACAAATGTACAAGGCTAGACACAAATTTAGCCTACAATTTAAAAAAGACAATGAGATTTACAGTTTGCTCAAATGTGCAAATGATTATCTTTATATTCAGGATCAATCATATTCATATTTTTGTATATATTTTCAGAAACAACTACTTGTAGTTAATTTTTGTTGCCCCAATTCCAAAAAAATGTAGATAGTAAAAAAAAAGAGATATTTTATACAAATGGGCTGAAATCTGTTGCTGTTCACTTACCAGATTTGCCTCTGGCTTTGGTCACGATGAAGTCGTAAAAACTGTGGTGCTGAATGAAAAGAGAAAGAATGATGAAATTCAGTGAGTAAAAAACTGCCACAGCTGCTGGACAAATTAAAATTACACCACACACAGTTGGACAATAACGATTATGTCTTTCAATGTCAGGATGTGTTCATGTTTTTCAAATCTCTACACTACAATATCCTCATATATTTGGAACAATAAACAATTAAAGCTGCAAGCAGCATTGAACGGGCCCTCGCCCCCTTGTGCGTCTCAGGTGGAGCGAAAGCTGGGGTCTCTACACCGCAGGCCTGCTGACACGGCTCTGAAGTTAACAATGCACATATCACACAGCTGACTTCAGGTTGGGTTTAGGGTATACCTTTCAAACAACAGCTTCCTGTTTCATGGCAAATAATTACTCTTCAAGGAATCATAAGTGATAACGTTTGAAACATGTCCTTTCATGATGGCAGTAGGTGGCGCTATCACTATGACTGGATATTGACATGTAACTCCCTAAAGTGTAGACATGTGAATTTTGGGACAGATCTGACCATGTCTAGTCCATTTACATGATACTTCCTTTTTCATGGTGAATCATCAATATTCAAGGCCACGCCATGGACATGCTGTTTGGTGGCAGATTTAACTACATACAGTCCAGTTACAACCGTTTTATTATTCATGTGAAGTAATAGTCAACACCACGACACAGCAACAACTCACAAGTTTGACAATGTTACATAATCAAGGCCTTAAGGCTTTTCTGAGAAAGTTTTCAGCCAAACTGGATCAACCTCCTAGAAGCAGTATATCAAAGTATAACACATGTAATTTCCTTTTCTAGTAGGTAGTACTATCACTATGACTGAATATTGGCATGTAGATATCTTCAGGGTGGGGCTCCTATCAAACATGTGACATTTCACCATGTGTAGTCCACTTACACAGTGTAGTGAACAACCAGTGGGCACATATTATTTCATACCAAGAGGAGTTGAGGCCTATTTTATTACAGACCTGGCTGACCCAAAGAGTTGGCCTTTCTCGCATACACAGCCAAAGTCAAGCAGAAATACCAAACTTAAAATGTTTGTTCTGGGAACATTCCTGGCCACTCTTGCTGTAAAGGTGTTGCTTGCAGACAGACAAAAAGGTCAAAAGGTAAAACTGAGACTTCAACATGCACATGCCCATTGAGTCGCGCTGATGTACGAACTGATAAAGGAGAGCACCAAATCCAAAGTGCCTGGCTGGAGAAAAAGACAAAACTTCAAATTTGTTTGATGAACAAAGAATGTCTTTTCATTATAAACCTGTCTTGTTTATTTTGTTTAGTTAAATAGTCTTTGTTAAGTTAGGTAGTGGTCCTCTCATCTGCGATTTTGAGTAGCTTATTTGCCCTGCTCCTGTTTAGCAACTATGTTGAACGCTAAAGAATCATAGGTGAAAGTTAACTTGAAGTACTCTGAACTTCATCTCCTTGTGCTCATTTATCTATTAACGTCTTCGTTTTATTGTTAAACCTGATGCCGTGCTTTCTTATATTTTCTTATTAAGAGCGATTAATATTGTCTGGGAACTTATTCAGTTAGCCTGTTCTGTTCATCTGCTGTAACTATAAAATGTGTTGTTTTAACTGTTACAGTTAAGGACGATTAAAACTATAGCTTTTCCTTTCCTTTTATCTAATGCTTAGAAATTAAGAACTGTATTACTGTTTATGGCATTTTAGAAAAGTGTTGATATTGTGGAAAGAGATATGATCAAAACACGAGCAAATAGACTTTAAAACATTACTTTAGATTAAAGTTTAAAACCTGGAGAAACCAAAAGGTGACTCCCTCCATTTGACACACCCCAGGAGAGTGACAAAAAAAGTCTCTCTCTCCTCTCTTAACTCTTATCATCTTCTCGCTCTCTTGCTCCCTCAACTTCCAGATCCCTGCCTTCAAGAGCCGGCCCAGAGTGAACTCAGAGTGAACTGTGACTTTAACATTTTCTTCTATCTAACAGCTTTAACTGGGATGAAAATTTCCCGACTATTTGTCTAATCTCAGTAACATTAATTATATTCACGAGGTTTCGCAAACCTTTGGTGACGTTATCCTTTGTTTTGTTTAAAGTTATTAGGTTGTTTAATTTACACAACCTTTGACTGAGAAACAACAATCAAAACCATATCTCAGCTTTAAATTAACTTCCACTACTTCTAACGACCAAGGAGTTTGGAGGCTAGTCAAACAAGTCGGGTAAGCTACACCACCAGTAACCGAGAGGGGACATCCAACTCAGAACAGCCGAAACCACTGCAAGCGTTTCCGCAGCCACCAGCCAGAACGCGAAGGACCCCGGGTCAACCCTCTGGCAGATACTTTGTTCAAGCTTCCAAAAATAGAGAGGCCGTGAACGCAAACGTAATAGACAGCCGTGGAATAACAAAGCAGTACGACAAACAAAGTCCACATTCTGTGATCAGAGTTGATTTTCTTTAGCTCTGAACCCATAGCCTCATTAAAAACTTAGTTATCACCATAGATCCTGCGTCCATTCATTTCCCTTAATTGCTTAATGACCGTTCTATTTTCTTTATATCCCTATTAACTCTCTCTTGTGTTCACTTCAGTTAGTTAATAAATATTCACCTTGATCACAAGAACGTGTGTGTACTGTTGTGACTTAGGCCAATGCACGGAAGACTTAACCTCAGTATTGACAATGATTGATTGAACTGACTGATGAAAACTGATTGAACAATTAATGACTACCTGATCACTGGTAACTAATTGTTTGTAATTATTTAGCTCTACCCAAGGAGTCCTAAAAGCCTTGGGTGGACAGCGATTTTTAGGTGGTGCCCCCTGAATGATTGCTTATGATAATAATATTTCCAAGTATTGTTATTCATAATATTATTAACAAAGTGTAGGTTCACTACAAGAGCACTTCTTTTCTCATGGCGAAACATTTAAATTGAACGCCACGCCACAGACACGGCATTTGATAAATCCTAAAAAGCTTTGGAATTTAACATCGCAAGGGTCTTTGGATGGCACTGCCCAAATTTGAAATTGATCAAATCCCTAGGAGGAGTTGTATTTAGGGCCCGAGCACCAAAGTACCAGGGCACCAACGTGTCCTTGGCATGAAGTGCAAAGAACCTATTGAACCTAGAAGGTTTTTGCCAATTATATGCTCTGTCCTTTAAAGAAATCTAAATTTTTCAAGTTTGGTCCATCCAGGCTATGTTACATCTTCAATGGAGTGTGAAGGAGTTAGATCTGCTGTGAATGAAGCAAAGCAAATCAACAAAGAAAGCAAAAGTTGAGCTATGATTTTCATGTGAGTCAGTAAGGCACACAGTACTTACATGTGGGATTATCAGATCCTCTTTGATGTACATCAGCTGTTCTACTCCAGCAGACCTGCACAGAGAAGAAAATTAGTCCAATAAAAATTCAAGCTGCAAGCAGTGATGAGCAGACCTTCGCAGCTCCCACATGTCGGGGTGTACGGCATCAACATAGCTGTAGCGTGAGTTCGGTCATTGTGGCAAGGGAGTTAAATGTGACCTTGTTTCTTGGTTACAATTGAAGCTGGAAATATCATGTAACCACTGTTAAAAGTCATGTCTTTAGGAATTTTAAAAAACACAATAAAATATAAACATATAAAACAAACAAAAAAAAGATGATCTGAAAGTACAATTTTTACTTTTATTGATCAGTCTGTTTGGTAATAATGTCATCCTGCACTCTCAAAGAGCAAGAGGAAATGTGGGGAGAAAAAATGTATTATGGGAGAAGGATGACCAATCATTATTATCGGTTTGACAAACAGTAGGAATTAGTGTACTCATTCATTCATTAATGGTGAAAATGTATTTATAGTTTAGATTCCATTCCATTTCATTCTTCAACTTCTCACCTGAGTTCACTAAAGTCCTTCCTGAGCACCTCCAGGGCCCTCTGCAGAAAGTTCTGGATGGTATTGCCCTTCTTCATCTGCAAGCAAAATACATATTGAAAACACAAGTAACCACTATGTTAAATATATTGCTTGACCAAGGGAATGACAGGGATGTGTTGGGGACTGTTATTTCCAATAGTCCTCGGAGTTTACAATAAGTACTATTTTCTGTATTCACTGAAAACAGTGAACCAGTATTGGTCATCATGCTTTACCTTGACAGTCTTACGGTGCCCAGATCCATCCCAGTAGCTAAATGTAATCTCTATCTCTTCACCTGAAAACAAAGATGGGCACCATTATTTGGATTGAGAGTAAGTGTGAGTATGCATGTGTGTATGTTATACAGCAGTGAAAAGACAAAAAAGCAAGGAATTCTCAAAAACTGACACTTGTCAAAAATAGGACATTGTGGAACAAATGTCTGCTTGTGATTAGAGTTAGCTATATGGATGCACTACTAAATTTGAGTAATAACAAGGGGTGTGTGTGCCTGTGTGTGTAGGAGCGCTCACTCTTAATCTTCTCTTGTTTTAGCTCCCATTCTTGCCGGAGTTCTTCTCTGAGACGATTCTCCTCCTCCTACACACAAGAAGCAGACAAAACCAATATAGTGAAAACATAAAAGTTTTTTTTAGAAGAGGGCCATGTATCATTACATTAATTAACATTAAAGACTGTAATTAAAACAAATGAGCAGGTCACAGTATAAAGATTTACTGAAGCCACAACCACAAGTGTTACATGTGTAACGTTTTGTCAAACTTACCTCTTAAAATATGAGCAACTATTATTCAGAAGACCATTTGTTTTTGTAAATATACACCATTTCAAAATGGTTTCACACAGGTGGTTCAACAATGTTATCAAACAAATTTTATAATGATTGAACAAACAATTTCTGGTTTATAGTCTAATTTGTGTTACACCACACCCTGTTTTTTTTCTAATTTATACAGCCCTTTAGTGTTTGATTTAAATGAATCTTCCAGGGTATGTTTCAGGTAAATAAGTGGAAACATTCTACACGTTTTCTGATGATTGAAGAAACAAAGTCTGATTGATAGTTTGAATTTCTATGCCACGGCCATGGTTTACATTTGTAGTGCCCCCTAGTGATCAATTTAAATTAAACTTTCAGGGATTGTCTCAGGTACTGGACATATTCTGTGAGTTGTGTAATGATCGATGATTGATTCATTTCATTTCAGCTCACATACAACTACACTACGTTTATCACATATGTGAAGTGTGAAAAAGATCTGACAATGGGCCTTTCTGAAACTAGTCCCTCCCCAATGTGTACTCTGGTCGGAGTCACCCTCACAGCCAAATCCAGTTCCCTTAACGTGTAGGTTATAAAAACAGGGGCCAACTGTTGGATGAACCTCCCTTTCCATAGCGTAAATGGGATCTGACGTTACCGCTGCACTCACTGCTGTCATACACGTGTCAAACAAACAACAGCTATATTAAGATTCAGGATTGATCTTGAGCAAAAGTGTGTGTTTCGCAATAATAAAACTGAAACCATTTGTCATTTATTTTATGACTGTACATGTGTCAAATTGTTTTGGTTAGATTTAGAATTTATTTAAGACATTGACTGGTTCAGCTATTAATTTATGGCAAAAGAGACATATTGTGTGTGATAGTTCTCAGTCATCCAGGTCATAGTTATCCAACGAAGGTTGAGGTCAAGGGCAACTGGACAGAGGACGCTCGTTTGAGCATTGCCACTCGTTTGCAACGGACAAGCCGTTACATGAAAATTCACAATCTTCACAAAAGAGCTTCATCAATGTCTTAAGGCTCTTTTGGGACTGTTTTGAGGTGGGTGTGGAGTAGTAGATAACAGACACTTCCTGTTGCCAGTGGGTGGCGCTATGATTTTAACTGAATGTCGGCATACGTACACTGAAGTTATAACTTCGTGTTTCATGGCGAATCAGCAATTCGACATCATGCAACAGACACGCCCAGAAACCAGAACTCATAGATAACACTACTTCTCATTGTCAATGCCTTTAGATTGCTCAGCCAAAATTTGAAGTCGATCCAAATTATTCCCTAGGAGAAGTTCTTTAAAGTATAAAACCTGTGAATGGTCAAAAATGGCCGTTATATCCATAATGGCAAACTTCCTGTTGTGTTTAGGGTATGGATCCAAGAGGCTTTTTTGTGCATCTTGGGATGATGTGTGTGCTACAACAGTTATGTGCATCTAGGTGAAACAGGGCATGGGGGCTGCATCCCGGAACTTCACTTCCCTCTGCCAGCAGGTGGCGCTATGAGTATGAGTGAAAATTGGCTTGTAGATGTGTTCAGGGCATGACCCTCACCCAACATGTGAAATTTGGTACAGATATGATATGAGCATGTATGTGAACTTCCTGTTTGATGGCGAAGCATAGAACTTCGCTGCCATGCCACGGACAAGCCGTTACACAAAAACTCACAAGATTTACAACAAAGCATCATCAATGTCTTGAGGCTTTTCTGACACTGTTTTGAAGTAGGTCACAGTGTAAAGCATGTCATTTCCTGTTGCAAGCAGGTGGCGCTATGACTTCGAGTGAATATTTGCATATGGATGTCTTCAGGGCGGGACTCTTATGATACATTTCAAATTTGGTGCAGATGTGAGCCTGTACACTGAACTTATTAGAACTTTCTCTTTCATAGCGAATCATCGATTTTTGACGCCACTCCACGGGTTAACTGGTCAACTGGTAATAATCGTTTGTACAACTTTAATCCAAAATTCCTCCTGAGCGCCCCCTACAGAGCAGAATGCTGTCAGTTCCAACAGAACTCCTTCAGTTCCAATAGGGTCCTCGCATGTTTCATGCTCGGGCACCTAAAAAAGTAATTCAATACATTAGTACATCAACATTACCTCTCTGTCTCGATCAGGAAGGAAACTTGTGTCCACGTCAGGATTTTTCCCCAGTTTCTTCTTCTTAACTGAAGCATCTATAAGACAAAATTCATAATCGACATGTTATATCTTGTTTGGTTAATCTGCACAAAAATCAAAAGTGTAAAAACGACAAGTTGTGATTTTGCAAGGAGCTGTGTGCTGGACTATTTCAAGGGCAGGAGTAGTGACTTTGTGGAGTCTCCGCTGATGACGATGATTACAAGACTCCAGGGGCCTGTAGTACGAATCATGTTCAACATACTAAGGATATCTTTTTGTATCTGGCTTTGCTAACCCTAACAGCGGTCAGGCAAAACAGTCACATGAAATAAGACTGTTTTGATCTGTAATGAAATTAAGCTATTGTAAAATTAATAAACGCCATAGCTTCCACACTACTGCAGTCATCACTCAGTTTAAAGTGCTCCCACACAGCTGAGGGCTTAATTTCGTTTTCCCTTTGATGTGAACTGGAGTGTTACGTTCACTGCTGTCGGCGGAGGTGAGGCGCGCGAAAAAAAACCGCAATAATCGAATCTCATAATTGAAAATTGAAAGTGTACCTATGTGAATGGTCAAATATTCTAATATTCAGGCCCAGCTCTAAAAATCAGATTCATTTATTTAACACACTCACTTAAAAATGTTCCAAACATTGTTCTAAATTAACTTCACAAAGCAATGAAAGAAAAAGCTCATTCATGGTTTAAAAACTGCTCAAACAGTGGTCGAAAGACTATCTCACCATTTACTGAAACTCGCCCACATTACCTGCGTCCAAGAAGTAAAAGGTGGGCGTTACAGGACCAGTCTCAATTACAATTGCAACCTAAAGTTATAATCAACAAATTCAAATTAAACTTCATATCTAAAAAGTATAACAAGTAAGCCTACAACGCTTTAATACTTCAATCAGTCTTTGTAGGATGATATCACTATTCAAAAGCATCTTTGCCACACCATAGCAAACATAAAAGTAGCCTTTAAAACAGCCTGTGGGATCTTCATGGGTGATTTCATTTTCTAAGAGAACTGACTGATCAGTAGGTTGTGTTTTATAGCATTGATCTCTTATCTTAAAAGTAACCTGCTCCAGAGCAGGTTGGGCGTTCAGCATAAGTTACCATGGTGATGTACCCCAGTAAGAAGTGGATGACTGTTGTAGGACTGAAATCCTAGGGTTCACCTGATTTCTTACCTTACTATACACTTTCATATTGGGTATATGGTCTCAATCATCCTGTGATTGACAGGTCGATACCATAGGGAACCAGGGATCAGGCTAGAGTGACTCGTACTCACAGCACTGTGTAAATTTAACCAGCGCTGTTGAAAATGCTTATTAAGAGTTGGCTGTTCATTTTCTCTGGTGAGTAAATTTTGTTTTAAGCCAGTTTTTTGCTAGTCAAAATTATCATCCCAGTTAAAATGACAGTTAACATGAATTACAGATGCACCTAGCTACTAAGCTAACTAGCTTCACACAAATATGGTCAAACATGGCTGCGACCAAACTGCCAAACTCGAGGCTTCAAAACAGCAGGCCACAAACCAACAGGTGACGTCAAAATGACTATGTCCACTTCTTTTAGATGATCTATGGTTAAACCTGAAGTTACCTCGCTAATGTCAAATCCTGCTTTGTAAAAATTTCTCTCGCAGAAACCGGTGGTATGATGACTTCGGTTTAGTCCTATGATAACTTAAATTGAGGTAACATAATAATCGTGCAGCTCTTCTATATTTCAAAAATGTTAATCGACTGAATGGATGAAATTGTGATTGGGAAACTAGTCCAAATGCAGATGGGTTTTCCGTTTGGCAGCAAGGTATCTAAAATCGTGTGACACACGGATTAGGGGGTTCATTGGTTGTTGTGTATGTTCTTTTCATGTTTCTTGTGTTTGACTGGCATATATTTGTAAGGGGTGAGTGAGTGAGAGTGTAGCCGCTTCCATATGGAGATCAGAGCGGTGGCACCAGGACTCAGTCAGAACCAGGAGGCCAGAAGAGGGGGATTATAGAAGGTGATAAATCATGACAAGAGTGAGCAGTGATAAGATTTAAGTTGAATGATTAATCAGCATCTTGTAAGTTTATAAAACAATTTATTGTTATGTTTTAAGTACATTTAATAGCAATCTAATTTTGCTTCAAATTTCACTCGGGCCTCTTTTTTAAAGTTTGTATTTGACCTAATAACTTATTATCTCAATTAAAAGGAAAAAAATGTATATGCGACACAAAAAAGGTTAATTTATTATTTTGGCCGGTAAAAAATAATTTTGACTGGTGGATTTTTTCCCATCTACCAGCCACCTTGGCAGGTGACCCAAAAGGTTAATTTCCACATCTGGCATGCGGCGATGTCTAACAGACTCCCAAAACAGCTGAATATTTCTGAATAAAATTCTTATGACAAATGTGAGACATTGTTCCAATTTTCTTTTATCATTCTTGAAACAACTTCAACTTTACTTAGTTACGTATTTTTAATACATTACACCTCATTACTGCCAGCACTCATTATTATTTATTATTACACTAGGGCCTATATCTTTCCTGCTAATTATCATTACACCTCTGTTAATAATCTACTGTATCATACTGTAGATATCCACATTTATTATTATATTCTTGGATTTGTATACTTTATTATATTCTCTACTCACTAACTTCAACTACCTATTATTTCTATTCCCTTTATGCCTTGCGGGCATCTGTAACAGACTTCACACTCGGAGATCAATAAAGTAGGCCTATTCCGATTCTGAAAATGAATAGGTTGTCTGATGTGAGAGACCTGGGTTCGATTCCCCCTGTGATACATGTGTCCCTGAGCAAGACACTTAACCCCTAGTTGCTCCAGGGGGGCGACTTCTGACATAGCAATTGTGATTCGCTTTTGACAAAAGCCTCAGCTAAACGAGTGATTAGTTGTGAAAAAACACACAGATGTATTTTATTTAAACACACTTTTATTGCGATCCGCATCTGCTGTCTCTGACAATCTGAAAGCGTTTGTTGTATGGTGATTTCTCCAAAATCGTGTTGGTCATGTATTGATAAGACGTTTAGAATCGTAAACACGGGTCAGTCATTGTTTCAATGAAACCCCTACCAAGATGTGTTGATATCAAAAGTGACAAGTAGGTGTCACCGTGGAGACGGGTGTCGAAGTGTTTCGAAGCCTCGACACAATTCCGGCACAGTTGCTTCAAACGTTTCAATGTTTCACAAAGCCTCGCTTTGCCCATCACTAGTTTGGGGACAAGAGAAGTCCGGGGAGGGTGCAGGTATAAAGCATGTACAATCACGATACTGGCTCAGAAAACCAGAACTGTGGATAATTCACATATAAAAATAAAGTGGGTTAAGGGTATATACAGGAATCCTGAAGTAAAATTCAATACCTTTTTAAGACCTTTTCAAGACTTTTTCAACATATTTCAAGACTGCCGCGCCACTTTGAGCTGTAACCAATTAAAATCAGCCACACACCTTTAAAAGGGACATTTTTAAGTTTTTAAAAGGAATTTAAATATATTTATAACATATTTATTGCCTATATGTCATCAGGTTGTAACACCACCTAAAAATTGAGGCATTCACCAACTTTCTCAGTTGCCTATATCAGCCTGTATAGGCCAATTGTTTTCTATGTGAAGGACTGGTCAGATTTCCTGCGAAAAGCAACTGTCTTACATACAGCTATGACGTTTATGTACATAACATTACAGCATATCATGTGAAACAGTGTAATTTTGTGTTTTAGTTGGTTTAAACTAGATAATGTGAGCTTGCCTGCAATGATATGTGTGATAACTTTCATCGACCATTTGATCAATACAACAAAATTCAAATAGGGCAGGAGGGAACAAAGATGAAGAGAATAAACTGAGTGATGAATAACGTAAGTTGTGTAGCACAGATACAACCTGGAGGAGGAACAAGTCTAAATGACTGTAAATGATTAAAGATAAAATCCCGTTACATTCGTGTGGTACCACTGCTGTCTTTAAGCCAGCCTCCAGCATGTGGTCCACTTTTAGGACTGTGACGATTTCAGATATTTCTGAATTGGTGACCAGGATGAAGCCATCTTCCTGTTCTTCGGATGTCATTCCATTCAGATTATTCAAAAAAGTGTTTGAAGATATTGGCGCTTGTGTAACCAAAATGGTTAACCTCTCGCTGTCTACTGGCGTTTTTCCAGATGCTTTTAAGCATGCTATAGTGGAACCGTTAATAAAAAAGGCAGGTTTGGACCCGTCGGATTTGAATAGTTTTCGGCCTATTTCTAAGCTCCCGTTTTTATCCAAGATCATTGAGAAGGTAGTCTGCGAACAGTTGACATTTTACCTGGATAATAGTAACATCCATGAGCCATTCCAGTCAGGTTTTCGTAAACAACACTCTACCGAAACGGCCTTACTGAAAGTGTCAAATGACATTATGATGTCTGCTGATTCTGGAAAACACACTGTTCTAGTTCTCTTGGATCTGTCTTCCGCCTTTGACACCGTCGACCATCAGGTTTTGCTGGAAAGATTAAGGGATCAAGTAGGGCTGTCAGGGTCAGTTCTGCAGTGGTTCACCTCATATTTATCTGGGCGTAGTTTTAGTGTTACAGCAAACCAAATAAGGTCTGAGTCTGCAGACTTGCTTTGTGGAGT
>NC_060157.1:24401615-24402332 GCF_021292245.1 Micropterus dolomieu | reverse complement strand
ATACAGGAATCCTGAAGTAAAATTCAATACCTTTTTAAGACCTTTTCAAGACTTTTTCAACATATTTCAAGACTGCCGCGCCACTTTGAGCTGTAACCAATTAAAATCAGCCACACACCTTTAAAAGGGACATTTTTAAGTTTTTAAAAGGAATTTAAATATATTTATAACATATTTATTGCCTATATGTCATCAGGTTGTAACACCACCTAAAAATTGAGGCATTCACCAACTTTCTCAGTTGCCTATATCAGCCTGTATAGGCCAATTGTTTTCTATGTGAAGGACTGGTCAGATTTCCTGCGAAAAGCAACTGTCTTACATACAGCTATGACGTTTATGTACATAACATTACAGCATATCATGTGAAACAGTGTAATTCTGTGTTTTAGTTGGTTTAAACTAGATAATGTGAGCTTGCCTGCAATGATATGTGTGATAACTTTCATCGACCACTTGATCAATACAACAAAATTCAAATAGGGCAGGAGGGAACAAAGATAAAGAGAATAAACTGAGTGATGAATAACGTAAGTTGTGTAGCACAGATACAACCTGGAGGAGGAACAAGTCTAAATGACTGTATTAGTATAATATTATAACATTAAGTTAAAAGTACATTGTTAACTTAATAGTAAACTGTAAGTTTGATATTAATATATTCATTATGTTCAATATCATTTCATATAATAATATATAACTTACCACTAGTGTAAT
>NC_060157.1:24396496-24401595 GCF_021292245.1 Micropterus dolomieu | reverse complement strand
TCAGCGTTATACCCCTGTGCGTGCTCTGAGGTCTGTGGATCAGAACCTGCTGACGGTTCCACGCACTCGCTACCGTACTAGAGGTGACCGATCTTTTCAGGCTGTTGCCCCTAGGTTGTGGAATGACCTTCCACCATCTATGCGCTCTTCTGATTCTGTTGATGCCTTCAAATGCAGACTAAAGACACATTTATTTGTTCAGGCTTTCAATTAGCTACTTGTGGGTTGATATGATCATGTACTGTCTATGCTTTTATTGTGTGTATTTTATGATATTAATGTTTTTGTTGTGAAGCACTTTGTGGCCCTATACCTGTGAAAGGTGCTATAGAAATAAACTTTACTTACTTACTATTAGTATAATATTATAACATTAAGTTAAAAGTACATTGTTAACTTAATAGTAAACTGTAAGTTTGATATTAATATATTCATTATGTTCAATATCATTTCATATAATAATATATAACTTACCACTAGTGTAATTTTAATACAAATTACAGCTGTTTAAGTTTGGGGTTATTTTTTATTCATTAACTTTGTGCAAGAAAAATGCTCTAGGCTACATGATAACCAACCTTGAAGGTGGGCAGGCTACTAACTGGTCAATAATCATAACCATTTATGCAGAACATTGAGTTCAACATTTATAAAGTTTGTTGCAGCACATTAAACTTTTTTTTTTTTTTTTTTTTTTTAAATCCCGCTCCATCCAGGCTGTGATTGATCTGTTCACAAAAAGTGACATTAAGAAGAGCATCGGCTTTATGAGAAGTTCAACGTGTTTCAATACAAGGCAGAGATTTAGCTAAATAGCCAAACGTAAGCCAAACACACGCGCTCCTTGCTTTTCCCTGTTGTTGTCCGTCTTACCAATTCAGCTTCTTGCAGCGCATCTCGCTCTTGGCCATAGAGCGACCGGCCAACCAGGTGAATCCCGTTACTCCTGATTGCCACTCCGACTATGTTTTGGACGATTAGCATTGCGGGTCCAGCGGGGTGGGAGATTACGGTCGGTTGTATTCGTAAATCATTTTCTGGTTTGCACAGATCTATTTTTTGGAGCGTTTAAGAGTGAAATAGGCGCTCGGTAGATCCCTGCGCCTAACGTTACAGAAACGAATCACACAGTCGCTACTCACTGCCTGTCTAGTATTTTTGGCTACGCATTATAAATAAATATGTTCACCTACACTTTTAGCAAACAAACTTTTAGACAAACAGGATTTTCCCATTGAAAAAAAATATCTTCAACATTTAATATCTTGTTAAATGGCGATTAAGACTTTTTAATACTTTTTAATGGCCTTAATTTTCGCAAAATTGATTTATTACCTTTTTATTAAGACTTTTTAAGACCCCGTGGACACCCTGGGTTAGATCGTGTGTTTTGTGGTAGAGATATTACAATGAACTAAATAGGAAAACATATTGAACTTTTTTTCCCCACATATTTAAATATTTACAATCTCATTACAAAATTAAGTAGTAATTCTAAAGCCCTGCACAATAGGCTAAACATACATACAAAATGCCCTTACCAACAATTCCTATACAAAATGGGAAAAATAACAAAAGATATTGAGAAGGCAACAAATTCTACAATATAAGAAACTTTTTAGAAAGAAGAAATCAAACTTCACCATAAATTTTATATTTATATAGTAACTGCATCTGAGAGGTAACTTGGAGATACGACTCATGTCCTGTAACAAGCGGACGTTTTATTTGACTGATCTCCCATTTTTAACTCCTGTAAGATCCTGTTTAAATATTTAATTTTTTATTAACTAATGAAGCTATGGCTTGGACCAAATCAGACTGACATTACATCAGTCTGAAAATAATCTTGCTAAGCCACACAAAGCACAGATCAAATGAAAAATGACAGAGGTGGTACAGGGTACAGCTGAAACTGATTCTCAGCAGTTTGTTTCCCGTTTAGTTTGTGCTTTTACATTCTTAAATCTATACTCACAATCCTGCTCTTCCTCTTCATTGTCCTCTTCATCTTCCCCTTCATCTTCAGGATTAAATGATAAACTGGCTATTTTCCTCTTCTGTTCCTCCTTTCTCTTCTTCTCTTTCTGCTTTTCAAGTTTTCTGCAAAAAAAGACAGTGACACTTATCAAAGAGGAAGGATGGCCATACAATCATCATTACATACAGTACTTAGGTGTATCCACCCTATTTAAATGTGTTTTCAAAACACAGCAGAAATGTTCTTTGCAGGACTAAAATACACATTGCACCTGTAGTATAAGCAGCGAAATTGCGCCTAGAAAAAGAAGTGTTTGGTTTATTGTCGGCACAAACGAAAATCATATATATAAAACCATATGCACATCTGCAGATAACATTCCCTTTATAAATCAGTCCACCTGGAAATGTGCACATGTTGATCAGCCTCATATACAGCCTTCTATACACCCACATCCAACCAAAAAGTGGGCGAAGCAAAGCACCTCATGAATATTGATGCTCATAAATGAGCCTGCTTTAGGCAACAACAACCGAGCGGAAGGCAAAAACAAAAAAAATTCTTGTGCAAAATGCTTGTGAGGTGGCCAAAACTAACAAAAAAGACAGTGTTTCCTCTAGGATTTCTTTTCAGCAGCGGGGCAGGCCAAAATCCTATATTGTTGGCCAGATACCTTTTTTTTTGTGTTTTATCTGCTGTGTATCGTTATTATTTAAAGCTTATTAGTTATTTCTAGGGAACACACTTTGCTTGTTGATGATCTCATAGTTAGCTATTTCTGGCTACTACAATTACTTTGCTTTTTTTAATCTACATGAAGGTATCCATAAGATCACTGCAAAATATCACACTTGCTTGCTGCAGCCTGCTAATGTTAACTGTGCCTTTTTATTATGGACATGTAGTCAACCAAACCACTTAAGTAAATGATGTTAAGAAGGGTTCTGCACATGATCTGCCTCCTCCAGCAGGTCAGGGACCCTATAGATCTGATTATTCCTGAAGTATCTATTATCATAATCTTTACAACGCAAAAACACAGGAGCAGCCCATTGTTTAATGCAGTAGTAAAGCTTACATGTTAGAGGCAGACCTGTGTGCCACACGTAAAGCCCAAGAGGACTGTTGTATACTCTCTACCTCTGCATCAAAAAACGTTGGTAGACTGAGTGAAAGCCAGCTTCACCGGCGATATTCAAGTAAATTAACTCACCGTTGGACGTCACTATAAAACAAATAGCAACCCAGCCAATTCGAGAAACTAAAAAAAACTATCAAAAGAAAGCCAGGCTCTGCGCAATGACAGTAGTCTGCTAATTTAGGCAATCAGAATCAATCCAGTGATCATCTGACTTTATTCAGTGTGCAGCTTACAGTTATTCTGCAGAGACTAAATAGGCTTTAACACGCCGTTAATGGAAAGTGAAATTAGTTCTGCAGCTTGTGAATGAGTCATAGAGGCTGCTTTCCAACACACACAGTGGCACAGAGAGCAATTACTAGCTTTAAGGAAACATAAATAGAACACCCAAACCTTCAATTCAAATGGTAGTTGCCTGATTTTGCAAATGTTTGTATCTGCTCAGCTCATTAATATCTGGCACAAGCGCGCCGGCTAAAGCTGTTATGCATAACCGCGCGCGCGCAGCTTGGTGACAACACATACCACTTCATGACATTTCTTTGTTTTGGCGATATGGTTTTGTGATGTATTCTGAATTGCTGGGAGCAAGAAACCAATTTTTTTCTCTGCTCCCAGATGATTTTGTTTTTTATGAAAAGGTGTTTAGAACATCTTAAACCAAACAGCTGAGCAACTGACCAGTGTAGGGCCATGTGCACTAAAAACTCACAGCTGGAGTTCCTTCGACTGCTCCTTCTTCGCCAGTTGTTTCTCTCTTTCCTTCACCAGCGCCTCCTGTTTGGCCTTCATATCATTCAGTGTGACCAGACCTGATCAAGAGATAAAAAACAAACAAGTCAAACAAGAATCACAATATGTTTTCACTTGATGTTATCAAACACAAATTCACAAGCCACTATACAGTATGTCACGAAAGTGCACCCTTCACATTTTTGTAAATATTGGCTTATATCTTTTCATGTGACAACACTGAAGAAATGACTCTTTGCTACAAAGTAAAGTAGTGAGTGTACAGCTTGTATAACAGTGTAAATTTGATGTCCTCTCAAAATAACACATCACAGACATTAATGTCTAAAGTGCTGGCAACAAAAGTGAGTACACTCCTATGTGAAAATGTTCTAATTTAGGCCCAATTAGCCGTTTTCCCTCCCCAGTGTCATAGAACTCGTTTGTGTTACAAGGTGTGAATGGTGAGCAGGTGTGTTAAATTTGGTGTTATCGCTCTCACACTCCCTCATACTGGTCACTGGAAGTTCAACGTGGCACCTCATCGCAAAGAACTCTCTGAGCATCTGAAAAAAAGAATTGTTGCCCTACATAAAGATGGCCTAGGCCAGCGGTCGGCAAATAAGTCTGGCATCGGGACAATTTTTTTCAAGCCGTTACATGGCAGGCCAGAACAAAGTCTAATTATTTCAAATCTTTGTATACTTGTGTGCATGTTTAGCTCAGTCGGTACTGTGTGGTACTCCCGTTTGGAAGGTTGTATGATCGATTCCACCTAACTGCGAGTATTTTTTTCTCCCTTGTTAAACAAATTGATCATAAGGACACTTTTGCACATGCTCACAATAAAACATGTGCTGCAGTTTGTGTGCTTTTATTTTGAAGGCACAATCACTTAAGAGGAAGTGACTGTGTGAGTAACTGTATCTGTCATGACTGAGATCTATTTCAGCACCAGCTGCTATAAATTTATTTATTTTTCGGCTATCAAAGCCATCTGGCCGCGGGCCAGATATTATTGCTGGTGGGCCGGTTGTGGCCCAAGGGCCGCCCATTGCCGACCACTGGCCTAAGCTTTAAGAAGCTCAGTGTCATATCCAGAGGTTGTCTTTGGGAAATAGACGTACGAGTGCTGCCAGCATTGCTCCAGAGGTTGAAGGGGTGGGGGTCAGCCTGTCAGTGCTCAGACCATACGCCGCACACTGCATCAAATTGGTCTGCATGGCTGTCGTCCCAGAAGGAAGC
>NC_060157.1:24389181-24396476 GCF_021292245.1 Micropterus dolomieu | reverse complement strand
GAACTCGTTTGTGTTACAAGGTGTGAATGGTGAGCAGGTGTGTTAAATTTGGTGTTATCGCTCTCACACTCCCTCATACTGGTCACTGGAAGTTCAACATGGCACCTCATCGCAAAGAACTCTCTGAGCATCTGAAAAAAAGAATTGTTGCCCTACATAAAGATGGCCTAGGCCAGCGGTCAGCAAATAAGTCTGGCATCGGGACAAATTTTTTTCAAGCCGTTACATGGCAGGCCAGAACAAAGTCTAATTATTTCAAATCTTTGTATACTTGTGTGCATGTTTAGCTCAGTCGGTACTGTGTGGTACTCCCGTTTGGAAGGTTGTATGATCGATTCCACCTAACTGAGAGTATTTTTTTCTCCCTTGTTAAACAAATTGATCATAAGGACACTTTTGCACATGCTCACAATAAAACATGTGCTGCAGTTTGTGTGCTTCCCAGCGTTTGATCCGCATTCATAAACCTATGCACGCTTATTTTCATTTGTCTGAGGGAGTTCAGGTGAATCCAATCACACGTTTACAGAAGACTTTTTCAGAGGTGTGTCAAGCAAGCCAGAGTCTCTTTTGAATGTCGTTCAGAACTCTACAAAGTAAAAGCTCTCAATGAACTTGTCATAAAGCATTGCTGCACAAAAAGTTCTCGTGCTTTTATTTTGAAGGCACAATCACTTAAGAGGAAGTGACTGTGTGAGTAACTGTATCTGTCATGACTGAGATCTATTTCAGCACCAGCTGCTATAAATTTATTTATTTTTCGGCTATCAAAGCCATCTGGCCGCGGGCCAGATATTATTGCTGGTGGGCCGGTTGTGGCCCAAGGGCCGCCCATTGCCGACCACTGGCCTAAGCTTTAAGAAGCTCAGTGTCATATCCAGAGGTTGTCTTTGGGAAATAGACGTACGAGTGCTGCCAGCATTGCTCCAGAGGTTGAAGGGGTGGGGGGTCAGCCTGTCAGTGCTCAGACCATACGCCGCACACTGCATCAAATTGGTCTGCATGGCTGTCGTCCCAGAAGGAAGCCTCTTCTAAAAATGGTGCACAAGAAAACCCGCAAACAGTTTGCTGGAAGACAAGCAGACTAAAGACATGGATTACTGGAACCATGTCCTGTGTCCCAAGATAAACTTATTTGGTTCAGATGATGTCAAACGTGTGTGGCGGCAACCAGGTGAGGAGGACAAAGACATGTGTGTCTTGCCTACAGTCAAGCATGGTGGTGGGAGTGTCATGGTCTGGGGCTGCGTGAGTGCTGCCAGCACTGGGGAGCTACAGTTCATTGAGGGAACCATAAATGCCAACATGTACTGTGACATGCTGAAGCAGAGCATGATCCCCTCTCTTTAGAGACTGGGCAGCAGGGCAGTATGATAACGAATCCAAACACACCTCCAAGACGACCACTGCCTTGCTAAAGAAGCTGAGGATAAAGGTGATGGACTGGGCAAGCATGTCTCCAGACCTAAACACTGTTGAACATCTGTGGGGCATCCTCAAACAGAAGTTGGAGGAGCGCAAGGTCTCTAACATCCACTAGCTCCGTGATGTTGTCATGGAGGAGTGGAAGAGGACTCCAGTGGCAACCTGTGAAGCTCTGCTGAACTCCATGCCCGAGAGGGTTAAAGCAGTGCTGGAAAATAATGGTGGCCACACAAAATATTGACACTTTGGGTCCACTTTGGACATTTTTACTTATGCTGTGCTCACTTTTATTGCCAGCGGTTTAGGCATTAATGGCTGTGTGATGTGTTATTTTGAGGGGACAGCAAATTTACACTATTATACAAACTGTACACTCACTACATTGTAGCAAAGTGTCATTTCATCAGTGTTGTCACATGAAAAGATATAATCAAATATTTACAAAATATGAGGGGGTGTACTCACTTTTGTGAGATACTGTATATCAATGCAAAATTATGTTGCTTATTTCAATTTCCATAATAAAGTAAAAGTGTGAACATTCCAGCTGCCAGCTCTTCTGTAATCCTTTAATCCAGACATTTCTCATTCACCTAAAAATGACGAGGTTGATGTTTCACATGAGGGTTCATGTGCAACAACGACAATACTTACCCACTGTGCTGGACTTCAGTTCTGCTTCTACAGCATCATAGTGAGCTGAGAATTTCTTATCAATGTTGGATTTGACCATGTTGTCCTGCAAGAAAGAGACAGAAGAGAATAAACATCCAAATAATTCAATAATAATAATAATATTTAGCCATTTCTTTATAGCATTTTGAGTGACAGGGTGCCAATAAGAGAGGGTACAGTAATATTAAAGCTGGGGTAACATTAGGCAATTTATTTCAGAAGTACTTTTGTTATGTTTGTTGAAATTCTCTTAACATCAACAAAAGGTAGGCCATTAATCTTTAGAGTCTTATTTGCAGCTGGATCACGTAGCTTGGCTTTATTCTCTACTGTACGCTTATGCTTCTTTGTAATGGACAGTTGGTATTAATATTTGCGGTCTTGATTGTCTGCACTGGTAGTTTGAGGAAGTTTTTGACGTTCTTTCGGCAAAAGAACTCCAAATTTTTAAACCATATAAAAATCTTCAAAATGTAGTGAATTTATTCCCAGTATAGCTAACAGCCTAATTGCGGAGAATCAGAAGAAACATTAACTAAGTTTTTTTTATTATCTCGTGATTGTTAACCATAACAAGATCCACTAAAAGTGTAAGGCACAGATGCGCAAGCTTAATACATGCTCCTACCGTAATGTCCATACGCACGTAACGTAACCGCAAAACAACGCGAGGACTAGTTTGACAGTGTTTTACTAAGTGGAGGCTTGACGCACTGTTTTGTTATTTTTCACAAAAGACATGAGACAGTAACAAATTATCTCGCCGTAATACCGCGTGAATGATGAATACGTTACAATTTAGAGAAAAAAGTTACAAACCTCTGCTATCTTCTGTTTCAGCTGTTCAAGCTGCTCTCTTTCTTTTTCTCGTTTTTTCATCAGCTGCATGGCTCTCCCAGCCTCACTGGCAGCTCCTTTGTACTGCGCCATGTTGCTTACTTTGCTTTCGACGCTTGCGTATAAGTCACAGATAACAAACAGTAGAAAGATAAGTTAGACTCTAAAATAAAATGTTTAGTTTTCCAGAATTGAGAGGGCAGACCATCCAGCACACCATAATAACAAAAATGGCGAGGACGAAGTGCATGCTGGGTAGATAGGCCAGATGATGCCTTCATGTACCTCAAGAAACCTTGGAATTTTATCGCGTTCCAGCCCGGTCAGAACTGGGAAATTACAAGTTGAAATATCCAACTTCCGACCTCAAAGCGTTTCAGTTGCATGGTTGTGCATGACGCTAAATGTAAACAATAAACGTAGCTGACCGTGACAAACTTATGTTTCTTTGGCAAGTTTATGCACAGTTAACCCCTCAGCGGTGCACTTGGTGTTAATTAAAAGGATGGCCATTTTATTAAAAACAACTGAAAATACACGTTACTCGTTAACTGTGTATCCTTCTGACTAGAGCAGTCGGTAATTTTTAACATTTTCCTGAATAACTTTTGGGTAGAGAAGATGATTTTCTGAGATTGTTTGCTGTAACCAGCTACCTGATAACATTGACAAAGTATTTCTACATCAATTTACATGCAGAACAAGTTTTACTATTTGATATTGGTATGTATTATTTTAATTTAATACTTTACTTTGCCTTTTAGTTTTTGCTACTCGTGAAGTGAGTTCACAAGTAAGTGGCGTTGCAGGGTAGTTTTTATAGTTGGAGATTGGAAATTTCCGAGTTACGATTTGCCTGGAACGCATCATTAGTCCCTCCCACCCGAGATGCGAGCTTTAGGAGTCGAGAAGTAGTGATGGCGAGATGAAGCTTCATGAAGAATTGAAGCTTTCCATCCAGTTGATTCACAAATGGGCCGAATGTTCATGGTGCTTCATTTGCTCTACTGTGCTATCAAGTGAACAATAAATGTAAAACGGGCAGAATTATTATAATGGTACCACGGCTTTGGTGTGTGAAGCTTTGAACTGAATAAATGAATGATAAAGGGTGAAAAGAGGAGCTACAGCAATGTGCAGTATGACAAAAAATATGGTGTTTTTTGAAAATGAAACCATGTAAACCTGTTCTGGTACGACCCCTAAATACGATTTTGAACCTGAAAATGAGCATAATACCACCTCTTTAAATAGGTTTCAATTTTGAGAAAATATGGAGATTTACCCCTAACACTAAAAGTAGTATACTAACATATTACAAAAGCAATCTTCATAGTAAACATGTATTATATTAGAGCAGTAGGTTCTTCGTGGTGGGGGGGTGATGCTGAAGGTCAGGAGTGCTGGACCATGGTGAGATAGAATATAAAACATGATTGTAAATGCCTATTATAATATGCCATTTATAAGGAATCACACTTAAAATATAATATTATTTTCTTTCTCTTATTTCAGTGTCTGCATCCATCTTTCCCCTTTCTTAGTCTCTGTATGCCTTCTTTCCTCAATCTTTGAAACTGATGTAAGTTGAAGACATGGCACTGTTATATTTATTCAAAATATATTTTACCACTTCAAAATAAGCCCCGCGACCCTGTACACAGTATAAGCGGTTGACGATGGATGGATGGACTTCAAAATAAGAAATAAAATTAGTAATACTGAGTTACTACTTATTAAACCTGTCTCACTTTTAAAAGTATAGCTTCGATAAGAAGCTAGGACTTTCATATTTACAGGTTCAGGTTTATCTACCAACATTAATATATCATAGTGGCTGAATGCACCATATTGGTGAACACTTTATACTTACTGGATATGTATCCACTAATTACATAATTACTTTGAAAAAATACCATCATATCACATCATCATCAAAGTTCTTGTGTGAGAACCATTTGAAAAAATACAACAAAAAAAAAATCACTAACTAACAAACTATCTATTGTTTGTTAAAGCTGTTAATGAAGTTCCAAAACTTAAAAATCCATAACTTTCTCATTCAAACCTATGGAGCTGTTTACAAAAAAGTTGAATGGACGTCATCTACAGCCAAGTCCAATTGCTCTTGATTCAACTTTTCTTGGATAAACATGACCTGGATAACTGAGAATCTTTACAGATGTGTAGGTTTGTCTAACCATCTCTCTCGTTCTCCCTCTCACAGCACAAGAATCACAGGGGGATTCAGTGGAGTCTAAAGATGATCTGCAGTGATGTTTTTAATAAACCAAACATTAAGCCAATGATGTGTTCTTTCTTTGTTGAAAAGGTACAAATGCAGTGTTTAATTACCTTAACTTAGCATCTCAAAATATTGACTTAGTATCTCAAGATAATGACTTAGTATTTGATAATAAGTTAGTATATCAAAATTTTGACCTAGTATTTCAAAATTACAGAAGCGCATTGCATACACACAAGAATAAACACTGTAGCTTATAATTATGAGGAAAAAATGTGGTAATTACAAGATCAGCAATCAGCACAAATGGAAAGGTGCTACTTACTGGCCACTGCTGTGCTCAGCAGACCCACTGCACAGCCGCAAAAAGGTAAGGAATCAGCTTGATTAGCTTGATACTTGCAATGCAGAGGCTATAAGTTAATGGACATTTCGTTGCTAGTAGACTTTATAGAAGGTTTATAGATGTAATCCACAGCATCTGAGTCAGTGTAGACTGTCATGGCCTCTCTACGCCTCCCCTGGACTCTGTGTTGTGTTTTGGTAGGTGTTGTGTGGTGTCGTGTGGAGGGAAGAAGGCACCAGACACTGGATTTGGGATTGTGGTTGAGACCTTGGCTGGTCTTTATTGCGCCAATGCAACGATCCTCTCTCTGACTCACAGCAAATACCTTACATGACACGGAGAGTAAACATAAACACGCTTATCTTCTTACAAAAATAAATTAATTTCTTACTTAAATAATATTATAGTATCCAAAATAAAGAGCAATTAAAGAGGTGGTGTTTTGCTTTTTGGCTTTTTCCCTCTCCTTTATTGAGTTATATATCTTTTTTGTGCATTTAATTTGTTTGCAAAATGAAAAAGCCCAAAGTCCACTCCAAGTCCTCGGCCATTGGAACCCGCAAATGCAAGCCATTTATGGTAAACATAAATAAACTATATTCAATGGAGCAGTGCTGAGTATGAATTTGAGCTCAAGAGTCTGATAGCTTGGGGAAAAAGGCTGCAGTCTGGTGGTGCAGCAGCAGAAACTTCTATATCTCTTCCCAGAAGGCAGCAGGGGAGGAGGACTGTTGACGAAGTCGCCTATCAGAACGAAACCAACGTGGTAGCTAACGAATGACATCTGTACCGTTGTGTTCACTGTGGCTTTACTTTGTCTGTGCTTGTAAAAGTCCACTGTGTGCAAGTCTTGTTACATAATAGATAACAACTCTCTCTGTCTTTCTCTACAAAATGCTAAAATGTGTCGCCGTTAACCTGGGTTAACACATTTCCTGTAATTTATTTGCCTCCTGTATGTTCTCATGTAACCAGGTTACATAATTGTTAAAATGGAAAAATACATATAAAAAGGTAACAGTGCCGGATATCTGTATGCACACGTTTTCATGTATGTTGTTCTGTTCCAACAATTTAACACAAATTGTGTTGTTTCATTTATTTATGGTGATTGAATAGTGAATTTAAATCCACTATACGATTAATGTGTTGTTGTGTCAATGCATTTTACTTTGGATTTGCCACTAGACAGAGCATGCAATGTTTGTCCACATGAGATGACAATTCTACACTATTGTCCTTTGTCCTGAATGCAACTGTGGAATAACTCTGCTTTTACTACAAACCTGACGAGCTCAGAGAGATTGAGTTAGACAGGCGACATACCACAGAGATCATATATGCACATTGCTACCCTAACTGGTACATGCTAGAGAGGTTATCAGGCTGAGGTGATCTCAGAGTACAGTAGGTTTATGGCAGTTTGAAGGAAACCTCTTGTGCGTGTGGTTTGTCAATAATTTTTTGCCCATTTTGTATTTTGAAGTGCCAGGGGAGTAGATTGCAGAATCCGTCCAGATGTGGAGCACCTGTGTCCACCTCTACCCGATATAAAAGTCCCAGCTTCCAGCTCATGCTCCTTGCTGTTTTGTTTAACTTTTTGTTTTTACTTTTATTCCACAATATATGAACACTAGTGATTTAAAATTATGACTCTAGGTTCCAATCCATAGGTTCTATCATTATAATTACTGTTTCAACACATTATTTCAAGTCATACAAAACAACTGTTACATTTGTAACCTTTTAATATCGATGTTTTCATGA
>NC_060157.1:24373860-24389081 GCF_021292245.1 Micropterus dolomieu | reverse complement strand
CATTTATGGTAAACATAAATAAACTATATTCAATGGAGCAGTGCTGAGTATGAATTTGAGCTCAAGAGTCTGATAGCTTGGGGAAAAAGGCTGCAGTCTGGTGGTGCAGCAGCAGAAACTTCTATATCTCTTCCCAGAAGGCAGCAGGGGAGGAGGACTGTTGACGAAGTCGCCTATCAGAACGAAACCAACGTGGTAGCTAACGAATGACATCTGTACCGTTGTGTTCACTGTGGCTTTACTTTGTCTGTGCTTGTAAAAGTCCACTGTGTGCAAGTCTTGTTACATAATAGATAACAACTCTCTCTGTCTTTCTCTACAAAATGCTAAAATGTGTCGCCGTTAACCTGGGTTAACACATTTCCTGTAATTTATTTGCCTCCTGTATGTTCTCATGTAACCAGGTTACATAATTGTTAAAATGGAAAAATACATATAAAAAGGTAACAGTGCCGGATATCTGTATGCACACGTTTTCATGTATGTTGTTCTGTTCCAACAATTTAACACAAATTGTGTTGTTTCATTTATTTATGGTGATTGAATAGTGAATTTAAATCCACTATACGATTAATGTGTTGTTGTGTCAATGCATTTTACTTTGGATTTGCCACTAGACAGAGCATGCAATGTTTGTCCACATGAGATGACAATTCTACACTATTGTCCTTTGTCCTGAATGCAACTGTGGAATAACTCTGCTTTTACTACAAACCTGACGAGCTCAGAGAGATTGAGTTAGACAGGCGACATACCACAGAGATCATATATGCACATTGCTACCCTAACTGGTACATGCTAGAGAGGTTATCAGGCTGAGGTGATCTCAGAGTACAGTAGGTTTATGGCAGTTTGAAGGAAACCTCTTGTGCGTGTGGTTTGTCAATAATTTTTTGCCCATTTTGTATTTTGAAGTGCCAGGGGAGTAGATTGCAGAATCCGTCCAGATGTGGAGCACCTGTGTCCACCTCTACCCGATATAAAAGTCCCAGCTTCCAGCTCATGCTCCTTGCTGTTTTGTTTAACTTTTTGTTTTTACTTTTATTCCACAATATATGAACACTAGTGATTTAAAATTATGACTCTAGGTTCCAATCCATAGGTTCTATCATTATAATTACTGTTTCAACACATTATTTCAAGTCATACAAAACAACTGTTACATTTGTAACCTTTTAATATCGATGTTTTCATGACAAAATGACAGTTAACAGCTGTAAATGAAAATATCATGGTGGTATTTAAAGTTAACATTTTGCTTATATGCTAGAAAGTTAAAAATGAAAAGCTGATGTCCAAATAAAACCAGCATAAAACATTTGTTTAAGAGACAAATGTTACATTTACTGAGAAGTTACTACTTTGCACTACATGTATGTGCAAACAAAGAATTATCTGGACGTTGAATAGTTTTGAAGCCTTCAAAGAGGTGTAACTTATTGAGACCTCTGAGATGGTCATGTGTGGCTTACACGGTGTAGATTAACCAATTTACCACAGGTGCATTCGATCAGCTCTGAGACCTCAGAGTTTGAAAAGTCACAATTTATGACACCACCTGGTTGGATTCATAATTACTCGGTATGCAGGTGATTCTTTGTTTCAGCACTTACACACAGGTTGATTTGGATGTGTGCTTGTTCTTTTATGTTTAAAATAGACAGACCAGGAGTTAAGGCACTCCTCAAACTTCAGGCTCTGGTACTGGGTTTAAGGGTCCTTATTTTGTCTTTAAGTATGAGGTAGAAAGTGGAAATACTTATACACACAAAGAAATATACTGCATAATTGGCAACATTTTATGTGAAACATGAACCATTTTGGGAGTATTTTCACTTTCAATTTACACTACATTTATCTCACTTAGCAAGAGTTCAGTTTTAATGTTTTATGTTTTATCTTTGTTGCGTGATAAATATATATATACATACATAAAAATGGCCATGAAACACAAATGTGGACATTATTGAATACTAACATTAAATGTAAAAGTAAACAGAGGAAGGGAAGGCCTTTTCTACGTCAGTCCATGCCAACAGATACAGACGTCCAGCACAATGAGGATGCATCCCAGGTCTCTGCAGCTCTCTGGGCACCAGGTGGGACATCTGTTCCACACTGTGAATATGGGAGGAAAATAAATGTGTAATAAATGCTTCAGGTAATGAAAAATATAAAGTTATATATATGAGTTATATGTTGACAATGCTATTATGTCAAATATTGGAGAAAATGGAACAAAGAGCAACACCTCAAAATGTATGAAAATCTTTAAATAGCTAGCTTTTTGTGTTGTCCTTTAAAGACAGACAATGGAAAATGCTGTCATAAGTTAAGTAACCAAGACAAGTATTTAGCAGTTAAAGCTGTGTAGCAGACACAACAACTGACCACAGAAAGAAATGTGTTGTAACAAATATGCAAGTCCCTTTGTCTGTCAACAGTCATATTCAAGAAAATAATCTCACACAGCGCTGTCTATTACATTAACACTCAAGTCAAAAATAGCGTGTGGGGAATTAGAGTCTTTAACGTAAGCTCTTGGGCAATAAATGTTAACAATAACAGTTATGTCTAATGGTTTTCAAGCTAAATAGCTATCATATGTAATCTAGCACTAGCTTATTGACGTGACAAGTAATATAATCAAGTGACATCCAAATAAACGACTCGTAACTATAGCTAGCCTATGTGAAAATCTAATTCAGGTTCATTGATATGCTTCGGATTGTTCATTTGAGATGTATTATGCATTTTTAACCTTGTTTAGTATAATCTCAATAACAGATAAATTGTTATTTCAAGTTTTGTTGTATATTTTCAGGTTTACTTACCTCAAGTGTAACGTTAAGCTGGTAATGATATGGCCATCAGCTACTAACCACCAACATTGACTTGCCTCTGGGGGGTTTTAGCCGATTAGCTACCTCCATGCTAACAACGCAGAGTAGCATATTAGCTTAGTAGCCATAGGTGCATGGTTTCAGGAATCATGAACCTCCTTCAAAACAGATGTTAAGAAATCAACGGGTGACGTCACAGACACTATGTTGATTTTTTATACAGTCAACCGTCATAATACACACAGAGTAATATGCGCAGCATATCGACACAAAGGTATCAGTCATTGTCTCCTCAGAATTGACTTAGTGAGCGGGCCAACCCAAGTTTATTGACAGGTTGGGCTCATAAGGAAAAGGCAAAAGCAATAGATCTTGTGAGAGAAAGGCAATGGCAAATTTATGTATTTATTATTTTATTTTTTTTTTTTTTCTTTCTTTCTTATATTTACACATTTATTTTATTATTATTTATTTTATTATTAATTAATTCATTCATTCTTGCATCTATTTCCACATTTATTTATTCTTTCATTCATTCATTCATTCTTGCATATATTTCCACATATATTTATTTATAAGTTTATTGATTGATTGATTGTTCTGGCACTTTGGGTTTTCCATATTTTTCAGATTAACGTCATTTTAAAAGATAACATTAGGGACAGGATTTTTTTTGTTATGATCAGCAACTCATGTGTTACCAGGTGCTATTTTGTACAAATGTGAAACAACTTTTGTATAATGTGCCTTGAGAGACTGGAAGTTGCACGGTATTTCTTTTGTCCTGACCAGTTGGGACACAAGAAACATAGGGGTGGGACAGCAGAAACACACTGGTATACATTCAAAGTTTACCGTATAATATGTAATTGCAACTGCTCACTGGCTCAGCGCCTGATTGCCTGCCTATTTAAATATGATTTATTTTAAAAGATGAGGTCAACCACATGAGAATGCATTAGCGTTAGTGTTTCAATCATCTCGACAGTGAGTCCTAATTGTTAAACTCTATATTCTTCTAAACTGGAAAACTTTGACACGGCAAACTTCAGGATGTGTTAAAGTAGAACATGGGAACAAGGTTATTCCCACGTTTTTGTTAGATTTTTATTCATTCACTGGATCTTGCAGGGCTTGTATAAATGTGTACAGTTGCCTAGAAACCAGGGATGGGTCAATTTACCCACTGGTTCATCTTACCCCACTCTCCCCTACTGTTGCCCCCTCCCTTTCTTTACTCTGCACTTCTCCTTTTGTCGGCATCAGCAGCACAGACAGCCACAGAGAGCGTGTCAGCGTCTGTGATTCTGCGGCGCGCTCCCGTCATCACGTCAGGAGGCAGCCCGCTGGTCCTGAAGCTGACGCGGATGATCATGGCGGTGATTGAAGAGCAACGCTGAGTTCGTTCTTCCAGTTTTCTCCCCCTTTTCCATTAATTCTTTTTGATTACATAAAAGGACAACATAGTGAAAAAAACACTGCAGATTTGGCCTTATACCTTTCTCCACCTCCCTCCCGTCTCCTGAGCCGAGACTGAGATGGGGAACGAAGCAAGTATGGAGGGCGGCGGGCAGCCTGGTGAGCCAGGAACTGCTGGGATGATGGGGTCGGTGATGACTGGACCTGCAACAGGACCGGGGGTAGGGCAGCACATGAAGCCGGTCAACGGAGCTGCCGCAGGAGGGGGGATGGGAGTCGGAGGACCTGGGATGGAAATGACGAGGTAGGAGCAGCAGTTTAGGCGTTTTGGGTAAATGGGGATGGGTGGTATTCTGGGTTTATTACATCCCAGTGTGTGTTTTAACACGAACACGGTTGATTAATAGCCAGACACCAGCTGACGTTTGGTTCAGATTTTACAGGGATGGCATTAACAGGGTGTAACAAAGTGTTTCTCTCTCTCGTGCATGATGTAAAGGAGGACATATGAGGATCTGAGTGTGTTATTAACAGGAGAGGAGTGATTATCCCGTGTCACACTGGATGCTGAAATTAAAAACCTGAGAGCTGTCCGTGGTGCTGAAATGGTTCATTTGAACAGTTTGACATTGCATGTTAACGTGGCTTACAACCACCATGCCCCTGTGCTCTACGTTGCTGTTGTCATCAGCTAGCCTCTACAGTTGCTATTTTGATCTCAGATTTGATTTTATTCTATATTATACTGAAAAATACAAAACTGAGCCCTTGTTTGTCTCTATTACCAATTGAGAGCTGTAATGTTTAAGGGTGTCATTTATAAAAAATGACCATGAGATGTTTCTGTGATCTGTGTTGGAGATATGATACAGCTGGATGCTTCTTTCTGCATGGGCAATGTTTTGTGCATGTGTGCAAGTGTGTGTGTTCGTATGTTAAGGGCTTTGGGTGGCTAGGCTTATGTTTGATGGTGTGTATGGAGTAGGCTTACTAGTATTATCAGTAACACCACCGTTTCCTGTTAAGGCTGCAGTAGACAATTCTTTTAAAAATAACTTTTTGTTATTTTTGCTATGAATGTCAATATATCCTGACAGTAGTACATGGAACAGATCATCTGTGAAAAATCAGGTTCCTCTGGCTCCTCCTACTGCTCCTTATGCCAGTTGCAAAAATCCACCACTCCCTGGTCAAAACAACCAATCAGAACCAGGAGCAGTCTCTAATGCAGTATCAATCACTGCTCATGCACACTTGATACCATGGCGTTCGACGAGTGGCAAAGAGGCATGATGACAAACAGTAAGGAATGGCTTTTGAGTGAGAAACAGCTTTTGAAGGGTAGCAGTGAGGTTGTTTCTCAGCCACTGTGTTTGCAAAACGAAGCCGTGCTGAAGATATTGAGCTTGACTGAGGGAGAGCATGCACGAGGAGGGGGGCTGCACAACGTGTGCAAGAGCAGTGACTGACACTCCGTTAGAGACTGCTCCTGGCTCTGATTGGTTATTTTGACCATGGAGCGGTGGATTCTTTCAAATGGAATTAAGAGCAGAGGGAGGAGCCAGAGGAACATGATTTTTTTTGCTGACATATAAATAATACATTTGCATTTCAAAAAATGTCATGTTATGGCAGATATATTTAGACGTGTAATAGCAGAATCAACAAACCATGATATTTTCTATTCAGCATCTCCACAGTAAGAATTTGGGGATATTTTATTTGTCATTATTATTTAAAGCTGCTATGTGGACAATGAATTGACACATTACATTCATTCAGCTAGAATGATTAGATGACGGAGGTAGAATGCCATGTAAGCAAACTTTAATGCAGCCTTTTACACAAGAAAATGACAATATTTAATCTTTATCACAATTAAAATAAGAAAAATCCCACTTGTAATCTCATCTCAAAATGCTGATATTGTCAATATACAATATCTCCCAGTTTAGCATCTCCTGGATATAGTAAACAGGCTACTACATAACCATACCATGCCATAACATCAACAGAACTATAACAAACACCATATGTCATATGCCACTAAATCATGCTATTCCATAAAGCAACACAACTCCATCTCTAATCTCTGATTAATTTTGTCTCATCTTATGCAGATGCTAAATTCTATAGTCTTTACCAGAATCCAGGAATCCCAATTTACAGTGCCACCACATCAATAAAACCCTTCTCTAGTCAGGCTATGTTACAGAGGCCTACACAGGTTGATGTTTTGAGGAAATAATACCTGACTACGGCTACAGCTGGTATACACACATCAGGGCCTGTGTGTGGGGGTTATTTTCAGGACAAATCCAAGGTTTGATCCATGGCTCTGTAGAAGAGAAGAGAAGAGAAGAGAAGAGAAGAGAAGAGAAGAGAAGCACAGGACTATCCAGCATTATATAACACAGCGACTCAGACACCAGATGACAGCTTTAGCTCGCCTCTGATGAACGACAGCAGAGCTGAACTGCATTACTCTGTTTAGGGGATTCACAGTGATGTAGTTGCTTTTATAAAATATTTGGTGTTTCAGCACTCCTGATAAATCACTGCCAACATTTCAAATTCATTCTAAATAAAACGCGAGGGTCTTGCAACATGCAGTACCTCACATTAAGTATTTATAATGGCATAATACACGGCCAACAGATTGAATCACAAGCAGCGATTGCACCTCTCACCCTCACACACTCCCTCCCTCTTCTACACTGCTCTGCCTGACTGCCTGCTTATATTACTTTTTCTCCCGCTGTCTCACTCTGCCTCTGCGCACATGTCTTCTTTCTCTTCCTTTTTCTCTCTGTCTCTATGTCCTTCTGTCTTCTCATCCTTCTGCACACTTGCTTCTTTATATAGGAGAGAGGATTTCTCTCTGCTTCTTAAAGAGGTGGTATAATGCTAATTTTCAGGTTCAAAATCCTATTTAGGGGTTCTACCAGAACAGGTTTACATGGTTTCATTTTCAAAAAACACCATATTTTTGTCATACTGCATATTGCTGCAGCTCTTTTTTTCACCCTGTGTGTGAAGGCTTTGATTTACCAATGGAGTGATACATCTTGTCTCTAAATGATCTTTGTTGGGAGTTGCACATGTGCAGTTCCTAGTTAAGGACTACTAGCCAACCAGAAGCAGAGAAGGGCGGGCAAATGAGAAGAGAAGAGAGCCAATTAGTGTTTTTGAGGGCGTGTCCGACTAGACGCTTGGCAAGCATTATATGAGGCGCATTTAGCTTTCATCCCTGTGATGTCACAGGGATGAAAGGGAAATGGCAAGTAGTTCAAGTAGTTCAGAGCAGAGTATTCTGTGGGAGATGGGAACTCCCTTTAGGGTGGACTTTTTCACTTTGCAAACCTATTACATGCACAAAAATGAATATAACTCAATAAAGGAGAGAGGAAAAGCCAAAAAGCAGAATACCACCTCTTTAATTAACACACCACTCATTTATTATTATGTGATTATAAAACTGTCATCATTCAAAGGTTTTCTCAATGTGAACCTACTTGAAATACCAAAACCAACAATTAGAACTGCAAGCAGCGTTGGGCGGGCCCTGACTTGTGCCGGGGAGTGTCGCGGAGATGTGGTTCTGAAGTATCACTACTTTTGTACTGTTCAGGAAGGAGTCAAACGTCACTACCTGTTTCCCCTGTGTGGTGCTAGAGAACACCTGCTAATCGTAGGATGTGTACCAGTACATGAAGTGTGGACCGCGTGGTGAAAATGTCACGTAATTCAAATTATTTTGTCAAAAAGGCCATACATCCTGTTGCCAGTTGGTGGCGTTATGATATTGAGTGAATTTTGGCATGAAGAAGCCAGGACTCTAATCTAGCACGTAAAGTTTGGTACAGATCTGAGCATGTACACTGAAGTTATAAAAACTTCCTGTTTCATGACGAATCATCGATATTGGACACTGTGCCAGTTACACAAAAACTCATATGCTTCATAACAGAGCATCATCAGTGTCTTAAGGCTCTTGTGAGACTGTTTTAAGGTAGATGGTGCCAATGTGCTAGGAGTAGTACATCACAGCATAAAACTTTCTTTTGCCAGTGGGTGGCGCTTTTACGTTGAGTGAATGAAAATGGATGTGTTCAGGACAGAACTCTCAGCCTTAGATGTGAGCATGTACACTGAAGTGATAACAACTTGTTTCATGGCAAATCATCAATTTTCAACGCAATGCCACGGACACGCCCATCGACGAAAATGCACAGATAGCAAATCTTTTAACTATCGGTGCCTTTAGAATGCACGGCATGCACACATTTTAAGTCGATACGATTAATTCTGTAGTAGGAGTTTGTTAAAGTACCTACCGTGTAAAAGGAATGAAATTGCACAATCAAATCAAAATTGCTGACTTCCTGTTGCGTTTTGGGTATGACTTCAATAGGCTTTTTTTGTGTATCTTGGGATGATACCACAAAAGTTTCGTTCATTTGGATGAAAGAGGCCGTAGGGGCTGCATTGTTGGTGGTTCACTTCCTACTGCTAACAGGTGGCACTATAAAGATGAGTGAATTTTGTCCTTTAGATATGTTCAGGGTGGGACCCTTATGAAACGTGAAATTTAGTACAGATTTGAGTATGTACAGTGAAGTTGCAGTGAACTTCCTGTTTGATGGCGAACCATCGAACTTGCTGTTGAACTTGCCATGCCACAAACAAGCTGTTACACAAAAACTCACCAGCTTCACAACAGAGCATCATCAAAGTCTTAAGGCTCTTCTGAGACTGTTTTGAGGTCAGTGTGGCCAACCTGCTAAGAGTAGTACATAATAGCGGGAAATTTGACATTTCCTGTTGCTAGTGGGTGGTGCTATGACTTTTAGAGAAGGTTGGCTTAGTGATGTACTCAGGGCAGGACTGTCATACATGTACATTTTGGAACAGATGTGAGCATATACACTGAAGTTATAACCGCTCTGTAGGGAGCAAGCCATTTTGCCATGCCCATGCAGGAAAACCATATGACACGTAAATTTTCCCTTGAATTTTGTGCAAAGTTTGGTGAGTTTTTGAGGATGTTAAGGCAAAATTGAGGTTACTTTGCAGAAAACAGAAGACAAAGAAGAAGAAAATTAAAGCTGCAAGCAGCGTTGGGCAGGCGTCAAGGTGTGAGGCAGCCGCCTTGCAGATTCTGGAGCTCTGCCACTGTGGCTGTGAATTTGCCACGAGCTTCAGATGCTGCACAAAGGTGTTAAACATCACTTCCGGTGTCCCCTTTGTGGTGCTACAGAGCACTTGTCACTATTTATTATAACTGAATATTGGCATGAAAATGTGTTCGGGGAGGGACTGTTATCAAGCACGTAGATTGTGGTACAGATTTCAGCATGTCAAGTGAATTTGTGACAACTTCCATTTTCATGGCGAAACATGGAAATTTTGCTGCCACGCCACGGATACACCGTTGAAGGAAAACTCACATGCTTTACAACATGAAATCATCAATGATTCTGAAATTGTTTTGAAGTAGATATAGCCAACCTGCAAGAAGTGCTTCATCACAGCATAGAAGTAGTTACTTTCTGTTGCCAGTAGCTTGCGCTATGACTATGATTCAGGGCAGGAAAATGTATCCCACATTTGGTGCAGATGTGAGCATGTAGACTGAATTTACAACAACTTCCTACTTTATGGCAAATCATCAATTTTGGACGACACGCCGTTTCACAAAAACTTACTATTGTACAACTTTTAATTGTGAGTGGGATTAGACTAGACTGCGAAAATCTGAAGTCGGTCGGACTAATTCTCTAGCATGAGTTCGCTAAAGTAAGGAGTGTGTAAATCATCCAAAAATAACCATGAAATTCAAAATGGCCAAGTTCATGTTGGGTTTAGGGCAACACTCCAAGAGGCTTCTTGATACATCTGGACATGATACATGTCAAAGAAATTTCGTCTATGTAGGTGAAACGTGCTGCGGGTGCTGCTTTGTTAAAGGTAATTTCCAGTTTCCAGCAAGTGGCGCTATGACTATGGGTGAATGTTGGCATGTGGATGTGTTCAGGGTGGGAATCATATTATACATGTAAAATTTGGTGCAGATGTGAGCATGTTTACTGAAGTTATAACAACTTCCTGTTTCATGGCGAATAATTGATTTTTGATGCACCAAAAATCAATCTGCACCACGGGGGCCGTGCGAGCCAACCCGGGCGCCCCACGAATGTCAAGGGAGCCGAGGTTGCGGGCCCTCTAAGCGATGAACGAGATTCTCTGTGTAATGTCAAAATCCTATGTACTCGAATTACATTTTCCTGCACTGTTCAGTTTGCAATAACAGCACCACCTATTGTCCGAATTGCATGAAATGTCGCATACAGCGTCGGGGGCCCGTAGTGAATAAATGACCAGTTTCATATAATATATAAAATGAATGTAAGTCAATGTGATTTTTTGAAACATATTTAATTTGCAATAACAGCGCCACCTATGGGCATCTTAGGGTCAACTATGGTCACTGGAGTCAGGAGAGCATCCTGAACAATTCGGCTCAGGTTTCATGTCAATGCAACTTGTGCTTTTAGAAGAACAGATAATTGCTGCCACTTACGGGCTAATTGCACCAAATTTTGCACAGCCCCTGATGAAGGCATGCCACCACCAAGTTTGGTTTTAATCGGCCATTCCAAACTTAAGATATAACATCACTTCGTTTTTAACATTCGGCATAAACATTTGTTAGATTCTAATTGGAACAGTTTTTCGTGTATGGATCTGGGGACCACAAACTTTTATCAGCTTCATGCAAAGATGGTCTGTACCAAGTTTGGTGCCAGTGGGACTTGCGGCTTCGGTGGAGTTAATTAAAATAGGTTTTGCAGTTTCTGCAATTTTGTGGTGTCTTTCTATGGTGCCTGCCCGTAGGAGTGAGGTAAAAAAATCGATTCTTAAATGCATTGCGATGCGGATGTGGGAAATTCTAAATCTATTAACAAATGTCAAAAATGTTTTATCTAAATAATAATTAATAACATAATGTTCACGAAATGCAAATGGCAGAACTCTCTTAAGTGCAGGGGAGCAGCGCCTGGACAGTCGGTGGTGTGCACACAACAGAGACCAGTGATCTCTGTTACTGGTCTCAGACTAGTGTTCCCCTTGTATTCGACACATTGCACAAGCTGATGAATGAATGACCACCCTACTAAAATTTAGTATGCTCATCAATATGCGCAACTAATTATTTTCACTGGCACAGTGAAAAGTAAAGTCTGTTGTTTCCGCAGTTGCTGGAAAAGTGAAGGTGGTTAGCACTAGGTACATAAGTACATCTTGAAGTACATCTAAGCTACTTAATTTTTTTTTATATTTTATAGTTATGATACATACATACATACATACACAGTGGGGAGAACAAGTATTTGATACACTGCTGATTTTGCAGGTTTTCCTACTTACAAAGCATGTAGAGGTCTGTAATTTATATCATAGGTACAGTTCAACTGAATCTAAAACAAAAATACAGAAAATCACATTGTATGATTTTTAAATAATTAATTAGCATTTTAATGCATGACATAAGTGTTTGGTACATCAGAAAAGCAGAACTTAATATTTGGTACAGAAACCTTTGTTTGAAATTACAAAGATCATACGTTTCCTGTTGTTCTTGACCAGGTTTGCACACACTGCAGCAGGGATTTTGGTCCTTCTCCAGATCCTTCAGGTTTCGGGGCTGTCGCTGGGCAATACGGACTTTCAGCTCCATCCAAAGATTTTCTATTGGGTTCAGGTCTGGAGACTGGCTAGGCCACTCCAGGACCTTGAGATGCTTCTTACGGAGTCACTCCTTAGTGTCCCTGGCTGTGTGTTTCGGGTCGTCGTCATGCTGGAAGACCCAGCCACGACCAGTCTTCAATGTTCTTACTGAGGGAAGGAGGTTGTTGGCCAAGATCTCGCGATAGATGGCCCCATCCATCCTCCCCTCAATACGGTGCAGTCGTCCTGTCCCCTTTGCAGAAAAGCATCCCCAAAGATTGATGTTTCCAACTACATGCTTCACGGTTGGGATGGTGTTCTTGGGGTTGTACTCATCCTTCTTCTTCCTCCAAACACGTCAAGTGGAGTTTAGACCATAAAGCTCTATTTTTGTCTCATCAGACCACATGACCTTCTCCCATTCCTCCTCTGGATCATCCAGATTGTCAATGGCAAACTTCAGACGGGCCTGGACATGCGCTGGCTTGAGCAGGGGGACCTTGCGTGCGCTGCAGGATTTTAATCCATGAGTGTGTTACTAATGGTTTTCTTTGAGACTGTGGTCCCAGCTCTCTTCAGATCATTGACCAGGTCCTGCTGTGTAGTTCTGGGCTGATCCCTCACCTTCATCATGATCATTGATGCCCCTCATTGAAGGTGAGATCTTGCATGGAGCCCCAGACAGAGGGAGATTGACCGTCATCTTGAACTTCTTCCATTTTCTAGTAATTGCGCCAACAGTTGTTGCCTTCTCACCAAGCTGCTTGCCCAATGTCGTAGCCCATCCCAGCCTTGTGCAGGTCTACAACTTTATCCTTGATGTCCTTACACAGCTCTCTGGTCTTGGCCATTGTGGAGAGGTTGGAATCTGTTTGAGTGTGTGGACAGGTGTCTTTTATACAGGTAACGAGTTCAAACAGGTGCAGTTAATACAGGCAATGAGTGGAGAACAGGAGGGCTTCTTAAAGAATAACTAACAGGTCTGTGAGAGCCGGAATTCTTACTGGTTGGTAGGTGATCATATACTTGCGTAATGCAATAAAATGCAAATTAATTATTTAAAAATCATACAATGTGATTTTCTGGATTTTTGTTTTAGATTCCGTCTCTCACAGTTGAAGTGTACCTATGATATAAATTACAGACCTCTACATGCTTTGTAAGTAGGAAAACCTGCAAAATCAGCAGGGTATCAAATACTTGTTCTTCCCACTGTATATATACACACACACACATACATATATATATATATATATATGACATAACTATAAAATATAAAAAATTTGAATTAGCTTAGATGCCACGTTGCTGTAGCTTAGCTTGTTACATTTCACTGGGGGGTAGCTTCTGTGTAGTGAAGCTTCATTTAATGTAGAGTAGCTAGTAGCTTAGCGCACTACATTTTCCAAGTAGCTTGCCCAACACTGGTTAACAGTGTTCAACTTACACACAGGTGAAGATGATTGGCTGAATAAACAACAAAGCACTTTGATGTGTGCTGTGACCCAGCAGTTGCTGGGCAGAAATTGACAAAGCTAACTGTGATTGGTTCAGTTAAAGTTTTGCACATTTAAGTCATTTCAACTTCCATCTTTGACAGGATAACAACTTTCAGCTTTTTGGGTGTGAATGCAGAGTCCTGCTGAGTCAGCATTCACAGCCTAAGTTCCTCCTAAGAGAGGAGGAGAAAAGGAGAAAGAGGAGAGGATGGGAGGATGGTTAGAGTAGGAGAAAAGGAGTAGAGAAGGGTTTTATTTATTTCCTGTCAGTTTGCAGCAGAGAGAATAAAGACACACTGTGTGTGTGTGTGTGTGTGTGTGTGTGTGTGTGTTTGTGTGTGTGACGTCATCTATAGAGGGTAGCAGCCTTGGGAACTCGTCTCAAGATTTTTTTTTTAACTCGCTGGTTTGATCAAAACTTTAAATCTTCCTGCATCATTTTACACCAGAAATGTAGTATGTGAGGACACAAACTGCAAGTGTTGGGCACTTGTGATCCATATCCAGCACCCACTGCCATATTTCTGCCATTAAAAACTGCCAGGTCCCTGCCAGAGCTGGACTGCAGTGATGTTTCCATTTAACTTGTGGAGAATCCCTCACCTTACACCTTACACCTTACACCTTACCTCACTGATTAGTGCATCCAATAGCACAACAACTATCCAGCAGTTTGGTGACACAAAAGTAACAAACTCAAAGTAACAGTGTAGTCGATCACTGCTTCCTTGTCTTTTTTGCCCTCCAAGGGAGCGTAACCTTTACAACATGATATCACGTGAAAACTATAAATTGCGTGACTTAGAGTGAGTGACCTCATCGCTAGAGTGTAGCAGTATTTGGAACTCATCTGAAATTTTTCTCTTGAACGCTGGCTTGACCACAATTCAATTCTTCATGCATCATGTTACACCAAAAATGTAAATTTTGTTCTGGTTGCTCACATGGGCACATTTGTGGAATTTTGTCCAATCTGTACCACAGATTTCTGTGGTACAGATTGGACAAAATAGATAGATCTGTGACAGCAGTTTACTAGCTACACCAGCAAGTGGCAGTAGCGATATTGCCTCCCGTAAGTTGACAGAATATCCACTGTAGTACCTAGCTTCAACGTCATCTGTAGGAGACAACAAGGAGAAGGACGGTAGCCTGGTTTCAACCAGCAGCTAAAAAATAAAGTAGAATCAATGCTCATGATTCAGGATCAAGTTTATCCTTTGTCATCTTCATGTTAGTCTGCTGTGCAGTTTGCTAATTTTGTGTTGCCTGTGGTAAGTTTGATGTGTAAGTTAACATTACCCCATGTTACGTAACAATCTCACATGAAATCATTTAGTTCAAGTCCAGATATTATATGGATTTAACAATAATTGGTTATTCACACTAATCTTTTCATGTGACAACACTGAAGAAATGACACTTAGCTACAATGTAAAGTATTGAGTGTACAGCTTTTATAACAGTGTAAATCTGCTGTCCCCTCAAAATAACACATCACACAGACATTAATGTCTAAACCGCTAGCAACAAAAGTTAGTACACCCTTAAGTGAAAATGTCCACATTTGGCCCAATTAGCCATTTTGCCCCAATGTCATGTGACTCAAGGTGTGAATGGGGAGCAGGTGTGTCAAATTTGGTGTTATTGCTCTCACACTCCATCACACTAGTCAATGGAAGTTCAACGTGGCACCTTGTGACAAAGAACTCTGAGAATCTGAAAAAAA
>NC_060157.1:24321019-24373760 GCF_021292245.1 Micropterus dolomieu | reverse complement strand
CACCTTACACCTTACCTCACTGATTAGTGCATCCAATAGCACAACAACTATCCAGCAGTTTGGTGACACAAAAGTAACAAACTCAAAGTAACAGTGTAGTCGATCACTGCTTCCTTGTCTTTTTTGCCCTCCAAGGGAGCGTAACCTTTACAACATGATATCACGTGAAAACTATAAATTGCGTGACTTAGAGTGAGTGACCTCATCGCTAGAGTGTAGCAGTATTTGGAACTCATCTGAAATTTTTCTCTTGAACGCTGGCTTGACCACAATTCAATTCTTCATGCATCATGTTACACCAAAAATGTAAATTTTGTTCTGGTTGCTCACATGGGCACATTTGTGGAATTTTGTCCAATCTGTACCACAGATTTCTGTGGTACAGATTGGACAAAATAGATAGATCTGTGACAGCAGTTTACTAGCTACACCAGCAAGTGGCAGTAGCGATATTGCCTCCCATAAGTTGACAGAATATCCACTGTAGTACCTAGCTTCAACGTCATCTGTAGGAGACAACAAGGAGAAGGACGGTAGCCTGGTTTCAACCAGCAGCTAAAAAATAAAGTAGAATCAATGCTCATGATTCAGGATCAAGTTTATCCTTTGTCATCTTCATGTTAGTCTGCTGTGCAGTTTGCTAATTTTGTGTTGCCTGTGGTAAGTTTGATGTGTAAGTTAACATTACCCCATGTTACGTAACAATCTCACATGAAATCATTTAGTTCAAGTCCAGATATTATATGGATTTAACAATAATTGGTTATTCACACTAATCTTTTCATGTGACAACACTGAAGAAATGACACTTAGCTACAATGTAAAGTATTGAGTGTACAGCTTTTATAACAGTGTAAATCTGCTGTCCCCTCAAAATAACACATCACACAGACATTAATGTCTAAACCGCTAGCAACAAAAGTTAGTACACCCTTAAGTGAAAATGTCCACATTTGGCCCAATTAGCCATTTTGCCCCAATGTCATGTGACTCAAGGTGTGAATGGGGAGCAGGTGTGTCAAATTTGGTGTTATTGCTCTCACACTCCATCACACTAGTCAATGGAAGTTCAACGTGGCACCTTGTGACAAAGAACTCTGAGAATCTGAAAAAAATAATTGTTGACCCACGTAAAAATGGCCTAGGCTGAAACCCTGAAATTGAGCTGCAGCACGGTGGCCATGACCATACAGCAGTTCAACAGGACAGGTTCCACTCAGAACAGGCTTCGCCATGGTCGACCAAAAGAAGTTGAGTGCACATGCTCATTGCTAATGTGGCCACACAAAATATTTTCATTTAGGGTTGTATTCACTTTTGTTGCCAGAGGTTTAGACATTAATGGCTGCATGATGTGTTATTTTGAAGGGACAGCAAATTTACACGTTACAAATGATGAAAAGGTGTAATCAAATATTTACAAAAATGTGAGGGGTGTACTCTGTATACTTTTGTGAGATACTGTATATTCTGCTTGTGCAATGATGCAGGTTATTAACTCATTAACATTATTTATTATTTATAAACAATAACTAAACCAGATGATTTTTACTGTGTTGGTCTGGAATTAGCAAAAATAAAATCGTATATTTTCAAAAAAAACTATGTGACTATAATATAAATGTTATTAATATCATTTTGAAAAATCAGCTTTTTACACAATAATAAGCACATGCCATATAAATACCAGGCTGTGTGTAATAGTGTAACACAGAGAGACATACTTGGACAAAGATATATTGTGTTAACAAACACTTTGAATGGCCACACTCAGACAACTTGTGTTATAATATCATATTGTTATAAACACATAATAAAACACATTCTGAACAATCACCATGACTATTATAAGACAATAGCCAGCTATTATAAGATAATAGCCAGGGTAAGATGACTAGCTTATCCCATCAAAGTGTGGAGAACTGATCTACTCAGGGTCACTATGTAAATAGTGCTTGATGTTTGTCAACTGCTGTAGAAGAAAGCCTAATTTTCTTCCAGGTCTGGTGGGCTTTCACGCTGTACGTTATAAATTAATAGTAGTCAGGTGTTTGCTAATATGTCAAGCAGAAGTTGATCAGAAGCAGTAGCGCAACATCTTCACACAGCGCAACACACTGGTGTAGACAGAAAGTTAAAAGACAAAATAGTTGGCACACTTACTTGTTGCTGAAAAGAATAAGGTCAATACCGGGGTATAAGGTATTGTGTGGAAATTCAATTCATTAGGTGAAAGTAGCAAGCCCTCACAGTTAACTGGCAGCTACTCTGATCAAATAGTTAGCAAAAGCAAAGTCTTGCATAAGTCTTTAAACTATTTTGGTCTTCAAAAATGGTGTTTTTACATGAATACAGTACACACAAATGTCTTTGAATAAGCACACAAAGCAGCAACTATGCACTGATAATATAAATGAATAACAGTTAGCTGTTGCTTTTTCTATGTATAGGGCATAGCAGTTAGCAATAAGGTTTTGTCATGCATGTAGTACAATAAAACACACATACACACAGGTTTCCAAATGTTGTAGGTATGGATGTGAATTCCAAACAGAACAAACTATCAATATAAATAGGGGGAATTTTATTTTTTCACAAAATCTACCACTCAAACAAAAGCTCAGTAGAATAAAAAAATATACATTTGGACTAGAAAGAAATAGAAGGAAAAACTTGGCCTTCTTTGTGGGTTTGGTCAAACGGTCCACATCACACGCAATGTTTTCTTGAGATAGGCAGCGTGGAAAGTATTACCTGCAATGCCATGTCCAGGCCTGGCATGACCCATGATCGTTGTCTTCGCATGCCTCCTCCATTGCCTGTGGAAGGGATATGCATTTGTAGGGCTGGTGATCATACACTTTCCAATGCCATGCACAGAAGAATTCTTCAATAGAATTCAAGAACGGAGAGTATGGGGGGGGATTGAGTAAGTTGAAAAGTGGGTGACAAGTGAACCATTTGTGGACCAAAGCAACTAACGGTGGAAACTAACGTCACAGATGATGACATACCTGGGATGCTCTGGCCCCTGGTCATTAGGAATAACTAGTTTTTTGTAGAGGTGTCCAGAAATGTGATAATGTGTGCAGTGTTGTATGGAACTAAGTATGATGGTGAAGGACACCGTTTTGTCTAAAAGCCACACACATTGTTATGTTGCCACCATTTCTGCACCAGCGCCTTATTTTTGCAAGGTTGAAACCTGCCTTGTCCACATATATTAGCTTAATATGCATTGCAGCTGCATATGGTTCCATGACTCTCTGAAAGAGAAAAGAGAAAACAATTTTAGCACGGTGCAAAAAGACAGATATCGGTCAATATGACACTGCACACTTGCAGATCCAGTTCCAATGACAGGATAGTATCTGCACTTATTCATATCTCAGTTGTTTAACACTGAGTTTCTTCTGAAAGGGACTCTTTACAGCTGCTTCATCCTAACTATGTTACATTTTAGTAGACGAGACAGAGCAGAGAGACTCACTCTGTTGATGTTTTGGAACACTGTGTTATCTGCTAGTATGTGGTCCTGTAGTTTTCTGAGTTTGATGCAGATATTTGCAATGACCATATTTCCAATGTGGGTCTCCTGCTCTAGGGTGAACACTCAGCCTCTTTCACCAGATACTGGTTTTCTTGCAATTCTGTAAAAACATTTGATTGGTTTAGTAGTAGTGATCCTTGTAATTTCACTGCATATTACTGAACCAGTACCAGTGCTGTACAGCACTTACAGTTAATTACCGGTTCTCATTTCGAAATATCTGGATGATACATGCAACAGTATAGCGGTTGACATTTGGTTGAACCCGTTGCCCAGCTTCCCTCAAGCTCATACCATGATTGACAATATGGTCAACCACAACTCTGATTTCATCAGTTATTATGTTCCTTACTTCTCTTCGTCTCCCCTGCCCTCCTCCTACTTCTTCACCTCCTCGTCCTCTGCCTCGTCCTCTTCCTCATCCTCTTCCTTCTTCGCCTCCTCGTCTTTGTCCTCCTCTTCTTCTTTTAATTCTCACCCCTCATACTCTGTGTTCAATGTCAGCCTCCATTGTTAGCCAAACCAAATCTTTACCTGTGATTATTTATAGTGCTCAAGCTCTCATTGGTAAGTGAACTAATTATCTAAAAGTGTTTTCACATGTGTCAATGTGGAATGCCAATTGGCAAAATCATGTAGCAAAACATAGTAATGTTTCCAGTTTTGCTGGAAGTGTATTATTGAATTGCAAACTGAGTGTAAAGAAGTGCGTTGTGTTTACAGTTTTGATCATAGGGGTGTATGGATATTTGATCACTTAACTAGTAACATATGTTAAATTCAATTAATTTCAGTTTTATTTATATAGCACCAATTCATAACAAAAGTCATCTCTTTGCACTTTTCATATGAGGCAGGTCTAGACTGTACTCTTTGTAATATTATTTACAGAGACCCAACAATTCCCACAGTGAGCAAGCACTTGGCAACAGAGGCAAGGAAAAACGTCTTTTTAAGAGGCAGAAACTTTGAGCAGAACTATAGCTCAGGGTGGCCGGTCATCTGACTCAACCAGTTTGGGTTGAGTGGGGAGGGGGGGGGCAGCCAACACACAATATCCACACAGAAAACATGACCTTTTTAATGTAATTTAGACTTTACCAATAAGTGAAAGTCATAATCTGATTTGATGTTTATCTCTTTTGCTTTGTCCCTCTTTTTCAGGGGTCCAATGAGTCTGATGGGTAGCCCCAAGCCTGGCATGCATCAAGAAGGCCATGGAGGAAGAGGAATGACAGGAATAGGAGGAGGTGGAATGGGAGGAATAGGAGCAAGAGGTGAAATAGGAGGGGGCACGGGCACTGGTGGAGGAATAGGATCCCGAGCTGGTGAGCCCTACCGCCTGGCCGCTCACGAAAGTCCAACTCCCCCCCGACACCTGCAGTCAAGCCTGGGGCTCAGCACTGGGAAGGGCCCAGGTTCTGGCCATGGGATGGGTCACGATCTAGCCGGGTCCAGCATGGGAGGCCATGGAGGTCAAAGTCCTGGTCAGCATGCTTCCCGTCGAAACCTCCAAGTTGACTTCAATGGTTCCAGGACAGGCTCTGTGTCTCCTGACCACGGAGTGACGCCCACCTCGCCCTACTCTGTGCCGCAGATTGCACCAATGCCGAGCAGCAAACTGTGCCCAGTTTGCACCACTACAGAGCTCTCCAACCGACCGACTGGACCCAACTACAACACCTGCACCCAGTGTAAGGCCACCGTCTGTAACCAGTGTGGATTCAACCCCAACCCGCACCTCACTGAGGTAGGTCAGGTTCGACAAGGAGATGTATGTGTGTGTGTATGTGTTTTATTTTCCTGATGTCTTTTCTTTGCCACTGTAAATTTGCTTAGAAAGAGAATATTCTTGTTGATTTTTGGCTGCTTCTACGGAATCAATAAATAAATAATGCTGATTTATAGTGTTTGGATATTAATATAATTTAATCCTTTAACAAAGGGAAGTTTATTCCAAAATTTACTGAAGTTTGAGTCTGAAAACAGATTGAGCAGATACAGACGATTTTATCTGGTCTGTTGCTAAAGTCAGCGAGGAAGTGTTAATAAGACTGAACTGAACTGAGTGAAGGAAGTCAACGAGCCAGTGCAGAGAAAGTGATGTGAGAGAGATGGTTTGAGGCGAGGGAGATAAATGAGGTCAGTAAGAGAGATAGAGAGAGATCATAAAAGCTGAGTGAAAATCAGTTTCAACAAATCCTTCCCTGCTCACTATTCCTCCTATTTTATTTTAGTTCCTATAGGAAAAAATTATAATGGCAAGATTTAACTACACTATTTTGCCAAAAGTTTTGGGTCGCCTGCCTTTATATGCACATGAAGGTTGATGACAACCCATTCTTAAACACTAGGATTTAATATGGAGCTGGCCCATGAATTGCAGATATAATAGCTTCAACTCTTCTGGGAAGACTGTTCACAAGGTTTAGGAGTGTGTACATGGGAGTTCTTGACCATTTTTTTAGAAGCGCATTTGTGAGGTCAGGCACAGATGTTGGACGAGAAGGCTTGGCTTTCAGTATCTGCTCTTATTCATCCCAAAGGTGTTCTATTAGGTTGGGGTCAGGACTCTGTGCCAGCCAGTCAAGTTCTCCACATCAAACTTGCTCATCCATGTCTTGATGGACCTTGCTTTGTGCACTGGTGCACAGTCATATTGGAACCCAAAGGGGCCATCCCCAAACTGTTGCCACAAAGTTGGGAGCATGAAATTGTCCAAAATGTCTTGGTATGCTGAAGCATTAACAGTTCATTTCACTGGAACTAAGGGGCCAAGCCCAACACCTGAAAAACAATCCGACACCATAATCCCCCTTCCCACAAACTTTACACTTCGCACAATGCAGTCAAGCAAGTACCGTTCTCCTGGCAACCTCCAGACCCGGACTCGTCTGTTGGATTGCCAGACAGAGAAGTGTGATTTGTCACTCCAAAGAACACATCTCCACTGCTCTAGTGTCCAGTGGCGGCGTACTTTACACCACTGCAACGTTTTGCATTGCACTTGGTGATGGAAGGCTTGGATACAGCTGCTCGGTCATGGAAACCCATTCCTTGAAGCTCTATACAGCACTGTTGTCACACGATGTTTGGAGGTCTGTAGCTATTAACTCTGCAGAAAGTTGATGACTTCTGCATACTGTATGCCTCAGCATGCGCTGACTCCACTCTGTGATTTTATGTGGCCTACCACTTTGTGGCTGATGTTCTGTTGTTCCCAATCGCTTCCATTTTGTTATAATACCACTAACAGTCAATCGTGGAATATTTAGTAGTGAGGAAATTTCACAAATGGACTTATTGCACAGGTGGCAACCTAGCACCATGCTTGAATTCACTGAGCTCCTGAGAGCGACCTATTCACAAATGTTTGTAGAAGCAGTCTGTGTGCCTAAGTGCTTGATTTTATACACATGTGGCCTCAATTCAATGATTTGGAGGGGTGTCCTAAAACTTGTGGCAATATAGTGTATCTTTATATTTATGTATGTAAAAAGAGTACATAATTGAAGAAATAGAATATGCATGAATGAGCAAAGGAGCATGCAAGCTATGTGTGTGTTGTGTATGTATGACTTTTTACTGTGGGTCTGTAAGTGTGTTTGTGATAGACAATGAGTGTAAGGGCTCAACAAGTGGCAGTAATTCCTTCCTGAGGCACTGAGAGAATCTCCATTAATGTGCAGAAGGAAAAAGTACAGGTTGTGACTCTGTGTGTATGTGTGTGTGTGTGTGAGAGAGAGAGAGATCATTCTACTCGTGTGATGTGAAGACAGGAGCCAAACACTACAGTATTTGGCTTTCAGAGCGAGATAGAGGGAGATTTGCCTGAGAAGTAAAGAAAGAAAGGACAGATTAATCCAAAGTTATTCAGAGCTGGATGGTGGGGTGAGGCGAGTGAGAAAGGAGGTTAAGAGGCTCTCTTTGATTGATAGGAGGTTGATGCTTGCCTTTGGTGACAGGTTTAAACTATCAGCCCCAGTGTCAGTATCCGGTGACAATTATCAAATCTCAACATCCCTTGGCAGACAGGAAAGACTTCAGACAGAGAACATGACCACAGGAGGTGAAGAAGACAGATATATTAGAAAATCAAAAATCTTCAAGCGGTTGAGGGCTGGATTCAAAATCACACTGAAGTAAAAAACTGAAATCACAGGCTGATCCAGCTTGAGTGACTTGCATCATGGCAACTCATAATGTGAGTCATTGGGGGTATGGCGCCCAGTGCCTGTATGCACTCCCAACAATATCTGTGAATGACTCCTTACAGACCTGGATCGGGGCATCAGTGAGCTCCTGGACAGTCTGTTGAGCTACTTGGCGGCTGAAGTTTAATTGACATGAAGTGGTCCCTTAATTCCTTTGAGCAGGATTAAACGTGCAATGATCCTATTGAAAGTGAAGCATGATCTCATCTCTTGGCTGTTTTTCTTACTAGAATCAGCAGTTTCCATGCCAGCTACCCTACAGATTTGAGTCTTGGTGGTCACCTGTGCCATCCCAGGGCACAAACACCAATTAACGCTGCAAGCAGCATTGGACAGGCCCTCACGCCGTGATGTGCAGCAGGGCATGGTGTGGCAGCGGTGCAGTGGCAGGAGGTTAGGAGACACCTCACAAAGTAGTTAAACGTCACCCTCTGTGTCCCCTGTGTGGCACTACAGAACATCTGCAAATCATATGTTATGTCCCAGTACCCAGTATCAAGTGTGGACTACACTGACAAAATGTAATTTAAATTAAATGAGGTCCCGTTTACAGTAGGTCGCGACATTGAGTGAATATTTGCATGTAGATGTGTTCAGGGCAGGGCTCTTATCAATCATTATAAAGTTTGTCACAGATGTGAGCATGTACTTTAAAGTACCAACAACTTCCTGTTATATGGCAAATCATCAATCTTTGATGCCACCCCACAGACATACCCTTTAAAAAAACTCACAAGTAGTACAACTTTTAATCGTCAATGCCTTTAGATTGCACAGTGAAAAATTCAAGTAGATCAAATTACTTCTCCTGTTGGGTTTAGAGAACTGCTCCTAGAGGGTTTTTGTAGGTCTGGACATGAAACATCTGCCACCCAGAATTCCAAATTAATTGTTTAGAGTGGATCTGACTTTAAGTTACATTGTATTATTTATTATTAAATAATAGCAATAATTATTATTATTTAATTTAAATCTTGATGCCATTTTAACCCTTATCCCCAACATAAGTGTGATGCACAAACTACATCCAAAGCTATCCATATAAAGCTGTGCACAAGTTTTACAGACACAACCTCCCAGTGTCAGAAATGACTCCAAAGAGCTCCATCAAGCAGAAGAAGAATTCTCTTCTACTGCTGACAAGATCACAGCAATGATTGCAGCCTCCCAAATCAGACATTTTAAATGTGAGCATCCTGGAATTATTTTATAAACATTTGAGGTATGTGTACTTCCAGGGCAAGAATGCACCAGGTGTGAAAGAAACCCCCATCTTTAAGTCCTTGTTCTTACAGAACCTTTACCCATGTGTGCACACTGACATTGTACTTAGGACACATCAAGATAACCTCTCAATGTAGGACATAAGGAAGGTGACACATAAGGCTTGGGAAACTCTTTGCTTCCAAGGCAATGGGAAAAGCCACTGAGCCTACCATCTCCAAACTGTAGCATCACCCAGACCTACTGCCTCAAAAATCACCTTCACAACAGCTCAAAGGGGGTGACAAAATAGCACCAATTCACAACAACAGTTACAGTATCTCACAAAAGTTAGTACACCCCTCACACTGGTGTAAATATTTGATTATATCTTTTCATGTGACAACACTGAAGAAATTACACTGTTCTACAATCAGAATCAGAAAGAACTTTATTGCCTAGTAGTTTTTTTACATGTATGAGGAATTTGCTTTGGAGATAAGGTGTTACACTTAAACAATCATACAGTTGATAAATAAATGTAGAAATATATAAATGTGCAATAATGAGATGATATAAATAAATAAATTGACAAAATATAAAACATAGAAGAATAACTATTAACACTTAGCAACAAACAACAAATATGTGCAATATACCGGGTATGTGCAATGATGTGAAATGAAATAATATTTACATGTGCAAAGATATACAGTATTTGAGAGGGAAGGGGGAAGTGTCAGTGAGGCACCTGGGGCCTTGTTAATGAGGCTAGCTGCAGAAGGGTAGAAGCTGTTTTTATGGCGAGAGATTTTGTTCCTGATGGACCACAGCCTCCTGCCTGACTGTTACAGTTTGTTACCGGGATTGGAGGGGTCAGCTGCAATCTTTCCTGCATGCCTCAGAGTCCTGGAGGTGTACAGGTCCTGAAGAGATAGAAGTCTGCAGCCAATCACCTTCTCTGCAGAGTGAATGATAACGAGATGGTGATGGAGGAGGTGAGGATGGAGTCAATGATGACAGCGTAGAAGTGCACCATCATTGTCTTTGGCAGGCTGAACTTCTTCAACTGCCACAGGAAGTGCATCCTCTGTTGGGCCTTCTTGGTGAAGGAGGTGATGCTCAGCTCCCACTTGAGGTCCTGGGAGATGATGGTGCCCAGGAAGCGGTAGGAGTCCACAGTGGTGACTAGGAAGTCACACAGGATGATGGGGGAGGGTGGGGCTGTGCTCTTTCTGAAGTCCACTGCCATCTCTACTGTCTTCAGAGGGTTGAGCTCCAGGTGGTTCTGGCTGCACCAGTTGACCAGATGGTCAATCTCCCACCTGTAGGCAGACTCATCCCCAACAGAGATGAGCCGGATGAGGGTGGTGTCATCCGCAAACTTCAGGAGCTTGTCCTGCAGCAGGGTGCAGGATGCAGGGTGAGCCAGATGATGGTGTTGAAAGCAGAGCTGAAATCCACAAACAGGATCCTGGTGTAGGTTCCCGGAGAGTCCAGGTGCTGGAGGATGAAGTGAAGGGCCAATGTAAAGTAGTGAGTGTACAGCTTGTATAAAAGTGTAAATTTGCTGTCCCCTCAAAATAACACATCACACAGCTATTAATGTCTAGGCACTGGCAAGAAAAGTGAGTACACCCCTATGTGAAAATGTCAAAATTGGGCCCAAAGTGTCAATATTTTGTGTTACCACCATTATTTTCCAGCACTGCCATAACCCTCTGGCATGGAGTTCACCAGAGCTTCACAGGTTGCCACTGGAGACCTCTTCCACTCCTCCATGCGCTCCTCCACATTCTGTTTGAGGATGCTACACAGATGCTCAATAGGGTTTTAGCAGTGTCATTTCTTCAGTGTTGTCACATTAAAAGATGTAATCAAATATTTACAAAAATGTGAGGGGTGTACTCACTGTTTTGAGATACTGTGTTTCATTGCACTTTTCCTGTAGAGCAGGTGTAGACCATACTTTCTGTGATATTATTTACAGACTCAACATTTCCCACCATGAGCAAGCACGTAGCGACAGAGGCAACGATAAACTTCCTTTTAAGAGGCAGAACCCTTGAGCAGAAACATGGCTCAAGGTGAGCGACCATCTACCTCGACCAGTTGGGGGACGAGGGAAAGAGAGAGAGAGAGACAGAGGGCTGAGAGGGTGCGGGGGAGCAGCCAACACAATATTTACACAGAAATACAAACAGTGAAGATAGTAGTGGTACAGACTGAAAATGAATAATAGTGATAATTATAGTAATGTTAAGGATAATAATAACAATAGAACTAGTAATAATGTAGCAAAGGGTGTCGAGCAGAAACATGGTAGGTGCAGGCGACCTGCAACCATAGATCCAGATTCCTCAGCTCCAGAGCCAGAAATGCCTGTAGAAAGCGATTGGAGGAGAGGGACGAGGAAGCACTAGACTGCGGGAAGGGGAAGAAGTTGAATTAGTAACATGCATTAATGGGATAAGGTTGCAGACAGATGGAGTGAGAGAGGAGGAGAGAGGAGCTCAGTGCATCATGGGAAATCCCCCGGCAGTCTAGGCCTATAGCAGCATAACTAAGGGATGGTTCTAGACTCACCTGAGCCAGCCCTAATTATAAGCTTTATCAAAGAGGAAAATCTTAAGCCTACTCTTAAATATGGAGATGGTGTCTGCCTCCTGAACCCAAAATGGAACCTGGTTCCACAAGAGAGGAGCCTGATGGCTAAAGGCTCTGGCTCCCATTCTACTTTTGGAGACTCTAAGAAAAAAGTAACTCTTCATTCTAGGAATGCAGTGCTCAGGTTGGGTAATAAGGTACAATGAGCTCTTTAAGATAAGATGGTGCCTTACCATAAAGAGCAGAAGTGTTATAAATTCTATTCTAGGTTTTACAGGGAGCCAGTGCAGAGAAGCTAAAACAGGAGAAATATGATTTATTTTCCTGTTTCCTGTGCTGTAGCATTCTGGATCAGCTGAGGAGTCTTAACAGACTTTTTTGAGCTGCCAGATAATAAAGAATTGCTGTGATCCAGCCTAGAAGTACAAAATGCATGGTCTAGTTTTTCCACAGCATTTTGAGACATGTAGGTGAAAAAAAGTGGTCCTTGAAGTTTCTTTAATGTGAGATTTAAAGGACATGTCCTGATCAAACATAACTCCTCACGGTTGTGCTGGAGGCCAGGGCGATGCCATCTAGAGTTACTATATCTTTAAATAATGCATCTCTAAGGTGTTTGATTGATAGATACAATTGAGTATCATCTGCATAACAATGAAAGTTTATGGAGAGTTTTATGATAATGTTGCCTGAAGGAAGCATATATAAGGTGAACTGGATTGGTCCCAGCACAGATCCCTGCGGAACTCCGTTATTAACTTTGGCATCCATGGAGGATTCATCGTTAACATGTACAAATTGAGATTGCTCTGTTACATAGGACTTAAACCAGCTTAAAGTGGTTCCTTTAATTCCAATTTATTGTTCCAGTCTCTGTAATATCATGTGATGGTCAATAGTATGAAATGCAGCATTAGATCTAATAAGACCAGTACAGAGGCAAGTCCTTTGTCTGATGCAATTAGAAGGTCATTTATTATTTTCACCAGTGCTGTCGATGTGACATAATTTACTCCAAATCCTAAAATCTTGTTCTTATTTTCCTCTATTAAATTCGAGTAATACGCAACTCTGACATTACGGAAGGCCTTCCTGTAAGTTTTAAGACTATCTTGCCAGATTAAACGAGATTCTTCCAGATTGGTGGAATGCCATTTCCTTTCAATTTTAGGCGATCTTTGCTTTAATTTGCGAGTTTTGGTGTTTGCCATGGAGCTAACGGTCTTTGTTTTTTATATCTTCTTTTTTAGAGAGGCAACAGAGTCGAGTGTCATTCACTGTGAGCCTGAAGCACTATCAATCTGATCAATTTGGGAAGGACTGAAATTAGCATTAGAAATGAGCAAATTAGCACATTATATTGAGACATGGTAATGAATAAAAAGCTGATGGAATTACTTCCTAAAATTTCTTTAAATTTAGCTGCCTGCAGATAGACAGCTAGTCTAAGAATTTTTGGCTTATGGTGTGTGGAGCTCCTGAGCTCATTGACTATTCAATTGATGACCAAAAAACAGCAGGAGGGCATTGAGTGTGACTTCCATGTCTACCAACTCTGTAGAGATAGACATTCTCACTGTAGAGGCTGTAGAAGGCCCAACAGTATAACAAGCCAATAGACCGTTCAGATGATGACCACAGCCTCTCTGACCCCAGTTCAGGACATGGTTATAATCCATCAGACAGTGAAAGCACCACTGAATGCCCCTCTGCCTATGTTACCTGGAGTGGTACAGCCCTGAGCCACGAGTAAAAAGAAACTTAAAGCACAGGTCATAGTTAACCACAGAATCCCTTGTACTTACAGTAACACAGATACTAGCTTATCATAACTTACTTTTCTTAAAGTTACATTGGCAAAATTGAATTTGTTAGCAGTAGTAACAAACTCAAAACTCCTGAAATCAGTAATAGTTAATCACACTACTTATTATTTGGAAATTAATTTTTATTCTTCCTTAATTAATTCATACTGCAGCCTAAACTGTAAACTTCATGTAAGTGAAAATTACAGGTCTAGTATAGACTGCTGCAGACACTTCAGATGTTAGGTGGAGTTTTAATCAAGGTAAATGCATTTTGGCGTATATCTCCCACACAGTATGTTGCACATTCTTATTTCCACGTGTTCACTGAATTGAGCTGCGTCTTGTGATGTACGTCCATTTCTTGCTAAGAAAAATCATGATAAAAACATTATTAAAATAATTTTGATGATCCAATAAAAGCCCAACCTATAAAGAAACAACTTCCTGTAGGTTACGGTCAAAACAAGAAGTGATGTCATAGCTCCACAGAGGTCTGTCCGATTAACACAAAATTTAGGTCAGTACTTTTGACCTGTACTTTAATGCTTTGAGGTACAGACATTATCAAAGCTATCATGTGACAGGGCAATAGGCCTGAGACAGTTTTGGATGGTCAGATGATAGTTATTTTTAATAAACAAGGTGTTGTCCGTATTATTATGTGATCTCTATTATCCATCTGCAAACAGAAATAATGTCCCCCAATTTATTTTATGTTATAGCAGTTAGTATACTAGAAATGTATGTTAGCATAACACCATGAAAGGTAAAGGGTAAAGGTTAATTATAATAATTTAATTCTTTACTTTTTGTTTTTGAAAATGTCTCTAGGACCTTTTGACTATGTCCACAAATTGTTTTATTCTTTCCCATCTTTTCATTGTGATTTGCATTGTCAACAGCAAACTAAAAAATCAAGTGAATTTACTCTGTATTCTGATCTTTGAATATCCAGGTGTAAATAATAAAATCAATGATGTCTGAATCAAAAAATATTCTCCATAATCATATTAACAACACCTGTGTCTTTCATACTATGGCATGTCAGCATGTTGTGAAAAAGCAAATGCACATTTTATTGTTCTTAGACAAGTAAGCTATATTAACTACTAATAAAAAAGATCTGATTGAGGTAATGTTTCACCACCAAGCTTAATATAGACTTTTATAGAATCTTCTCCCCCACCCACTCACTTGTAGCACTCTCCTCCCGATTTAGCTATTGTATTAACTGCCAGATGTTACATTTTCAGTTGTTACATGCTGCAAAGCCCCATTACGTCTCAGTGGGAGTCCTTGGTTAAAGACGAAATGAGAAATCAATGAACAAAAAGTGTAGCTTTGTGCTGCTGCTTTAAGGGCGCATATATCACCTGATTGCATTATGCCATTGCACAGACAACGCTTCCTGCTGAAAATGTTTCTATTTTACTGCATTTCCAGCTCTATATTGTAGTTTTGTGACTCCTGCGTGGTAGCTTTGTATGTCTCAAAGTAAAAAATAAAAACATTCTAGCACTTCATGCAGGACGTAATTTCAGCCTCTGTCTGAAACAAGCTGTAGATGCTCCTGTCCCCATAAGCCTACTGTCTTCTGATTGGCCAAGACCCTAAAGCGTGCCCTGGGGAAGTGGAAGTGGCTAGATTGAATGTGTTTGAATGCATGCTTCTGTGTACACTATTAAAACACCGGTTTGTTATTTCCCAAACTATTGTTTACAATATAAACACAAATGGCACATTCTCATATGTACATGTTCGAGCCAGAATCCAATACAGACTTTAATGTTGGACAGCAAGAAAATCCGCAGCCACAATGGTTACAGCAGGGCACCTCTGCTTGGTGCAGCTTGCTCATGTGCAAATCACCATTAGCTCCCTAAAAACTTGCTACATCCAATGAAACTGGGTTCAGAAGGCATTAAGTTTGATTATCAATACCAAAGTCCTTTTAGGCAAGTCATGCCACTCGGCCGCTATCTTGGCAACGCCTCCAGGCAGCTATTTTTGACTAACAAGACCAGGCTCCTATCTGAATGAATGGGGAGAGAGCCAGGACTGCACTTTCACTGGTCACCGGGACATAAAAACTACATGAATAGAATCAGCAAAAAAGTTTGACAACTTTCCCCAAAATAAGGTTTAAAAAGTGTTTTTCCCGACCGGTTCTACTTCTACTACGGATGCGTCACCACTTCCGTGCGTGGGCAGTAGAAATAAAACAGACCCATATGTCAGTAGAACCACACAATTGGCTGAAATTGAAGTTTCCCACTTTGGCTGTTAAAAGCAGATGATTGGCTTTCTAGCAGGAGGGGCAGGATAACCGCCATCTTTACCATTACAGGCTTTCCCCATAGAGTTGTATGGTGAATGTGATTGAGTGGCGTGTCTCCTCTAAAATATCCCTGTCGATATATAACCTTTGCAACCGAAAGGCACTTTCTTAACAACATATTGAACAACTTCAACTACAAAAGACTGCCGTGTTGTTCTACCCTGCATGTTTGACAGAAATATGATATTTTGGCTCACAGAGATTTTTTAAAATATGTTTACCACAACATTTTAAACTTTGGCCACATTTTACATGAACATCCGACATTGTAACATTATAGATATGCCAGAAAATACAGAAAAGCTTAATAGGTCACCTTTAAACCTACTGTCACACATGCTTCACACTAAACAGTATGCACTGTGTTCACTCAAATTATTTTGTTAATAACCAGCAAACAGTTGAGGCTGCAGGATACCGATACAGCACAAATATGGCAATAATTTCAAGGCTACTTTTTATTGTAACTACATAACATATAATGACCTATTCAATAAATATTTGTAACATATGTGTTATGCCTGGTAAAATCAAATCCTTCGCAACTTGATTCTTCATCACCTGTTAGCAACAGGACTCAGGTTTGTAAAGGAGTCACTGGTTTTAACCACAATGAAGAAGATGTGGATATTCTGTTCTGCTGTGCTGTTGATTAAGACTTGATGAGAGCTCAAGTGCTGCCTGGATTATAAAACAGCTGACTCCTCTCCCTCTATTGTTCGCTTCCTGTCCATCTCATCCCTACTCTTTCCTGTCGCTCCATCCCTTGCTCTATTCTATTCTATCTATTCCTTGATGTGTCTCTTGTGATGTTGCTTAAAAAGCAGAGGAATGGACAAGGACTAAAGGATTAAAAACAAATATCCAGCTATCCTTTTCTTTCTCAGTTTGTATCTCTCTTCATCTTCCTCTCGCCATCTTCATCATATGTAATTATGGCAACACAACATGGGAGGATTAGTTTCAGCTTTTCAAGGAACAAGGCTGACATTTTTCAACCTGATCAAAGAGAGAACAGTAAAATGGGGAAAAAGAGGGGAAACAAGAAAAATGGAAAGTGTAAGGGGGAAAATAGAGGGGACATGAAGAAGAGAAAAAACAGGGAGAAGAGAAGCAAGAGTATATAAAAGACAGCTACAAAGTAAATATTTAAGGAGGATGTCAGGCTCTAGCAGTGGCTGTAGCCGCTAAGTCAACAGAACATGGGATCATGCTGTAAAGCTAGAAAGACTCCCATATTTTACCATTCTTTCCAGCTGTTGTTTAAATATTTTTTCATATATGTCCCATATTTTTAAACTTTCTAAAAGAAAATTAAAAAACCCCGCTGGCTGTATTTGATATGTTTCCTACATTCACCCCCAATGTATGTAATACATTAGCTGTAACCACTCGTCAATCACTCAAACTGCACCTGCCAATAAAACAAACGAAGAAGAATGCTCGAAGAATAACAGCAGCATGAGCATTGAAGGATGGATGAATGTGAGAGGGATGGAGTACCTGCCAAAAAGGCTACAATTTTGTGAAAGTATCTCAAAAAATGAGTGAATCATAGTGATTACATATCATATGTTTATATCTATACTGTCCTGGTTTCAGCATGAAGATGTGTCTTACATCACTAAAGCAAACTTACAATGGTCATTACCTCTTTAACCTTACTGATGCAGTCAAGCACGTACACCTCTTGTGCTGCCAATCATTGTTCAAACCAACAGAAACATTTCTTAAATTTCAGTGGAAATACCAAAGATATCAAATACGTTAGGAATTATGTATCAATACATCTAGAATGTGTCCATTTCATGGATTGATACAGTCATAACAAAAGTTTTAGGTTGAAACATTTCACTCAGTGTAATTACATAGCTCCAATGAAGAGTCGGAATAAGCTGATACATAATATGTGTGTGATATTGTCAAACAGACAAACTAAAGTGATTTTTCCAAGGAAATATAGATTTTAAGAGGTTGAAAATGACATCAAACCTGTCTGTTTTCTGTTTGCAGGTCCAGGAGTGGCTGTGTCTGAATTGTCAGATGCAGAGAGCTCTTGGCATTGATATGACCACGCCTCGCTCTAAGAGCCAACAGCAGATTCACTCGCCTTCCCACCAAGCCAAACACATTGTCCAGCCTCAGCAATCTGCACCTCAGCCAACACAGCCAGCAGCAGCACAGCCCAAACGTTTGGCAGAGAGTCAGCCCACCCAGCAGCAGCAGCAGCAGCAGCAGCAGCAGCAGCAGCAGCAGCAGCAGCAGCAGCCCTACAGCGAGATACATCCCTACTCCCAGTCCCAGCAGAATCCCCGATCTCAGCCCCAGTCATACCCTGCGACTCAGCCAGGGCCCCAGACTCAACCTCATACCTCCCCAGGCTTGCAGAGACACGCAGTCCCCGGTGGCCACCAGACTCAGACAGTGCCTTTTCAGCAGGGCATGAGGTCTGACCTGTACTCCCAGGGAGGTTCAGGAGCTCCAGGAGCTGTCAGAGGTCTCACAGGAGGCCCCAACCAGCCTGGGGGTCCTCGAATTCCCCACACTGGCGCTGTACCCCTGCCTGGCTTGACCAAGGCACGCTCCCAGTCTGATTTGGGTGTTGGTTCTCAAATGTACCAGTCTAAAGAGTGGCGCCTTGATCAGACCAGAAGCACTGGCTCCTCCCCAGTCCACAGGCCTCAGAGTCAAGCACCTCCTCCTGCCCAGGATGGCCTGACCAAACTGTTTGGCTTTGGGGCATCGCTGCTCAATCAGGCTAGTACCCTGATCAGTGTTGACCCTCTACCCACCGCCTCCACCCAGCCAAACCCTGCACAAAGCAAGGTGCAGTTCAGTAATGCAACTCCTGACAACAGGCAGCAACAAGGGGCCCCTGGCACCAAACCATTTGGTATGGGTGGCCCTCATGCCCCGAGCCAAATCGGAGGCCCTTATCCACCAGGCCAAATGGGGGGTCCTCATGTGCCGAACCAAATGGGAGTTGTCCCAATGGGTGGACCACATGCACCAACCCAGAAGCAGAAGACCATACCCAATCAACAAGGAATTCTGCAACAACAGTCGCACACGCATCATCAAAAACAAATGGAAGGACAACAACATCAGCAAACACCTGTTCATCTGCAGGAACAGAAGCACGAGCCTGTGGTGGCTCCTGTACCTGCTCCAGAGCCTGTGAAGCCCAAAGTGAACTGTCCTATTTGTAAAACAGAGCTGAACATCGGCAGCTCTGACCCATCCAACTATAACACCTGTACACAGTGTCACAGCCAAGTATGTAACCTGTGTGGCTTCAACCCCATGCCACATCTGGTGGAGGTAAGAGGAGTGTTACAGTAAAGTCACTCATACACAGATGCAGGTATATTCAATTCAATTTTTCATATAGGCCTAGTGCCAATCCATAACAAAAATTATCTCATTGCACTTTTCATATAGAGCAAGTCTAGACTGTACTCTTTGTTATATTCATAACAGACACCCAACAGTTCCCAACATGAGCAAGCACTTGGCGACAGAAGCAAGGAAAAAACACAATAGGGTTTTACCACTTCATGTATAAAGATGGATGGACTGGGAGAGAAGTGCAGAATGAAGAAAATCTTAGGAAGAAACAGATGAAAGTAAAGACAGGAAGAAGCAAAGATGCGTGTAGGTTAGTCAGGCAGATTGAGAATGACTCATGTTGTATTTACTTTAAAGCAGCATGATGACTTAACTGTCTTTGGGGAGTATAGTTGTTCATGACATTGTACTGTAATGTACAATAATTGCCTCAAGATATACCTTAAGGTAATATCCAGGGTTAATTGTAAGTGCTACTGATGTGTACAGGACCCTGAAAAGCATAAATACACAGTGCAAAAAGAATGGTTCAAAACGTTTTTTAGGCCCTGAGAATCAACACTATTAAAACTGTCACATATGCAGATCAAAAGAAGACACATTACGTAAAGAGTGTGCATGTGTCTGCGTTTGTGTATGGAATGTGGATTAAGGCCAGCGGCACTTCAGAAGTGAATTGAAACCAAAAATATACTGGAATGAAGAGCGGAGAAAGAGATAAATATCAAAAGGATTAAAAAAGGAATATAATGACCAAAATTCTATCTTTCAGTAAATTAGAGAAAAGATGATGACACAATGTATGGCAACAGAATTTGACAATTTGAAAAAGAGAATGATTTGCTTTAAAGGCCTTGATTCTTTAAAAGACTGAAAATTTTTATTTTTTCCAAAGTTCAAAATTTTTCCACATGTAGTGCTTTTATTTTTTGCCCTGCAACCATTATATCTTGGCAACCATTTCAGGGACTGCATTTTGTCCAGGCGTCTCCCATAGGATGAATTGTTTTTATTTTATTCAACCTTTAGTTTAACAGGAAAGTACCACTGTGACACAGTCCTTTTTGCAAGGGAATCCATGAAGTTGACGTTTTTATTTTTTCATGATAAATCTCGACAACTATTGGATGGGTCGCTGTAAAATTTAGTAAAAATATTTATGTTCCTCATAGAATGAAAAGAATCACATCTAGCACAATCATCATGTGAAAAGTTTACCCAGTACATTAAATCGCCGCAAAATGAATGACATTCTCATTAGGCTCAGCTGTACTTTGTATTTAGTGCTAATTAGAAAAGGTTAGTAAATTAACATGCTGGTGAACATGGTAAACGTTGTACCTGCTAAACATCAGCATCTTAGCATTGTCAGTTTGAGCATGTTAGCATGCTGATGTTAGCATTTAGCTCAGTGCACCACTGTGCCTAAGTACAGCCTTACAGAGCTGTGGAGTCTTATGCTGTCTCAATTTGCGCACTTCCATACTTACACTTACTATTTTGAGGGCATAAGTATGTTCACACAAAGAAGTATGGCAAAATGCAGTGCACTGTGAGTACCCGGATGGTGAACTCATAACAGCTAAAAAGTTGAGTGTGGAACGGTGGACACTTCAATGACCGCCATTTTAGCTACGTAGCGGAAGGGGCAGGACCAACAACACGGGAGAAGTGGGAAGCAGCAGAGAGAGAAGCCAACAACAGAATGTCTTTTACAAGTTTTAGACACTATTTCATCACTAAATACACTTCTGAAAAGTTTTGAGGCAAGAAATCAAATGTGTAGATGTCGAATATTGACAGTTTTCCGAAAAATGATGGCGGATCAAAAATGTGCTTCAATGTTTTCGGAATTAGAGAAGCTCCGCAAGTGGCGGCAGGGGAAGCTCGCGCCAACCCGCGGGAGAAGCTAGCGAGGCCAGCCAGTGGTCTCTCGTTACTTTATATTTTTATTATTATTGCAGTAATTTTGGAGCTCTGCAGGCGGCCTCTGTGCTGAGGGGGGATTGTGCAATCTTGCGATAGTCATTTCCGGTTAGTGCACAGCAGTGTTTGATTTGAGACAACACTACCCTGTCAAAATTAACGCATTAAGCAAGGAAGTACATAGTGTACGTGTACTGCATGTTAGTATTCTCAAGAAAGTACCCGAATTGAGACACAGCATTAGTCTTGTTCAGAGGTGGAAAGTAACAAGTTACAATTACTTGCTTTACTGTAACAGAGAGGTTTTCTGTGTACTTTTACTTTTTAAAGTAGGCTTTAAAATCTGCAATTTTACTTTTACATAAATATATTTGATTTAAAATCACATCTGTTATTGAGCAAAAAAAACCTGGAACCTGGAAACTATTGCAGTTAATAATGAGCAACACAAACTGGCACTAAAATCACAAGAAGGATGGAGACGGACAAGTCAGACACCAGTGGTGCAGACCCAGCTGAAAGCAAAACCTGATTAAATTCTGCTGAAGTTGAACTTGAAAGAAATTAATTGAACCCCTGGCCATATTTAAAGTGACCACTTCGGCTTCATGTGCAAGAAAGGCAACAGCTTTATTATGCAGTGTAAGCTTGTAAGTCTAAGTGTTTGCCCAGAGAGACCAAATTAGTAATAGGGGAATTATCACACTATGTCACACAGATGCAGGTTCAACTTCGCATGTCGAATGCAAAAGATGACCAGCAACCGGCTTCATCATGTGGAAATAGGATAATAAATGAGAAAATATTTTTGCCCTGTGGGAGGCAGCAATGTGCTATAAAGGTATCAACACTGCCTGGAATTAGAAGAAGACGAAGGCGAAGAAGAAGATCTAGTAGTAGTAATAATATATTTCTATTTCTATTTTCTTTATTTTCTATTTATTTATTTATAAGGACAGCGCACATTACTGTAGATGTGCCAGTGTTAGCCTACTGGCTAAATTTCAACTGCAGTCCTTCTGCAAGATATTTTGAAACCTTAAAAATGAGTATGAGTAAATATAGTAGTATTAGTTGTGGTAGTAGTAGTAGTAATAGTAGTAGTGGTAGTATTAGTAGTAGTAGTGATGGTGGTGGTGAGGAACCGGGAAAAAACCCAGAATCAAAAATCTGTAAACAAAAGTTTTTCTGAATACCATCAACTCAGACTCCTTTTAAGGACAGCCGTAGATGTCTTTGGTTACAAGCCCTCAGAAGAATCGACTGGAAAGAGAACCTAATTAAAAATGCCCAACTCTGCAGTTCTCACTTTATATCAGGTAAGTTGCGCTAAATCAGCAACATTCGGTTTCGCTTGCAACAAAATAATGCTAAATATTGTAATTATTGAGTTGTATGCCTATCTAACAATAAGATACAGAATATTGTACAAGTCTGAGTCAAGCTAGCTTACTAGCCAACTTTCCTTGGTTCAGTTTTGTTACGTTGTCTTGCAAGTTAGTTAACCTGATGTTTAGCTAGTCTCGTAAGTTTACCTAGTATTTGGCTAATAATGTGGTTATAGCAAATTCAGGCTAAAGTTAATCGTTATACTATACTATATTGTACTGTCAATCACCAGAATAAACTTTTTTTCTACAGGAGAGGTATCCATGGACTTCAATAGTCCCGACTTGTTTCTCATCTGTGTTTTCCTACTCAACCCAGAGTGATGGCGATGCAAAACGTAAGAAGTAAATCTTGTCACTTTTACCTTATTTAGTTGCTCACTGGGATCACATTATTACTCGCAATACATTCTCTGTATGCATCGAAGTACAGAGAATGTTTGGCAGTAATTTAATGTCACATTCTTTTTGTCAAGATAATTTCTGAACCAAATCGTTTCTGTTGTATGTCTGCATTGTCTTGTGAAGCCCTTTGACGAATACATCATTTTATATGATGCAATGCTTGGTTGAGCAGAAGAGGGCACTAGGTGCATAAGCCGCTGATTTTGAGCTCCTGCAACTGTGATGGAAAACCAGTGGGGGATTCTAGAGACACTTCTCGCCCCCTTTGAGCAGCTGACTACAGACATTAATTCTGCTGAGGCTGAGTTTTGGACGAAATGAGCGGCAATGTAGATGCTAGCACACAGGATCCCCCAGAGAAGAGGGCCCGAACAGGATTGCTGCTGGATATGTATAAAGAAATTCTGGAGAAGAATGACATGTTTGAGGAGCAAGCAAAGACCGAGGTCACATCACAGGTAAGCATCAAACAAACTGTAGGTTATTTTTAGAATCTTTGGACTGTGCAATGCATCCTAATAAATAATGCGACTTTCTCATGTATAATTCTGCAAATGTCAGTAGTTGTCCTCTTTTGTAATGAGGTATTTGTGGTAATGTCTATAACATTTCTCGAAATTCAGCCTGTGTATTTATAATGAATGTGCAACTAATAATTTGATTTTAGAAAATATGTTAGTGTGCTGTTAATGCCTAAAAGCGTAAAGTAAAAAGATCAGTAGGCCTAATTTATATTTCGGTATACTATCCTGTTACTTACTTCACAGGTTAACTCATATCTGGCCGAACCAACAATTCCCAGGAACAACAGTCCATTGGAGTACTGGAAATGCAACAAAGCCCGTTTACCTGCTGCACACAAATACCTGTGTGCGCCCTGCACAGGTGTTGACAGTGAACCGCATTTGCATTACAGAGCTCACTGTTATTCACTGAGTTGGTACAGGACTACCCCTGACTCACAATACAATTTATGGAGCTTGTGTTTAATTTCATCATACTTTCAAGTTGGTCCTAAGGACTGAAGTATAAGTCTGGAATACAGCTGCTTTTATTATGTACACTTGACCAATGTAATTTTCTGTACAGTGTTAACTACTTTGTCAGGATTGCCTCAGGGAAGCATTCTAAAAACGTTTAGAAGATTTATATTTTTTATTTCTGTAATAGAGAGCTCAGTTTTCACTGGGTTGTGACAGGACTATTTTTGTCTCAGAAAATCATATATAGAGCTTGTTTTTGTTAGTTTGCACAGTTTTGAGTAGGATCAGTTGGCCTACTAAGTCAGCTGATGTTTTTTTCAGCCTTATTTATTATGCTTTAAAGCACATTGTAAGGAATTATAATATATATATGGAGCTTGGTTGTAAAGGTTTTACTTAAAAATAAAAAGTGACACTGGCATATAATTTAACAAGTGAAATAATTGACTTACTTTTTATGTCTTCATTTGTGAAATGAATGATAATTTAGAATCAAATACTTGTATCTGTATCTACAACAAATAACTAATATGGTAAAAATAGTATAGGAGAGACTGGGTGTTCTGTTGAATGACATAAAAACAGATGAGTAAAGATTGGTATCGGCATCGGCCAAAAAGGCATACTGAATATAAGCCATCCAATATTGTGAATCCCTAGTGACAATGCATCTTTTAGAAGTGAACTACTAAGGCTCAGCAAAAAGGATATTACTTCAGACATCAGACTTAATGTCGCATAATGTGATGTGTCTAAAATTTTGAGAAGTTGGCTCCCTGTTATGTCTGTGACTTCAAAGCCTCTCGGCAAGTGGCCAAGCAAGCATTAAGGAATATGCCGAAATGTTCTAAACCTAAATATAAATGTTGCGGGTGACTTCCCGGAAATTTTGATCAACAGACCCATAAATTTAACCTCCAGAGCCCAGACGTACTTGACTTATAAAAGCCACAATACTGTTAAATATTTGGTTGGCATTCCACCTGCAGGAGCCATTACTTTTCTGTTGGCAGGTTGGGGCGGGTGTGCTTTTAATAAACGAATTACATCCGAGTCTGGATTTTATGACCTAGAGCATAATGATGAGATACTAGCAGATTGTTTACCAAAGCAGATCTCTGTTCAAGAAATGGATCAAACATCAAGGCATTTGACTAATGTGCGAGTACACACTGAGTATTAGATTGATGTAAAAAAAATTCTGACAAAAGTTATTCCACTCACACACGTAGACCTCTTAGATGACATGGTGATTGTGTGTGATCATTATCAAACCTTTGTAAATGTATAGGCCCAAAAAGATAACTTGTGGTGGTGAAAGTGGTTAACATCTTTATTTATTTTATTATTTTGTTGGTGTTGGCAGTAGTTGTAGCAACAAAACAGAGAAGGATCAGTGAATAACTAAGTAAATGACAATAATAATAATAATACTGTAAATTCTAACTAACAAAAACAATAATAATGATAGCAGCAGCAATAATAAAAGCAATAATATTGGAAATTATAATTATACACTATAAATTAAAGGAACTAATAGAATAACAACAATAAATAAGTAACTATATACATATTTACATATATATTATATATAAATACCAATTTCTTGTAAATCTCAACTTAAACATTAATGTAATCAAATCAAATATAAAACCAAAGCTATTTGCCGCTGCCAGGGCATTACCTTTTATCTAGCTTGTTAAAACAAGTTACCATCAGAGTCCAGCCATGATCGTAACACCATAACAGGTACCTTCTGGGCAACAAGTTAACATATATAAATCAATTTTCTTGTTTTTTTTCCCGAACAGGTATCAGCAGAAACATTTTTCCTTTATCAGTAGCAAGTGGTCAAGTGGTCAACAAGCGGGCGTATTCCTGTGAAACTGTCGCAGTTGTATAAGAGGCCGCTTAGGTGAAACCATTGAAATACAGACACGCACCAACCATATGCTTACACACACTGAAAACGGGGATATACACATTGAAAATGGGCACATGCCCTGTGATGGACTGGCAACCTGTCCAGGTTGTACCCTGCCTTTCGCCCAATGCCAGCTGGGATTGGCTCCAGCACCCCCACGACCCTGTACGCAGGATAAGCGGTTGACGATGGATGGATGGATGGATGTCAGTCAAGAGACTGCACTGCTCTCTTAGAGACATTACACAGGCAACTAATTGTTATTCTACAGCAAACTCAATGTCAGACACGCCAAAGAGGCATCGTCATTCCGCCGACAATTCAAAGTGGCGCTCCTGGTTGCCTAAGGTACAATTTGACAGTGGATCAGATCAACCATTTGGATTTAGGATTGAATTGGCAAGGAATTGCTTCACTGTATGGGATCGATCAGCGAACTTTATTTTGTCACAGACGTCTTAGTATCCCATCACAGGATTACACACCACTGTCAGATGACAGTTTGATGTCGATTGTTGGGAAAATTTTAGTCAATACACCTAATGCCGGAGAAACATATGTCTTCAGAAGTCTTCGCTCCAGATGAATACGTGTTCAGCGTTGGAGGGTCCGCCAAGTCTTGAAATGGACCCAATCGGACGATGCTTTCGTCGTAGTCAAGCCATTCGTTGTAGAATCTACCATGTAGGGGGCCCTAATGAGTTGTGGTAAGTTACCATATTTTGATAAACAGAAATTCATGTTTTTAGTGTGTGATTAGTCTTCAATAAAGCGATTGCAGTCTTAATTTGGTATTATAAAGGCTAAGGGACTGAAAAGACAATGGGAATTCCCAAGTGACGTCATGCTTACCGGACTGATGAGGACCATTAATTGTATTTTAAAATAAAGAAACAAAAACTCTAGCTTAATTTCCCCCTGTGAAAAAAAGCCTTAATGACATGAATGTATTTATGTTGTATTGTTAATATGAAAAGTAACTAAAAAGTAAAAGTAACATAAAGCTGTCAGATAAATAGTGAAGTAAAAACTACCATATTTCTCTCTGAAGTGTAGTGTAGTAGTATAGGCCTAACGTTGCAACACCAATTTGTACTTAAGTACAGTAGGCCCTGAGTAAATGTACTTAGTTACTTTCCATCACAGTGCACATCATAGCTTACCTTTCTTTTGTTTTGACAGGCATATCGATGGAAAACAATGGTATTCCACTGTTGTGTCGACGGATAAAGTCGCACAATTATATACCTTTAAAGCCTCAACAACAACACGGTTTCCAGTGTACTACAACTATTTCAGGAAGGAGTTCAAAACTTTGGATTACCTTCACGAGTTTTGTTTAGTTTGCACTATATTTACTTGCCTCGGAACCAACGAGCTGCCAGGGAGTTTAGAGACCAATGGAATAACCATGCACCTACTGAGAGACACATGACACCTTTACAGTTGTGGTATAGAGGTGTGATTACCCATGTTGGACAGAACAGCACAGCTGTGACCCGTATATTTGATGCTACTGAACCTTCAGTCACTGATCACGGTGGACCCTTGCCTGAGCTTCAACTTAATAACAATGTTGAGATTCCTGAGAACCACTTTCATGTAAATGACACCACTATGGAGGAAATCAACCAGGTTGTTGATCTGTTTACTGAGGATGGTAACCATTGTAATCAATTTATTTATGACACTTGTAAGTGTTCTTGAAACAAAGCAGTTTGTGTAGACTTTACTTACCAACAGTGCACAAACATAAAAATAGCACTGAAGAATGGTAATAATCCTAATGTAATGTAGTACCCTATAACTGAACTAATGGCTTTTGCTCACTTTACCTGACTGCATCACAAATATCAACTTATCAAGTAACAATCCATGACCATTCCATGACCCTCTGTACTAACAAAAAACAAATTTAAACTATGTATATCCTTAGAGATTCAAGTTAAGGTTTACGAAATTCAAGTTGCTATGTCAATATTCTAAATAAAGTTGCTGTAAGCTCTGTGAAACAAAAACATTTGCATGTAACAGATGTCAGTACTGTGAGTACTAGGCTACCTGAACTGATGGTTTTCACCAAGAACTGTCAATAAGAATGTTTACTTCATTCCAAAACCCTGAATTTTTCGTATTGCAAAGTCCATGTTACTTTTGAAGACCTCGTAGGATTGATGAAGAGGTATTCTAATACAGTTTACAATCTGTTTGCTATCTGGTATCTCCCTCGCTGGAATTCCACTGAAGGTTTAGGAGAAAACCAAATGACAGTTCCAGCTTTGCCAGTCCTTCTTCCTCTGATGGATGACAAATGAAAAATACCAGGACAAGGTTAATGGCTGAAGCTACAATCAAGTGTAAAATATTGACTTTTAAGATTTCCCCCTCTTAATACAGTGACCACAATGTAATTCAAAACAAATTACCCACATAATTAATAAACTTGTGTTTATGTGTTCAAATGAATCTATTGTGTCTACTTCAGTGAGAACAAAGCAATTTTTAAAAAATGAGACAATTACATTTTTGATAGGTGCCCTTAAAGGAGACCTATTATGCTTTTCCTTATTTTATAACTTATCTACAATGTTACAATTCTGGGAGTTTATGTTCAACATGGTCAAAGCTTCAAATAATGATGTTGAAGTATTTAAAACAATTCCTGTGAGCAAAAACCTCAGATTTCCTCCTGTTCTGAACGCTCTGTTTGAACTGCTTTTTCTACCAACAGCTTACGACATACGGAGCCAGACAGACCCGGTATTCCATATAAGGTCATTTGCTCCCACAGCAACGCTCAGTCTGTCTGTACCACTCAGTGACAACAACACCCTGCTAACATGTTCAGGTCTTGGCCAATCAGAAGACAGTGGGCTTTGAGAGGTGAGGCCTTAAAGAGACAGGAGCAACTACAGCTTGTTTCAGACAGAGGCTGAAATGAAGGCCTTCATGAAGAGTCAGTATAAGATCCTGCAAAGCTGCCATACAGGAGTCACATAACTACAATGTAGGCCTGGAAATGCAGTATAATAGGTCTCCTTTAACAGTTGAGTGACAAAAGAATTGAACAGGTTTCACAAGAAGGATGGTCCACTCTTTCCTGACTGCAGCCAAATGCTTTTTCGTTTTTACAAAAACGTTGCCTAATGTCACAGTATGGTATGTTAGTAATCTGAGCAAATCTTTTTTGCTGCCAGTGTAATAGGGTCTGAGTTCCAAGTTACTCCTTAATATGTTTTACAACGCTCAATTCTGACAGGCTGACAGGTCTTTAATTTTTTCAAACAAGCACAAAGTTGGTACTTAAAACTCATAGCCATGGTTTCATTTCCAATCTAATCTCCTGGACTACAGACCACAAAGAATAAAAATGTATCACAGTCTAAATGTTTATGGTCTGCAGTGTATTTTCCACTTATTGTCAAACTTACACTCTGCCAAAGCCTAATGTTCTACATTTAGTAAAATGTTATTAACATATGCACAAAAAACTTATGTTTTATCCTCAATACTGGCAATGATAGCACTGTACAGGTCATCATCATAATCTACATCTGATGTCTCATTTATGAAGTTGATATATGTTCCATAATCATTTTGGCATTGAATTGAGTTCTGGTCACTCATGAAGGGCTGTGATGAAGAAGCCTGGGCTTCCTGTTGGTTGCTGCATGAAGCCGGGGCAATTGCAGTGACTGGGACATCGATTTGGGGTCTGGGGTCTTGCCAATGACTAAGCGTCTGGTCACTTGTGGAGGGTTGTGATGATGAAGTTTGCAGTGTTGGGCAGTAGTATCACTGCTTTCTGAATCAAATAGCTTTTCGGTAGCAAAGCTCTTTTATCGACCGAGTAGCGCGGTAGCTTCCACACGCTGCATTTTCCCAAGCATTTCTGAAGGATCAGTAAGTGACGTTACCGCCACACACGGACCTATATGTGCAGCCGGCAGAAGCACTTCCGTGTGACGGTGACATCACGTACCGATCCTTGGGCTGATGTCTGCGACTTTGCTGCAGGGGAATAAAGACACGCGTGACTGAGTTTACTTTCTATTGTGACAGTTATTGTAACACCTCTTGTGAGAAGGATCAGGGTCCAGCCTGGACACCTCTTCCTCTAGTGAGGAGGAAACTTTGAATTGTAGTGACAGAAACAAAACAAACAAAATAAGTTTCCATGAGATGAGAGATCTCTCTCTCTCACGCCCATTGCCATAAATATATACTATGAAATATAAAAAAATTAAAAGTAGCTTAGATGTAACTAAGCTACTTTTGCCATGTTGCTGTAGCTTAGCTTGCTACATTTCACTGGGGGGTAGCTTCATTTAATGGAGTAACTAGTAGCTTAGCTCAATACATTTTCCAAGTAGCTTGCCCAACACTGGAAGTTTGTACTTCTTGATGGGTGCTGCATGAAGCCTGTGCAATTGCAGTCACTGGGACAAACATACCCCCCTGTTCCACCCAGTCACCTTCCTCTCTGCTTCAATCAGAGCATTCTCTCATTGCACTAAAGTTGACAACACCCATTGACAACACCCATCACAACACCCTGCCCTTAAAAACGATACAACACTGTCGTTTATTGGTACCGACACTTTAATAATGATTTATTGCTGCTCCGCCTTCCTGCAGGCACGTGGTGGCAATGGTAATGTTAACACTCGGGATTATTAGCCTGCTCACTACAGTAGTGCACTAAAGTTGACTCAATACACCTCGTCAGAGGAGGTCTGTGCTCTCCTGAGCGCATTTTTAGGGCCCGAGTACGAACCGTGCGAAGTCCCTATTGAAACTGTAGGGATTTAATTTTATTTTTTTCGGCAAAGTAAGCTCAAGTTTGGGGGCTTAAACATACTCGAAAACTCACCAAAATTTCACTCACCAGCGAAAAATTTCGTATTTTCTGGGTTTTGCTCATGGGCGTAGCAAAATGGCTCACTAGTGCCCCCTACAGAGCAGCCCCCGGACATAGTTTCACCTACGTGTACAAAATTTCTGTTGTACGTGTATCAAGTCCAGACGCACAAAAAGCCTCTTGGAGCCATTGCCTAAACCACACAGGAAGTCGGCCATTTTGGATTGAATTGTCATTTTTGGCAATTTACACACACTGTACTTTAACGAACTCCTCCTAGGGATTTAGTCCGATCAACTTCAAATTTCTGCTGTGCCTTCTAAAAGGCATTGACGATGAAAAGTTGTGCTATCTGTGAGTTTTCGTCAATGGGCGTGTCCGTGGGCGTGGCGTCCAAAATCTGTGATTCGCCATGAAACAGGAAGTTGTTATAACTTCAGTGTGCATGCTCAGATCTGCACCAAACGTTACATGTACACATCCTTATGCCAATAAGTTTTACGCTGTTATGTACTACTGCCAACATATTTCCCTCACCTGCTTCAAAACAGTCTCAGAAGAGCCTTAAGACATTGATGAGGCTATGTCGTGAATCTTGTGAGTTTTCGGATAACGGTGTGTCCTTGGCGTGGCGTCAAAGTTTGATGCTTTGCCATGACACAGGAAGTTGTTGTAACTTCAGTGTACATGCTCACATCTGAACAAAACTTTACGTGCTTGATAACTGTCCCGCCCTGAACAGATCTACACGCCAATATTAATTTCTAGTCATAGTGGCAAGTGCTATGTAGCGCCACAAAGGGGACACAGGAAGTGAATCTTAAATTCTATGTTCTGTCATTTTATTATTCCATTACTTTTCCTGATGTTAGAGATTTTAGCTGTGGTACCGTTTTAGTATCGGTATCAAGATGTTAGGCAGGTATTGTATTAAAGTCATAATTTTGGTATAGTGACAGCACTACACCAGACAACTATGTCCCAAAGCAAGAGGGTACATACACACTACAACGTTTTTGTTTTTAAAAATATCTTTTGCTACGTTTGCAAATCCCAACCAGACTAAAACGGTGAATCCGAACTTAAAACTGAAAATTTTGAAACGCTGCTGACCCCGTTTTCGTTTTAAACTCCATGGTAGCGTTTTAGTGTGGACAGACGAAAACGGGGGGCTTAAAAAATGATGATGCTCACTGATTGGGTCTCAGTCATGCAAAGCTGTTTTGGAATTTTTATTAAAATATTTTGTAGTACTTTACCATAAATAACACTTGTGCTGTGCATGTTGCCATATTTGCTTTGTGACAACTCTCAGTCTGTTTTCCACCACCATAGTCGCTTTGTACTCCTATGCTACTTTCAGTAACAGTTCCACCTTGTTGTCGGCCCAAAGAAATCTCTGGTCTGGTTCTTTGTCTGTATTAGAACCTTCTTCTTTTGCCAAATCTGTGCAACTGTGGAGTAGACAATCTTCTTCCTGTGTACACCGGCATTCGCTCGCCAGTGTATGTGAAAGGCTACCAGATATGCGTTTTTAGTCATTTTAATATAGACGGAGATCAAACACAGTTAAAACGCTAGCGGACAGAGATTTCTTTCTGATTTAAAACTTTGTATTTTAACAAAAACGTAGTAGTGTGGATGTAGCCTAAACCAGGTTTTGTTGGCTTGAACTGACATAGGTTAATATTGTTAGGCTAGCAGGCATCCATACTACAATGTTTTTGTTTAAAAACATCCACACACACGAGCGTTGTAACTGCATTTCAGAGTTGATCTCCTATATTGAAATGACTGAAAAGGAAGCCTAACATTTAGACATTGGTTTGGCCTAAACAATGTGATAAGATTAAGATTATCTCATTGTTTTCATTATTGACCTGGTTTCTCATATTTCCAAAAACCTCTTCGTTCACAGGGCTGGTGAACCTGTGTGTCTGTATTTCAGTGTTTTCAGTGTGTGTCCGCACATTGCTGGTGTGTGTGTGTGTCTGTATTTCAATGGTTGCACCTTAAACGGTGTAATGGCAATACGTCCTTTAGTGAGTCAATCCAGACGTCTTTTAAGGGTTTTATTCTTTGCAAAGGGTCAGACAGACATACAAGAAACAAATGACTTTATATTACGAAGCAATCCAGGACCAACTGCCCTGAGATGAAGGCCTATCATGGACAGTTAGATAAGAAAACTCTCTAATTAGCATCTTTCCCATGGGAACCTCTACCTAACTACAACCTAATAAAATTATCAAAAACCATACAGTGAAACATTGGTCTGATGAAGCATGCAAGGTGAAACAGTAAACACAGTAAAATATCAATTTTCCATCACAACAGCCTCTCATACTTTGTGCTCTCCTCCTGCACACGCCGAAGTTGAACTGTCTTGAACTTTTTATATGCGACGCGCAGCACAAATCAGTGGAAGAGAGACTGATCCTCGCTGTTTGTGAGTTTCCAGAATCTATTACTGTTTACTAAATAGTTATCAGGACATCAACAGGAAGGATTTGCATGGCAGAGCTTCCCCACAAAACTAGATGAAAGCCTATCAGGTAAAGTTATGTAGCCTATAATTTTAACTTAAGTTAAATAGGCTACAGCTGTGTAGTGCACAGAAGCTGTTGCCATGGTTACTATCCATAGAGCGCCTGGCATTTACTCGCAGAGCGCTGTCTTACTTCTCCCACACGCTGCATCCAACGTAGTGTGCCGAAGCCTCCCACCACACTGCTTGTTTGGGTGGGTGATCCCACCCCTCCTGTGACCCATGGTTTGACTGTATGTGTATTCAGAGCCAGTGAGCAACGGACTTTCAAAATAACAATAGCCCAGGGTGGTGATGGTGCATGGATAAGACGCCTGCCTTTGGTGTGAGAGATCTAGGTTCAATCCCGCACTGTGACACATCCACCATTGTGTCCCAGAGCAAGACACTTAACCCCGAGTTGCTCCAGAGCAGTGCGACCTCTGACATACAGTATATAGCAATTGTAAGTCGCTTTGGATAAAAGCGTCAGCTAAATGAATAAATGTAATAATAATAAAAACTGCGTTAACGTGAGATAAAATAACTGTCTGCATTAATTCATTTATGCGATAACAATGCATTAACTTGCCCAGCGCTAGTAATAATATAATATTTTTATACTAACAATAACAACACGTAAATGTAAATTTTAAAAAAACTGACATAGACAGCAGCAACGGCAGACACAAAACTTATGTAACAAATATAATATATAAAATAGAATAACCTAGGGCAAAGAATGACAATAAATGAATACATAAATACAGATTTTTATTGATTATATTATTATTATTATTATTATATTATTTATTTATAGCATTACTTGCTGTACATTTTTTTTCAGCTTGTACAACTAGTACGGTATTAAATAATTTGCTTCTATGTATATTTCATTCTCCCCGCGACCCTGTACGCAGGATAAGCGGTTGACGATGGATGGATGGTATATTTCATTCTGATTTGCACTGTTCACAATACCACACCACAGCCTTTCTTCTTACTCTGGCACATGTGTAGTGGAAATGGTTCTTGCACTTTGCACAGTCAATCATCATCCCAAAGTCTGGCTGTTCACAGTATGAGCAGACTGTAGGTGCTTGCATCAGTGGATCCATGCAGCGCGTTAACAGCTCAGGCAAAACACTGTTTAAAGAACACTTCAGCTTTAGGCAGGACTGCTTGCAGCATTTCTTCATCTCTGGTGATGTGACGGATAGTGACATCTTGCTTTGTCTAAGCAGAACTGTGTGTCCTCACTACTCCCTGTCAGACCACCACAGCCATCATATTTATTCGGGCACTTAATCTCTACAGCTGCTTTCCCACAGCAGGTACAGTTTACCATTCCATCTGGCGATGCCACAAGACCACAGAGCTCCATGTCAAAGTTGTGATATTGTGCTTTCATTATTTCTGTATTGTCTTCTGGCTGTGCCCTCCATTTCTCTTCCCCGAAATACTGCTGGGACATGGGACAAGTCTTGTTTGTTGTAGTGCATTACCTGTTTTACAAGGTTTGTGTTTGCTCTCTTGGTTTCTACAGTGCATACACAATGTAGGGTTGTGCTTGTTATCCTTCCAGTTCTGTTTGTGCCAGGCCTGAGACTGGGGACTTTTTAGTCGTAAGATCAAGGTTTACACACTGCCCATTAGACAATTCTTGCCCCAGTTTTACAAAGGTGTCTTCACTCCTGGCGGAGGTGTTAACGACTCTATTTACCATATGAATAGCAGCAGCAGCCCGAACTGGCTTCTCAATCATTGGATGAAACCAATGACATCACCAAATAATCAGTCACAGTGGATCGAATGATTAGTACTTATATCATTTACATAAATAAATCATTTATTTAAAAAAAAAACTCATATCCTTTCAATCATATTGTTTAGTCTGAGATACTGAAAAACAATTAAACATTAATTAATTATTATTAAACCAAAACCTTTTATCATTCTGAGGTTTTGACCCAGCTACCTTCTTTCTTCCTCATGCTTCTGCTGTTTGTTCTTGCCCACAGACACAACACACTTGCACAACAGCCTGAGTTATATTTGCCTATTTTGAATTACTGTAAGACTTTGAATAATAGCACAGGCTTTTATTTGCTAAAATCACTGAATTGACCCTGGCTATATTTGGGACAGGCATCCATATGGGACAGGCCTTTAATTCCTTTGCACAAAACTGAAACTACTATGAAACAGTTTTTTTATTTCACATACAAAGAACTTCTATAAAAACTAGACCATGCATTTAATTGAGGCAGACGTTTATTTGTCAAAATGTGTTCACACACCAGGCCAGTGAAGGAGGTAGGTAGTTATTTGGGACTCAGCTATTAATTGAAGTTTTACGGTATGTGCTGTTTAGTCCAGTGTGTACAAATATAAGTCTTGATATGATTGTTTGGTCTCTCCTGTTCCATCCTGCACATTTCTCCAACTATCCTCTGCACTTTACTCTCTTCCTCCAATTACTTTTGCCCCCTTTCCTTCATTCTGTTTAGTTACTTGATTTCTGGAGGTGTCACCTCTGACCAGTGGGGGCTTACCTGAATTGTATTTGTATAACTTTCAGCATTATCATTTACATGTGAAAGCCTCCCCCAGACCAAGGGGAAGGCGGGTCATGGGGGGCAACACTGACAAACAAAATCCATGTCAATTCCCAGCAGTTCCTGACAGTTTTCAGTGCTGGCCAGAAATTCCCATGTGTAGCCGTTAACCTAAACTTTAACGTGCCATTAACTGCCAAAAATCCCACTTTTTCATGCAGTGTTGCGTCTGTTATAGTGATGCATCTCCCTTTTTGAATGTTTGGATCTTGAAACCATTACAGCTGCCGTTTGTCTGGCGAGTATTGCATCATCTGATCGGCTTTTCTTATCGGCCTTTTTAGCGACCACCGATCAAACCAGTTAAAGCCATTATCGGCCAATTACGATCGGTGACCGATCGATCGGAGCACCCTTAAACTTAGATATCTCCCTTTTCACCTTCCTCCTTTCAACCTCTGCTATGTAGTGCATGAAGACTTGGGCCTGGTTTGTATTTCTGTACATCTTCCCTACAGCTAAACTTTTCATCCAGCCTACAGACACGGCAGTTCACAGTTAGCTTGATAACACGTGCATGCACGCACATTCACAGACATGCACACGCACTGCTAACTTAACAGATATGCCACATCGTGTATGTAAACAAATCACAAATCAGGAACCGTTAAGTAGAACTAAATTATTATTATTTCTACTTGTAAAGTTACTGGGTATCAGACATTTTCTCACCGGTTCCCAGCTCCCAACATGCACATGAACACGCACACACAACTATGCAACTGTCATTGTATTGTAGCCTACATAAACATTATATTATCTCATCTCATCTCACCAACTAACAGTTTACTTACACGCACATGCAAACTTAGAGATTAACTGAGACTGACTGGATTGGTAAATAATAATGAAAATGTAATACAATTTAGTAAATTTCTTTTGTTATACAGCCACACACATAGGGGTGCAATTGGCAATCAGAATACAGTTGTTGGTCTTGCTAATGCTAACCCAGGCATTGTACAACTCCGTCATCTTACCCTGCCCTGGCTAGGCAACCCTCCGTCTTCAGCACTACGAAGTGTTGAACTTGGTAATCATGAAGTTATATGTCTTGGACATGACCACACAGAACAAAGTTGTAGGCATCAAGAGACTTGTACGATTTTAACTTCTCCCGGGTATAAACACTTGGAGTGTCATTCAGGTAATTATGTATTTCTGGCCACTGAATGCTTGGCCATTTCGTTTTGTCGTTTAACCATTGACAAGACACTATGGCATATGGATCTTATCACTGGGTCACAAGAGGTTGTAGTACGCGGAAAACATTTTAAAAATGTACCATCTAATCACTATAAAATGTAATGTTATGAAATCTAACTACTTTGTGTACCATATCATATTAATTCACTAGCTAGCTGCTCTCTCTCTCCTCTGGGTTTTCTGCAACTATTGTGTGCACACATCGCAAATGTTTACAAACATATAATTGGCCTATAGCATTCACATTGTTACCTAAATCTTTATCATTTTTTTTCTGCATGTTTTTTGGCTTGTTACTGCTCCTTCATTCTTTGTGCTACAGAAACTTTTCAGCTCTTTAAAGGTTCAGTGTATAATATTTCTGAGGATCTAGTGACAGAAATGCAATATAATATCCATAACTATGTTTTCAGTGGTGTATAAAGACCTTACATAATGAACCGTTGTGTTTTTATTATATTAATTAATTAATTAATTATTATTAAGAGAAGTGACATTTGGACAAATGAACAAGCACACACGTGTTATTTAGCACGAGAGCCCACAGCCTGTGGATCTTTATACCATGAAGCCAGACGGAGTCGGGACAGATACAGACAGCTGACGGCAGAAATCACGGATGTGGAGTTTTACAGGTAATTAACTTAAGTTTGTCAGACTTTAGCGATGCAAATGAAAGCTGTTGTTTGAAAGCTTTAGCTTGAAGCTGGCCATGACCACCAAGAGACGTGAGGTGTTTCCCATCAGTGGTGTAAAATATGTAGTTGGATTAATTTCATGTCGCCTACTTATTCTACAGCCTGTGGTTTGGCTTTATCGGTTACGTTAGCGAGACAATCAGCTGATCAGTAATGTTAATTGGCAATAAAACTGTAACATTACCTTAGAGCATGGAAGCATCAACCAGCTAAACTTTTACTGCCTTGGTAGAAAAATCATAAAATTGTAAACAAAGCAGGCAGTGGCGCACAATCTGACATCAAACACAGCGGATAACGGCGCACACTCTGACATTGCAAGGCAAAAACCCCGGTTTTACTCTCCACACGACAACACTGCAACCGGCGTTTCTGAAAATCCTCACCCTGGCAGGGGTTTTCAAAACTGTTCGATTTCGGTGACCTGACTGTGTTTCCGTGTGAACGAACGGCCCGAACCGTGCAAAAAAAATCACAGTTATGAAAATACCAGTGTTCGTGTAGACAGGGCCTTAGTTGGCTTGATTTATTCTCCAGCGCTGGCTTTGGCTTGTGGTGTAAAATATATAGTTACTTTCATGTAATTACTCTCTCTCTAGCATTCTGTTTTGGCTTTGTCTCTTATGTTCTTGAGACAATCAGCTGATCACTAATTGGCAATAAAATAAGGTGACCAGATTTCTGAAATGATAACCGGGGACATTTTTGGTTTGGTGGTCATTATGTCCTAAAAAATATGTTATTATATATGACATAAAAAAGAGGGACAGTTGTGGTTTATAATCTGTCAAATATAACCTTCATGAACATAATCAAGTCATTATAGGGCAGAAATAACCTTTCAGTCAATAAGTAGAGGCTGCAATCACTGTCTGGCAAGCAGAATACTGCCTTTTATGTTTTGTTTTGGCCATTTAAAGGTATTTTAAGAGGTGAAAAGTACTTGGTGAGTTAGAATTTGTCAAATATAACTCGTATGAATGAAATCAAGTCATTTTGAGGCAGAATCTACCTTTCAGTCAATAAGTAGATGCTGCAATCTCTCTCTGGAAGTGGAATATGGGTTGTATTGGCCATTAAAGGTATTTCAACAAGTAAAAAGGACTGGATTGGTCGGTATACAACAAGTTAAATAATAATAAGTCATAAGGATAATTGCAAAAGAGATCATGGTTTTATTTTACATATAATTCCGCAGTAAGTCATGTTAATTATAGGCTACAGTCTGTTTCCATATATAAACAACAATATTAGATGTACGCCTACCAAACATATAAACCATCGGCAACAACAGCCTTCTATTATTGCCTATAATCATGTGTATGTCACGCCTAGTTACATTATAAACTGCAAACTCTTATTTGGCCACAATTGTGATTATTCCGTTAAAAGAAACGTTAAAGTATCACAAAGACATACTTTTGCTCTTTGCTACCACGGACATAAAATTATTATTTGCACGTTATGTCTGTTTGAGATGCAGCTGTAACTTAGTCGTAAAGAGACTGGGTGATAACAGCTTTAATATGCTACACGGAAATCAGATTTCGGTGGACGATCACTTTTCAGCACGACACCTGTGTGCTCTGCTGTCCAGTCTTTTACTGCACTGGTAGAAAAAAACATGTGGTTGGATTAGTTTCATGTAGTTACTCTCGCTCTCCAGCGCTCTGTTTTGGTTTTGTTATGTTGGTGAGACAATCAGCTGATCACTAATTGGCAATAAAAGGCAGCTTTCAGCATGGAAGCTCAGATCAGCCAGCTAAACTTTTGCGCAGGTAGAAAAAATATGTAGTTGGATTGTAATGTCATGTAGTTCTTCTCCAGCCTCTGTTATGTGGACAGAAATGTGCCCTTACCTTCCTGAGTCAAACAGCTGATGAATATTATTGGCAATAAAACATAACAGCAGGGAAGCTCAGATCAGCAGCTAAACTTCACATTTTACTGCCCTGGTGGAAAACATGTTTCTCTTTACTTCTAATGGTGATAAATAACAAGACCGTGTGCCTATCAAGTGACCAATAATGAATACTTTACAAATTCGCATCAAGTTATTATTGGATATTGCTTCTCCAATGTGCACACAAATGCGTAATTTGTACTTTCACATGCTAAATGCCCTTTAAAAACGTTGCACCGTTTTACTACAAGCTGAAATTATGGATGTCAGTACTACTTTGTGTTTCTGTTGTATTTCAAAAAAAAAAAAAAAAAAAAGACATTTTGGTAAGATTTGCAGATTGCTTATTTAATTAAGCAAAGCAAGAGCAGCCTTGGTCCTCACCAGCCAATGCCTTTGTAAACTTCATGTATTATGTGGTTTATAATGGACTGTGGTGCAGAAACAGAGGTTTACATTTTCCTGGTATCTGTTAGTGGTCATACTTGATGCACTAGATGTGATAGTTTTTGAGATGTTCTTCATTTACTTTGGTATGTCAGTCCAGATGAGCCAACCCTCCCAAGATGTAAAATAATGCATTACAGGAGTATGAGACATCATGTAGCACTTCATTTCTTGAAGTAACACTAATGTTCAAAAAAATATGGTGTTACTGAATAATTAAGTAAATATAATTTCTTAATATATCTATCTAAAGAAACCTGATTTCTTGACTGGCTGTCAGTGCCAAATCCGTACCGGCAGCAAGATCCGCTCTGCACATGCACAAAAGTGGTTCTGTCAGTCAAAGAAGGTAACCGCAAATCTGCCTATTCAAAATGATCCAAGTAATAGTTAGCCGGTCGACATGCATACAATCGCTGACTTTTGGTTTTGGCACACACCCTGACAGTTAGGGTAAGGGTAAGATGCTTTGGGAAGCTGGCTGTCAACGCATTTTATACTAACGTAGCTAGCTAGCTAACTAGCGATCCTGATCAGAGCCAAAATGGTGCTAGCTACCTAGCTAGCTACCAGTCTAGACAAGGGCGTCTCATTCAGAAGCACCCGGAGGCGTCTCATACGGATGGCAATGGGTAACTTTTGCATCAAATAACGCTAATAAAGCGTAAGTATTTGATGCCCTGAGATGAGAACATACAACAACACACGAATAATTATGAATAGGCACATTTGCGGTAACCTGCTTTGACAGACAGGTCCACTTTTACGCATGTGCAGATGGCAGGCAGCACGGATATAGTACCTGCACTGGCAACTCTCTGCTATCTCACAGATGTCATCTTTGTCCTGTCTCAGGCACCGTAGCTATACAACTCGCTTGGATAGGGGAGGGGGGGTGCAATATGTCATTCAAACTTACACACTTGACCTTTAAGGACATGATGGAAAAAACTTTTTACTACCTTTTATACTTAAAAAAATATATATATTTTAAGTTAAGTTTATTTTTTTATTTTTTTAGAATTGCTACTAGTTCTGCATACCTTCGACTACATTCATCATTTCAGCTTTAAACTGTTGACAAATCCTTCAGGTATTAAAGTTGTATTCAGCTTTTTCATATATTTAATACCTTTTTCAATATTGCTTTTAAAGTTTTATGGGGTTTTTTCAGCTCTTTTTTGCTTTTACAATGGGTATGTATTGCGTGAGTTAGAGTGCATGACCACAATTTGAACTCTTCCTGCATCATTTTACACCAGAAATGTAGAAACTTTTGTTTTGCTATCTCACATGGGTTTTTTTAAATCCATCAGATTTATAGATTTAGCTCTGTGCACTTCCAAAGGAGTGACAGGCCATTCCTGCATTGCCGGCCATTATGAATTCTCATCAAAATATCTGGACAGTTTTTACCAGTTTTTAAACTTTCTGAAGGGCTCACTTTTTTACTTCATCCATACAAATAAAATATCAAATTGTTCACAAATCGGTTGTGTTGATTGGCTGATTATACAACAAAGCACTTTTATCTGTGTTGTGACTGGTGACCCAGCAGTTGCTAAGTTTCAGAGGCTGCAAGGTGCATGGTAGAGAACTGCGTGGGACTATTTTGTTGATCCCGCCCCTGCCCTCTGATTTTGTGACCATTACCGCCTGCTCCTGCAACATGTGTATCCACTCCCGCCCGCACCTGCAAACATTGTGACATGCACAGTAAAAAAGGGACACAAATGTTTGGACTATGCTAAACGTTCAGAAAAACCGACATAAATCATTGCATTCATTTTTGTCAATAAGAACTGAGAAGTTTACCTAATTTCAGACTTGCCTTCCTTTGGTCTTGTATTGTATAAGCCCATGTGACGGAAGCCAGCGAGGATGTGCAGTGAGCAAACCTCACTCCCGACACGTTAAGACATGCACTGGTGACTGACGCCAGTGGCCACGGGCTTTACCCTCCTCGTCAGCATGTCCACCTCCCGTACTTGAGGTCGCTGGTTTGGCCCTTGCAGTATGTTCTCTGGATTCACTCACTTCAATCTTCTTTTTAACTTTGTTTGTTGACTACATCATATCAGTGGTACTGCGGGACCCGCAGTATATTTTCTAACAGCCCGTAGCAGAGGTAAAACCCCCCCCGCTCCCGCGCGATTTGTGTAGGGTCCCGCGGGATCCCAATCCCAATGCAGCTCTCTAGTGCATGGTTCACTGCTTTTTCCCCCATCAGCTTAATTAATGAGGGAAATTCAAACCCACATATTAATACACATTGTCTCACACACACACACACACACACACATTCATACCACACATACACAGTCACAGCTGCACCTCAGCTCCAGCTTTGTTCCCCTCCCGTGCTGCACTCTCTGTTAGTGTGAGCGAACTCCTTTTTTTTCCTTCTCTTAATTCAGTCTTTATATTCAGCCAATGACTGCCGCTTTAGAACTTAATTTTACACATAACTATATCACAATTTGATCGAAGACTACATCAGAGCCATCTTTTACACTATAATAGTCCACATTAACTATTTTATCAATGTATATTCATTCTTCAATCAACTTATTATACTTTTTTGTATCACCATATCAACTCTATTTATCTATTATCATAAAACTTTATAATAGTCTAGTATTAATCAGGTATTTCAACTATTATTATACAGTTATTATCAAGTGGTCATATACATGAAGCTTCAAGACACAAATTTGATTAACTCTTGGTATTATTATTTTAGGCCTGAGTATTCAATTTCTTACACAATTTTAACATTTATACACTTTAGTTTACACACAGCTATCAACTCTATTGTTAGCAATATTTACATACACATAAGGTTTTCTAATATTCTGACTCCTTACGGTCCCTAACTCAAACCCAGTTTTATATTACATAGGCCTTTTAACTCTTTTATCTCTTATGTAGACCGTTCCTTCTTAGAACGCAATTTTACCTACATAAAATGCCTCAATCCACTTTTAACTCTAATTTTAAGCATGCAATATTCTCCTAACTTGCTGCAGTCCTATTCAGGCTCCTAGTGGTTGCGTGAGACAGTACACTTCCCCATGCAGGCCTAACCGACCACTGAAACACTCCAACACTCAGTTGAAACCTTACAATATAAGTCTGCAGTATCCAAAAGCGCCTGTGTATTTCTCTCTTTTCTCAACTTAAATGCTTTTTACTCATTTGCCTTAATGAGCATGCACTACCTATCTCGAACAGATAATTCCTCGCCTTTATCTAAGCAATCGATTGCTTCTAATCTGCCCCTCTATAGTTTCAATCACTTAATGACTTAATAACTTAAATCAAATTAGCTAGACACACAATGTGTAACTTAACTAACATGAAATACACAGTTTAGCACAAACACTACAGTCACACTCATACAGAGCTCCTGCCTGCATCAACCATATGTTTGCACCGATCCTTGAACCACCAGTGGTTCTTAATTTGCATACAATTCAGATTATTATTTTAAATTTTTAGTGAATATGGTTCAGTTCATTTTAGCAAATTTGGTTAAACTTTTAACAATTGCCATACATAATTTTTACTAGGTTCAAGAGTGAGGAAACTTTCAAAAACTTTACATGGGCGGAGAATCCTGCACTCAGACACACTAATATGCTGCTTATCTTTTAATATGCACGCATGTGTCTCTGAGACACAGGTTATTCATCTTGTCAAAGTCCTCCGGCTCCTACTCAACTCTCCTGGTGCGGCGCGGCATTATTGACGAAGAAAAGTTCGGGGCTAGGCCAGTTAAAAAAAAATAAACTTCTCTCCCACTTTAAGAATAGTAATACTAGTCAATAACTAACAGTCCAACCTTATATTTATAATAACTTTATAATCCTCAATCTTCTCCTATTTAGGTGGTTATCTTTGTGCAATTCCCGCCTTTTTTCCCTAATATGTTTTTAATTCACTGGAACCTTCTACTAGGGTACTTTTCCCACTCCAAAATCTTCATCCTTGGTAATTTTCTATTGTGTCATATTGTGTAATTTTTCATCTCTGGCCCTGCAAAACTGCTTATCATATTGACTCGGCAAATAATGGTGAATAACACATACACACAGTAAGTGTAGAGGGATCATGTAGAGAGAATTATTCAACCTTAAATTACTAACCTCAATGATCATGCCAGACTTATCATTAAATCAAACGATAATATGAACTGTAATGTCAATAAATACTTCCAGAATATACACAACAGTCTACGAGGCAGGAAAGTTCCACTCTTTGCCAAGACACAGGAAGTTGTTGTTTCTTCACTGTATATGCTCAAATCTGTACCACATTTTATATGTTTGATAAAAGTCCCGCCCTGAACACATCTACAAGCTCATATTCACTCATAGTCATAATGCCACCTTCTGGTGATAGGGAGTGACTACTTCTATGCTGTGATGAAACGTTTAACTTTGTGATTGATGATGGTACCACCCCCAACACATCTACATGCCAATATTCTGCTGTAGCAGGCATTTTTGGTCATAGATTCCCCTCTATTGGTGCTTTGGGGGCATTACATGTTATGTGACCACACACGATGAAAGGAAAAGTTTAATAACACACCTTAAGCATTTTATCTTAGTAAGCCAGTGGTTAAGACATTGCCCTTCAGATCCAAATATTGACAGATAAATTCCTGGTCAGGGTGTTGTAACCAAAAGGAATAAAACGGAATTGATAAGTGCGCTGAGCAAGTATGTGGCATGTTATGCATTCTTTAAGCTGTAGGTGGCGCTACGAGATTTTTAGCATAACGTAGTATACACAGTGGTATATGTCGCTCAAATCTGTACCAAATTTTACACGTTTGATAAAAGTCCCGCCCTGAACACATCTACAAGCTCATATTCACTCATAGTCATCGCCACCTATTGGCAATAGGGAGTGAGAGGTTGTTGTTGTTGTTGTTGTTGTTGTATTGGCTGATATGGTTTGGGGGCGTGGTTGTGGAAAATTGGCTCAATAGCGACCCTTACAAAATTTCAACAAAGCAGCCCCTGCCGTACGTTTTACCTAGCTGTACGAAATGAAATGTGAGAGGCTGATGTATCATCTCTAGACTTAAAAATAAGTCTCTTGGAGCCCTACCCTAAACCCAACAGGAAGTCGGCCATTTAGAATTATTTACGAAATTTTACCCCGTTTACACTCTCCGTACTTTAACGAACTCCTCCTAGTCTTAGGATACTCAAATCCAAACGAAAGTTTGCACACACCTAAGGACTGGTGGGAAATCCAAAGTTCTGCAGTGATTGGGGTCAAGCTTGGCCAGGGGGCTCAATAGCGCCCCTAAACAAACAATATGTTCTGGACAAAGTTCCTTTGATCTTTATTGAGATTTTTTGGGATTATTGCTCTTATTTCAAAGACCACATTTCTGCTTTTTTATGACATTTTGGTCAACAGGAAGTCAGCCACTTTGCACTTCCTGCATCATTTTCAATATTTTAAACATGTGTTTGAGGCCTTTAGGATGCTCAAAGAGCCATAAAACTTTGCAGCCAGACTTATATTGATGTCATGTTTGGGACTTTGGATTGCATGTTGTCTCTATAGCGCTCCCTTAAGGCATGCACGTCAAAAGTGTTGTTTTTTATTATCTGATATGGTTTGGGCGCATGGTTATGGAAAATTGGCTCAATAGAGCCCCCTACAAGATTTCAACAAACCCGCCCCCACCGCATTTTATGCCTAGCTGTACAAAACATGGGGGGCTGATGTATCATCTCTAGACTTAAAAATAAATCTCTTGGAGCCGTACCCTAAACCCAATAGGAAGTCAGCTATTTTTAATTATTTACAAGACCTTTCCCCGTTTACATACTCTGTATTTAACGAACTCCGACTTCAAATGTGGGTAGTGCCATCTTAAGAGCCTTTGGGGAGCAATTTGGGATTCGCACAATCCACCATGACACCCCCTCAAAGCTGCTATCTTTCTCATACGACATCAGATCTATGATGACGCCACATCATCTTCTGCCAGTACACTCTGCCTCACTTCCAACAGCTATAAACACAAACAGAACAGACAATCAATACTGCAGCCTTACAAGGCATGTTTTCATTGTCATTTAAGTTTGTAACTCACGTCTGCTGCAAAGCAGACAGCATACAGTTAACGAAAATAATAACAGAATGAAACAGAAATTAACTATAAACTATGTTTCATTGAGCAGTGTTGACGATGAATCTGTCAGAGATCAAAAGTCTCACGGCCTGGGGGGAAAAAACATCTCATTGAAAAATAATGTCACATTGTCCAACTATGAATCTAATCCAACAAATCGTACCTGCTTCCTTCTCGATCGACACCGGGCAGAACTCTTATAGGGTGTCGCCCCAACAGAAAGATCTGGTCGACTGTACCAGAAGTTTCTGTGTACTGTCTCATACTGGGCCTCACAAGCACCTGGAAAACAACATTTTGTGCTATAAATAAATAGCTTAGCCACAGTAAAAATACAACCACCACCAGTATGATATTACATTGAACAGAATACAGCAGTTTGGTCACGTTCAAGTTACAATTAATAACTTTTATAAACTTTTATCGACAGTGCACAGCCCAGCAGCAACTTAACCTCGTAAACGACCAGACTAGATATGTAAGCAGCTTAACTCACCTTCAACACCAGACAATATGAATTTAGAAAAATCAGAAAGAAGCATTTATATGTTCAAAAGCTTTCTGGATGGAGGAAGGGTAAAATAAATTTTAATTTTTTTAGTTTGGAAGTCTCATTTTCTCCTGCTTCTTCTTCTGGAATATTATTAGCAATTCGCAAACAACTAATTGGTGTATTAGCGCTACCAACTGGTAAGGAGTTTGGATCAAAGGATTAGGCTTTATTTTATTTATACATAAATAAATAAATAAAATTAACTCATACCCTCTCAACCATACTGTTTAATCTAAGATACTGAAAAACAATTCAAGTTATTAATTAATTAATTATTATTAAACCAAAGTGTACTTTTATCATTCTGAGGTTTTGAACCAGCTGCCTTCTTTCATCCTCATTCTTCATATAACATGTTCTACTGTTTCTTCTTGCCCACAGTAGTCACAACAGCTTAAGTTATGTTTGCCTATTTTGAAGAATGTGCTGTTTAGTCCAGTGTGTCCAAATCAAGTCTTGATATGATTGTTTGGTCTCTCCTGTTCCATCCTGCACATCTCATTTCTCTGTACTCCGTAAAAACACCTCCAATTACTTCTGCCACCTTTCATTCTCTGTTTAGTCATGCTCATGATTCTGTTTTACTGAAGCTAACACATAGAGATAGAAAAAGGTGTCACCTCTGACCAGTGGGGGCATACCTGATTTGTATTTGTATAGCTCACAGCATTTTCATTTACATCTGAAAGCCTCCCCTAGACCTAGGGGAAGGCGGGTCATGGGGGCAACACTGACAAACAAAATCCACGGCAATTACCGGCAGTTTGACTTTTTTTCTTTGTCACTATGTTGCACTGTTTGCATTTACACACACTAACACCCTCTCACGTGTACCTGGGTGCTGCCCAGTTTTGCAGTCTTTACTGTTTGCTGTTGAGCAGTGATAGCTGATAATTGAGCAGCTGTTGCATTTTTGACAGTCATAGAATTAAAGCCAGCAACTTGAAGGAAGATTTTGGAATTTGGGAAGGAAATAAAAACTGTGTCTCCAAATATGTTGGACCAAATTAAAGCAACAATATGATAACAAAACACTTCCGTACTATTGTGGAATACTGGCTGGTTGTCATTAACTTGCTTTTGTCCTCTCTGTTTTTCAGAAAAAGGAGTGGTTATGTCTTAACTGCCAGACCCAGCGGCTGATGTCCATAGGTGACATCAATGATCCTCCACTTCCTGTTCCTCATCCATCTCCTAAGCACCAGCCAATGGGCTCACCCCGTCACCAGGCACCAACCAGTCAGCAAAGCCCTCTCCACAAACCCACCAATCAGCAGGGTCCCAGGCTTGTCCAGTCGCAGATGCAGAAAACCCATGAGGGAACAAGTAGTGGCAGACCGTTTGCACCCACTGCTGCCAAACAACCGACCAAAACCAAGACAATAACACCAGCAACAGCATTGGTACCAACCACAGAGACCCAGAAACAGCCGAATCCCACAGAAGAGAAGTTCAATACTGAGCCTGAGAACCATTCCGGCAAAGAGGCTAAACCCTCCCAGAAGAAAGGAGAGCAGATCACACCGATCAAGACTATTAAGAAGTCCAGGCACTATGATGTAAGTTGGATGTTTTTTTTGCCACTTCACTTAAATCCAGTGCACCATGTTGTTTAGCTATGGAAATGGACCAAAAGTAAAACAAATACAGTAAATAATGGACAAACAGAGATGCAATGAAAGGAAAATACAAAAGAAGATGAGGTTGATTTTCAGTGAATATTATGTGTAAAACATAATAGCAACATACAGGGCTATGTACCAAGAATGCTGTGAGTATGTTTGCAGGTTAAGTGAGTATGCATGGCTGTTTCAGCACAGCCCTGCTTTACATTCATACAGTTTCTCCATCAAACTCAACATTCACAATCAACACAATCAACCTCACATTCCTTGTAGCCACAATATGGGAAAAAATAAATAAGAGTGCTGTAATCCAGATTATATTTATATAAACTACATGTCAGGGAGAAAACACACAGTACAGTATGCAAGTAGGACTGTACCTAATGTATTTTTTTTCTTTTTCTTTTGAAGAGAAAATGTTATAGTCACTACGTAGATTTGAAATAGGACAATACAAGCCACAGAGCTTGAGGTTCTTGCCTGGTTTGGATAAAACAATAATAAATGCTTGCTCCATTGATTTTGGGAGTCTACCTGCTTCTACAGCAAAATTAAACAATGTGACCATAGGTTCTATCAGTTTGGGACTAAACACCTTGTAGAATTCCATAGGAAATCCCTCATAGCCTGGTGATTTTCCTGAGGCAAGCAAGGTAATAGTATGTAACACCTCCTCTTTTGTAATACTGCCCTCTAGTCTCTCCTGATTATAATCTGACAGCGCAGAAAGATCAAGCTTGTCTAGAAAGTTTGTGCTTGCAGTGTTACATCCTTACAGCATATATAAGGACTGATAGAAGCTCAAAAATGCTTCGTCAATCTCACTAGGATTACTGGTAATTGTATTATCATATGTGTCACCCCCTATCATTGTGTAACAGCCCCTGCGTTGCCACATATCTCCCATAAGGGTCTTTAGTGACCACATGTACCTGAAATAGGACGTTCCTATGGAGCAGTATAGCCACTCCCCTAGATTGGGATGAATGTGATGAAAAAATATTTGGCTATAGCCTCCCTGTTTCAAAATGATACGTTCTTTGTCAGATGTGTCTCTTGCAATAAGGCTATATCAATACTATGTTGTTACAAATAATTTAGTATATGTTTCCTCTTCACATAATTGTTTACACCCCTCACGTTCCAAACCAGATATCTATACCCCATTCGTACGACCACTCATACATATAATGGCCTCACACGCAAATATCACAAGCCCCTCCTTTTCCTGTATTCTCTGAGTTTTCAGGTACACATACTTTGATAATTCTAATAAATAACAATTCTATTTCATCACATTTCTATTGAACTGTGGAACCAAACCTCTTTCCCCCAAACTAAAGAGGTATACCTTGGAACTAACAGAAACCCGTAGTGTTGTAGAGGCATTTCAGAACATGTGAAGTCAGCTCAGCTCTCAGTTATTGTAATGTTAAATATAACCTTCTAAAGGCTCAATTTGACTAATTATTAGACAATTATATATTTCCACATAATACAAGAACATAAATTTAAACAACCATGGCATTAACAACCGCTCCAGTGAACTCTCAACCAGTCTAATCCCAAGGAGAAAAATAAAATGTCCCTCCCTGTCCACCTCTAATATGCAAAAGCTTTTAGCTTATACCTTCACTTATTGTTTTCGTGGTGCTATTGCCCTCACCTCTGCTGTGCCCTCTCTAGATTAGTCTAAAAGTCAATCAAGGTTAAAGACTGCAATGATTTGTGTGTGTTGTGTACCATTAGATTACACACAGTTCTTGGAGATAGATCATATCCATGTTGAATATCCAATCAAAATATGTCCTGGTACTCCCTCCCTGCAAAGGAATTGCTTTGCCCCTTCTACCGAGTCGAACACCCTCTTTGCACCGCTGTAGGTATCGACTTTCAGGGTCGCTGGATAATACATACCCTGTCTCATGTTGGCCTGGCAGAGCCGGCTCTTTAGTGAGCTGAAAGCCATTTGTTTCTTGTGTAGAGTGGGAGATACAGTAGGTCAAGAAATGTCATTATTTTGGAGTTGCCATATAGAAGCTCTCTTTTCTTCTGCGCAGCCTCTAGTATTCGAACAGTGTAGTGGAGAAAATTTATCACAAATGCTCTTGGTATCCCACTTTCCGGTGGCTTCCTCCAAAGCGTGCGGTGGACTCTCTCTATCTCCGGCATGCCAGGAAGATCCAGTGTAACCATTTTCCTAAAAAAGGCAATGCTACCTCAACTCCTTCTGGAAATCCAGCAATCCTCAGGTTTTTCATTCTCCGGCGGTTCTCCTGGTTGTCAAGTTGCGGCCTCAGTTGAAATTCAGCCTGTGGGTGTTTTCAACCAGCTCGTCAAAGTCTTGGTGTAGACTGGTGAGTGACTGCTGCAGCTCCGTGCATTTTTGCGCCAGTTGGGTTGGTGTGTCTGCATTAGATTGTAACTTCCCCCCCACACACACACACACACACTTCTCAATAGACACATCTACTTGGTTGAGACGGGTGCCAATGCTTTCTGGATCATGCCAGTCATCTTCTCCATCTCTCTCACAAACCAGACTGCAGGTTGGGTGTCCGAGCAGCTGCCAGAGTTTGAGAGCACTTTGCCACTAGCAATGCTAACGTTAGCCAATACAGTCTCCTCATTTTTCTTTCTCTCCTCCATCTTTTTAGGTGGCATTTGGCAAGTCTTATTTATGTCAGCTTCTCCGGTGTTTGGCAGTGTATAAAGTATCAGAAACTCAGTTGCAAAATAATACAGGTTAAATGATAATGATGAGGTGTGGTGAGACTTCTATAGCAGGGATTGGCAAAAAAGTCTGGCATCGGGCCAACGTTTTTTCAAGTCATTAGATGGCGGGCCAGAACATAGTCAATTTATCATTTATAATCCACCGTTTACTGTGTTGCTTTTTAGCTCAGTCAGTGGTGCACAGAACTCCTGTTGGTTGTATGTTCAATCCCCACTTGTTGCTAGTGTTATTTTTCTCCCCTTTCAACAAATTGATTATGAAGAGATCGTTTTACATGTTCACATTAAGCACATGCAGGAGTGTGTTTCCCCCTGCGATTGGTCCACATCATCCTATGGACGCTTATTTTCAATTTCCGAGTAGGCCCATCTCCAAGCAGAGGAAATTCCTGAGTTTCTCATTCAGGGGAATCTGATGTCACATTTTCTGACGGCTTTTTCAGCAACACAGCAACACTCCCAACTGATCACATATTGACGGTTGGTCAAGGCTCTTTGCCATCGTTTTGCAACGTACTGGGTACCATTTTTGCGTAATATTTAGACATTTAAGGCTCCGCGGTCAAGTTAGCAATGCTTAGCAACAACAAATATGCAACATCCAGTAAAGCTAACTTTTCGAAATTTTCTGAAACGGCACGTTGTTAAAGTTGTGAAAAGTTTAGGCTACAAAACTACTTTGTGAAGGTTAGGAAAAGATCATGGTTTGGGTTAAAATACCTATGGAGGTCAGTTAACACATAAGTTAACTTACGTTACTAGCGTAACTTACGCAATTTACACGTAACTTAAATAAATATATTTAATGTTGACTATTTGTTTCACACAGGACACAAACCCAGGTCTCCTGGTTCAAAGTCGGGTTTCTGGCACCTCCAACCACCCCAACCTCTTCCTATACCGTCAAAAACTGACGCTGCAGGGCTTCCCCCAATGCGTTGAACTGTGACGCTAGGGATCCCCCGTGCGTTACAAACTGACGCCGATGGGTCTTGGACCATGCGTTCATATGTGACGAGTTGTGGAGTGAGAACGGGTGGTTTTCAGAGGTGTGTCAAGCAAGCCAGAGACTTCCTTCAAAACTTTTCAAAGTAAAAGCTCTCAATTAAACATGACATAAAGTTCTGCTGCAATGACATTCTCATGCTTTTATTTTGTAGGCACAATCACAAGAGGAAATGATTATGTGAGTAACTTTTGCTGTCATGACTGATCTGTTTTGGGTTTTTTTTTGCCGATATCAAAGTAAACGGTCACGGACCTGGTATTACTGCTGGCGTGCCAGCTTTGGCCTGTGGGCCGCCTATTGCCGACCACTGCTCTAGAGCATGCTGCTGTTCACTCCGCTGCCATAACCGGAAGCCTTTGTCCAACTTTTAATCGCCACTGGGTTTAGACTGCACAGCGAAAATTTTAAGTGGATTAGACTAATTCCAAAGGAGGAGTTTGTTAAATTATGAAATATGTAAATCGGCAAAAATTAGATCCAACCATTAAATCCAAAATGGCTGACTTTCTGTTGGGTGTTGGGAATCTCTAGAAAAGGCTTTTTTTGTACATTTGGACATGTACCACAGAAAATTGGTACACATTGGTGAAACTTTGGTCGGGGCTGCTCCCATAAAACAATACATAAATTTTTGCCTCATCGGATGTGTGAGCGAAGTGTGAGCAGAGTTTTTGAGCTGTTAGACCGCCAAAAATGTGATT
>NC_060157.1:24267887-24320919 GCF_021292245.1 Micropterus dolomieu | reverse complement strand
TCTTTTTAGGTGGCATTTGGCAAGTCTTATTTATGTCAGCTTCTCCGGTGTTTGGCAGTGTATAAAGTATCAGAAACTCAGTTGCAAAATAATACAGGTTAAATGATAATGATGAGGTGTGGTGAGACTTCTATAGCAGGGATTGGCAAAAAAGTCTGGCATCGGGCCAACGTTTTTTCAAGTCATTAGATGGCGGGCCAGAACATAGTCAATTTATCATTTATAATCCACCGTTTACTGTGTTGCTTTTTAGCTCAGTCAGTGGTGCACAGAACTCCTGTTGGTTGTATGTTCAATCCCCACTTGTTGCTAGTGTTATTTTTCTCCCCTTTCAACAAATTGATTATGAAGAGATCGTTTTACATGTTCACATTAAGCACATGCAGGAGTGTGTTTCCCCCTGCGATTGGTCCACATCATCCTATGGACGCTTATTTTCAATTTCCGAGTAGGCCCATCTCCAAGCAGAGGAAATTCCTGAGTTTCTCATTCAGGGGAATCTGATGTCACATTTTCTGACGGCTTTTTCAGCAACACAGCAACACTCCCAACTGATCACATATTGACGGTTGGTCAAGGCTCTTTGCCATCGTTTTGCAACGTACTGGGTACCATTTTTGCGTAATATTTAGACATTTAAGGCTCCGCGGTCAAGTTAGCAATGCTTAGCAACAACAAATATGCAACATCCAGTAAAGCTAACTTTTCGAAATTTTCTGAAACGGCACGTTGTTAAAGTTGTGAAAAGTTTAGGCTACAAAACTACTTTGTGAAGGTTAGGAAAAGATCATGGTTTGGGTTAAAATACCTATGGAGGTCAGTTAACACATAAGTTAACTTACGTTACTAGCGTAACTTACGCAATTTACACGTAACTTAAATAAATATATTTAATGTTGACTATTTGTTTCACACAGGACACAAACCCAGGTCTCCTGGTTCAAAGTCGGGTTTCTGGCACCTCCAACCACCCCAACCTCTTCCTATACCGTCAAAAACTGACGCTGCAGGGCTTCCCCCAATGCGTTGAACTGTGACGCTAGGGATCCCCCGTGCGTTACAAACTGACGCCGATGGGTCTTGGACCATGCGTTCATATGTGACGAGTTGTGGAGTGAGAACGGGTGGTTTTCAGAGGTGTGTCAAGCAAGCCAGAGACTTCCTTCAAAACTTTTCAAAGTAAAAGCTCTCAATTAAACATGACATAAAGTTCTGCTGCAATGACATTCTCATGCTTTTATTTTGTAGGCACAATCACAAGAGGAAATGATTATGTGAGTAACTTTTGCTGTCATGACTGATCTGTTTTGGGTTTTTTTTTGCCGATATCAAAGTAAACGGTCACGGACCTGGTATTACTGCTGGCGTGCCAGCTTTGGCCTGTGGGCCGCCTATTGCCGACCACTGCTCTAGAGCATGCTGCTGTTCACTCCGCTGCCATAACCGGAAGCCTTTGTCCAACTTTTAATCGCCACTGGGTTTAGACTGCACAGCGAAAATTTTAAGTGGATTAGACTAATTCCAAAGGAGGAGTTTGTTAAATTATGAAATATGTAAATCGGCAAAAATTAGATCCAACCATTAAATCCAAAATGGCTGACTTTCTGTTGGGTGTTGGGAATCTCTAGAAAAGGCTTTTTTTGTACATTTGGACATGTACCACAGAAAATTGGTACACATTGGTGAAACTTTGGTCGGGGCTGCTCCCATAAAACAATACATAAATTTTTGCCTCATCGGATGTGTGAGCGAAGTGTGAGCAGAGTTTTTGAGCTGTTAGACCGCCAAAAATGTGATTCATTTTCAGAAAAAGATTTTTATTTAAAGAATTCCTTCAGTTCCAATAGGGTTCTCTCACCTTTCATGCTCAGGCCCTAAAAAAGAATTCCTTAAATTTCAATAGGGTCCTTGCACGTTTTGTGCTCGGGCTCTAAAAATCGGCATCTTCCCTATCAGTATAAGCATGTTCTTCACAGCACTTAAGTCAAATGAACAAAAAAAATCTATGCTGTTATGTTTTAGTGTCTTCTGTAGTGTTGTGTCGTTCAAAGAACGTTTCGTTCATTTGAACTAATCTTGACTCAGGAGGAACGAGTAGTCTGAGGGAGTAATTCGTTCATTTTCACGCATGCGTGAATAGTCTTGGACTCTTACATTCACTCGTCACACGGCAGCTGCATGGGCTCCGTCAGCACAGGAAACAGTATTGATTAGTTCACGACTCTCAACTGTGGATCTCTAGGTTTGTCACGTGACATCTCGGCTACTGTGGAGCAGGAATGAACTAATTGTTCACCACTCACATAACACAGAAAATAGGCTAATAGAAAAAGATGTAAACGAGCTGATCTAAAACATAAAGAAGGACCAAGAAGGAGGCGTATTCTACAGAAACATAAAAACACTAGCCTATTATAACAAATTATATGTTAACTATTTACATCAATATAGTCCTTGGCTATTTAAGCTTCACAGTCAAGGCAAGTGACCTCTCTTCTCCTCGCACAATTTCCACACACGGGTTTGCGGTATTTGCAGCAGGTGTCGTGGGTTTTGTTTTTGACTGCAGCTTCTCCGAACCTGGCACTGCCTCCGCTTTGGTGTCTGCTGCGCTGGTTGCTTCTACTGCTGACTGGAACCTTGTGCCAACTTTTCTCCTCCATGAACTGTGCTCTTAGCTCTTCTGCAAGTTGCTGCATGAACTTCCTCCGAGGTGCTGCAGAGCTCACCAGGATCAGCCGACATGAACGGAACATCTGGATCCACCGTGTCTGATGAAAGCAGCCGCCTCTTTTTCCTTGATGTGGACTCTGACTCTGGATCACTCTCTGATGAGGAGGAAAGGTTTATGTGCACCCAGGAAACATTGCTGTCACTTTCCACCTCCGATTGTTCCCCTGCATCCGAATTATCACTATTCAAGTTCAGAAGCATCTCCAGGGCCATGGTTCCAGTAATATTCTTCATCATTCGCTCATTCATTTTAGAAGCCTAGCTATATATATAGCCTATAAATAACGTATTCATCTCTGTGAAGAGCTTTGAGTATCTATGATAAAGCGCTATATAAATGTAATTAATTATTATTATCCTATTTTTGATCAACCAATTTAGTCTAATATACATTTTGTTTGTAGAAATTAGCATATATACAAAACACTCAGGACCACTACTGACCTTTCTGTTGACAGTAAGACAGACAAAGGTGAACCGTGGGAAACGTAACAAAAGTCCGTGTGGTCAAAATGACCGTCTCTGGCCAAAATAGATAAAAATGTTTGTTTCAAATTAGTTTTTTTGCCTTATGTGTAATTTATATGAAAAACATTTTAAATGAAAATACAGACACTTTTAGGAAAAGTCAGGTACCAGCAGGATTTTATTTATTTTTTCAACAAAGTTATTGCAGATATAAATTTCAAAGCGGTCAAAATGACCGTCATGGCTGTTCTAGTGTTAAAGCAAACACGGTAGCCTTCCTTGTTCGAGAACTGCGCTGTTTTTTTACATTGCCCACTAGAGGGCTGCTGCACCGCAATAACCAGTCTAGTTCAAATGAACGAAATGACTCAAAAAAAGATTAGTTCATTTTAATGATGATTTGAAGATTCAAGTCTGTCAAAAGAGTCACTTTTACCATCACTAACATCCAGAGTTCCACCCCTGCCACCCCCGAAACACTAAAACCCTGGGACCCCAGAAGAAGAAACACCCCGCGCCCCAAATGTCAACCCCTGTCAGAGAACCGAAATAATATGTGTCACCCCCACCCCTTCCATACACAAAGCACAAAACTCAAATTTGCTGTGAGGAAACACACGAAGCAGAGGATTGTATTAAAATTAAAAAGTACAGTGAAATTAATGGTTAATAGTAAAAATAGAATAAATAAATAAAGTTTAAACAAAATAAAATTAAATCAATTAAATACAGCTCAGTTAAAAACCTGGTTAAATAGGGTAATAGTTAAATGTCTTGAGTTTACCTTTAAACATATCCAGATTTCCAGCTGCCCTCAGCTCTTCAGGAAGGGTTCCACAAACGCAGGCCATAATATTGAATGGACACCTCACCATGACTTTTAATAGAGCATTTAGGGATAATTAAAAAGCCACTACCAGAGGACCTGAGGGTTCTAGTAGGTTCATCAGATAACAGCAAATCTGATAAATATTCTGGACCAATACCACTAAGTGACTTATAAACTAGTAAAAGGATCTTGAAGGATCTTGAAATCAATTCTGAAATTATAATGAAATGAGCAAAAGCCAAAGCCCCGAGCCCCCAGGCCCCCACACACCCTCGAGGCAGTGCAGCGCAGCCCCGCCCCTCAGCCACAGGAATTCACCAGATGCACTCAACTTCTTTTTGTGTGTCTGCTTGAGCAGTATAGGGAGGCTGCCCTCCGGATCCATGGGAAGAGATTGTCAATAGTCAAGTAATAACCAGTCTCTTTAGTATTTTGTGACATTGCGATTGCAATTATTAACACAAATTCAACAAATCCCTGTGAATTCAGTGTGATTTACAATTTTGACCAATCACCGCAACTTTTCCACAATTTGACCTAAAAAATGTCATATGTCAGCCAGCTCACTTCCTTGTATACAAGGGACAGCAGACGTGTGATACACAGGACCATGAAAAACAGTATCTTCTTTGCCTAAGTAGGGGTAAACTTTTTGCCCAGTGTGCAGTACTGTGGTCGAACATAAAAGGAAATCATCTATTGACAAACACTTTCCCAATGCAAAACATACATGGAGAGTGGTAGAAATGCATGGAGGACGTTAGATAAGACAAAACACTGCAACACAGGGTGTTGCAACCTGGTCAATTACAAGCCCTGACAAAATCAGGGTATGGTGGTTTAAAAATCCGTGTATGGTTCATTCTATCAAAGTAATTCAGTTATAGTTGTCAGTATGGTACACAGCAAACAAGAAATGGTAATAGTTAAATCAACAGGTAATTTTAAAGTTGCGTGGCGCTGCGGAGAGCCTCCAGCTGCAGCAACACATGGATTAGGCAATGTGTAAAACAGGAGCATCGGACTTCATCCAGCTAGAGGGAATGACCACTGACTGTCCAGTGCGCCGGTTCCACTGGCAACACAACCCATAGTAGGCCTGCCGGAGAGGGAGCGGGGCGTTGGACTGTACAGGGAGAGGGAGAGGTGAGGGAGGTCGTCGGAGGGTGATCATTCCCTCTGGTTGGATGAAGCCCAACCCAGGCACAACAGGCGCACGTGTACAGCAGCCAAAAGTTTGAAAAGGGATACAAAACTAGTCATAGATAGAACATAACGCAGCTGCTTTATTTTTCCATTTTGGTTAACACAACAGATGTTTTTTTTTTTGTTTTGTTTTCTGTTAATGTGTTTTTCCGATTTGGTTTTGAAACGAAATAATCAAAGAACCAACCATACACAGATGGAGGTAATGTTTAATGATTCAACTACTATTCTAAAGTTCAAAGAATCTCATCTACCTTTGCAGTTTTCATTTATTCTTACATTTTCATCACAAAAACGCCCCAAAACATTGCCACTTCCAAAGCTGCCTTAAAATCAGGCATTTTAGACCACAATAATCACTAAAAAGAAAAATGAAGGGAACACTTAATCATCACAGTATAACATCAAGTCAGTTAAAGTTTAGGGATATCAGTCTGTCTAGTTAGGAAGCATGAACAATTGTGAACCAATGGCACCTGTTTTCGTGCAAATGAAAGTGATGAAACAGTTGCACTGGAGAGGCAACAGCAAGTCAAACCCCAAAAAGGGAATGGCTTTGCAGGTGGTGGCCACAGATAATTGCTCTCCCCCATCTGAATGTTCTCTACTTTTGCCTTCTGCTAATGTCTTTGTCACTACTGGTAGCATTAGTGCCTGCAGCCCATTCAGGTTGCACAGGTAGTCTAGCTCCTCCAGGATGACACATCCATATGTGCTGTTGAAGGTTTGCTGTGTCACCCAGCACAGTCTCAAATGTATAGAGGAGAGACTATGGGCCATTACACAAGGAGAGCAGGGTCATAAGGAGGACAGAGCCCTACAAAATTACCTCCAGTAGGCTACTGGTGTGCATGTTTCTGACCAAACTGTCAGAAACAGACACCATGAGGCATTAGAGCCCGATGTTCTCTATTAGGCCACAGCCCAGCAGCGTGCAGCTCAATTGGCATTCAGCAGAGAAATTGGCAGGTCCGGTGGCGTACTGTTCTCATCACAGATGAGAGCAGGTTCACACTGAGCACATGTAACAGATGTGAGAGAGTCTGGAGACGCTGTGGGGAACATTATGCTGCCTGCAACATCATCGAGCATGACCTTTTTGCCGGTGGGTCAGTGATGGTCTGGGGAAGCACATTCTTACCCTGACTGATGTAAAAAAAAATTCAATCGGTTGGTGATTTTGGTTTCCACTGACCAATGTAAAGTAATTTTGTGCTCATGAATAATACAATATACTGTAAATTCTGTACTATGAACTATTTCGTTCATCGAGATCTGATGTGTGATTTAAGTGTCCCCAAAATTTTAATTTAAAATTTTAATAGTGGACAATTCACAATACATGCATTGCAACAGCACTGTTGATAAATAATCAATTAATTTAAATAATCTAAATTGCACAAATTCTAAATTAGAATCACTAGCTTCCCCAAATCTAATGTATGTTTCTTTCTTTGTTCTTCCCTCTGTAGGATACTAAAAACAACAGCACCCATGACTTGTCACGCAGCCCTCAGAGCCTCAGTGACACAGGCTACTCCTCTGATGGTATCTCCAGCTCCCATAGTGAAATCACAGGTCTAATCCAAGAAGAGGAGATGAAACTGAGTGAGAAGGGGATCAGTGGGCGGGGCTCCCCATCAAGCCCCTCTGAAATTACCAGGCTAGGAAGGCCTTTGCTGGAGAAGAGTCTTTCTGAAGAGAAGGTGGACAGAAGGGGTAGGAAGCACAGAGATTTGGATGACAGAGGAAAGCAGCGCCCACGCTCCCTGTCAATCCCTGCTGATGCATACGACTCTGATGAGGACCTACAAGATATAATGGAGGAAAAAGAGGATGGGGGAGACTGGGAGGGTAAACGGAAGGAAGGGAAGGAGGAAAAGAAGAAGAAAAAGATGGAAAAAGAGGTAGAGCCTGTAGAGATGACAGATGAGGAGTTTATGAGGAGACAAATAATAGAGATGAGTGCTGATGAAGAAAAGGAGGAGGAGGAAGAGGAAGAGGAGGAGGAGGAGGAGGAGGAGGAAGATGAAGGATATGGCTACCAGAAATCCAAGAAAGGCCACCATAAGCACATAATCTCTGACTCAGGGAAAGAGAAGAGACGTCTTCAGCACCATTCCAGCAGTTTTGAGGAGGAAACAAAAAGCTCTACCGAAGTTTATAAAGGCTCAGTAGAAGAGGGTGAGGAAGATATGTTGGCATCACAAGGAGGCCTGAGGCGTTTCAAAACCATTGAACTCAATAACACCAATAGCTACAACCGAGACATTGAGTTGAGCAATGAAAATGATTTGAGCCTTGACCGGGAACCAGAGCTAGAAATGGAGAGCCTGACAGGATCTCCTGAGGAGCGTTCTCGGTGTGACTACTCCTCCACTCTGCCAGCCACTTCATCTTCATATGGCTCAGGCCAGTCTCCTACTTCCATCTCATCAATGGAGGAGGACAGTGACAGTAGCCCCAGCAGGAGGCAAAGGCTGGAAGAGGCCAAGCAGCAGAGGAAAGCACGGCACCGCTCCCACGGCCCTCTCCTTCCCACCATCGAAGACTCTTCAGAAGAGGATGAGCTGAGAGAGGAAGAGGAACTTCTGAGAGAGCAGGAGAAGATGAGGGAGGTGGAACAACAGAGAATAAGGAGCACAGCACGAAAGACCAAGAGGGATAAGGAGGAGCTGAGGGCTCAGAGGCGCAGAGAGAGGTCCAAGACACCACCTAGCAATCTCTCACCTATTGAAGATGCTTCTCCAACAGAAGAGCTGAGACAAGCTGCAGAGATGGAAGAGCTCCATCGTTCTTCTACTTCTGAATATTCCCCTCAAAGTCTGGATTCAGAGGCTGAGGGATACGAGTCCAAACTTTACAAGTCAGGTAGCGAGTACAACCTGCCTACCTTTATGTCTCTTTACTCACCAGTAGAGAAATCATCAACTACAACAACCACTAGAGCACCATCTTCAACTTCAAAACCACTAAAGAGTGCTGAGGAGGTTTATGAGGAGATTATGAGGAAGGCAGAGATGCTTCAAAAACAACAGAAACAACAGCAACAACAAGGAAGACACGGGCAGTACTACGAGGAGGACTTTAATGGACAAGGTTATGATGACGAGTATGAATATGAACAAGATCAAACAGGATATGACAATGAGGCAGCAAAAACAGAAACAGATATTTATGAGGAAATCCGACAAACATCTCAGAACATCACCAAGATGCAGCAGGCCACTGATGAGCAAGTAAAGATTGAGATTGAGATCTCCTACCCAGACAAACAGCTCCTTGACACAGGCCCAGCATTTGCTAAGTTACTAGAGCAAAGCAATGCTCTCCTAACTCCAGGGACCAGCCCGACCCAGATCTCAGCTCCTGTGTCTTTTGCTGAGACTGAAGGACGGATTGCTGATGTCCAAATAACACAGCACATTTCTGCAAAGGATGGACAAAAAGACAGGATCAAAAGCCAAACAAGAAAGAATGGAATAACTTCAACAGTGGCTGCCACCACTATTGCAGCTTATGGAGTTTATGCCAGAGATGCAGTGACCATTTCTCAGACTACTTCAAGCCACACTATGACATCTACTCAGTCATTTTTATACAGCAGACACACAGGAAGTCCTGCCACATCCTCAGCTACAGTCTCAAGTGTATGCAGCAAGATTGCAGAGATTACCCAGGCCTACAGTCAAAGAGAAGTGATCACCAGAAGGGTAGGGGAGATCAGGGGTGTCCAAGTGCGAGACAGTTCAACATCTTCTACTGAGAGGATTATTGAGCCACGTTCTCCCAAGTATACTACTTATTACAGGAGCACAAGTCCTCCTCTTTCTCCATCGCCACCACATCAGAGTCCTACCCGTTCACCTTCCAGAAGGGCTACAGCTGAGTTCTCTACGCAGACTTTTAATTCAGCATTACAATTGGATTCAGCTGGCTCTGGGTCTCTAGGGATGGCTCAGGGAACCAGGGAACGGCTCTATCGACAGCAGTCTTCCCAGGATGCTCCATACTCCTCACCTCTGAGCCCAGCTAGGCCAATGACAGTCAACACGGCTACTTCTCCCCTGTCTTCGCCTACCCGATTTAGCCGGCAATTAACATTTGACACTTACTCCCCGTGTGCCAGCCCTCCTGACACTCCACCTTACCAACAGTCTCCTACACGCAGTTTCTACCGAACACAAAGAGTGGAGAAAATAAATGTGGGAACAAGTATGGTCACCACAGCAAGCACTTACACAAGAGGGTCTGTGTCAATGGATAACATCTCCCTCTGTCGAATATCTACAGTCCCGGGTACTTCTAGGGTAGACCAGGGCCATATGATCCAAGGTGGAAGTGTTGTGGATCTCAGAACAGTCTCAAAACCAGCTCCTTTTATCATGACTGACCAGGGAATGGATCTCACCTCCTTGGCCACTGAAAGCCGAAAATACCATGGTGGATCAGAGGGTAACAGACATTCAACGATTGTACAGCCACTGATTATGAACTTAAACACCCAGGTGACCAACACACCAACCACTGTCAGTGTTACTGTGGCTGCTTCCATGTTCATGACCCAGCACAAACAGCCAACAGTCTATTGTGATCCCCATCAAAACCGAGTGGATCTGGGTCATGGCATGGGTTCGGCCATTTGTCTTTCCCAAAACAAACAACCAATTTCACCTCCAACTGACCCATCAATACCAAAAATTGATGCCAAACTGGAAGATCTCAGTGTCCAACAGAGAGAGCTACAAAAGCAACAAGAGAAGCTACAGAAACAACAAGAGCTCCTGGAACAGCAGTTGCAGCAGCATCATCAGATGCAACAGCAGCAGCAACAAGCATCTACTTTGGCCAGGTACAATCTTACCAGCCAGATGTCACCTTTACTGAAAGAAGACTTGGTAGTCAGCCAGGCTAGCAATGCCTCAGCTGTGGTCAGTGCTGTCTCACCAGTCATTAATCCTGAGCTGTTTGGCACTGATCCCATTGAGCTGAAAGGGAAGCCCAGTCCTCCTGGCTTGATGTCAGGAGGTAAATTACTGCATAGCATGGTAGTGCAGATGGATGGAGGGCCAGAGCAGGCCAGGCCAGTGACTCAGCTGGTGAATACAGAATTAGGACAGGATGCTATGGATCTAGCAGGAGGCCATATTAAACCTGACAACCAGCCTGCTTGCTGTGATGTTTACCGACTTCCATTTGGAGGAAGCTGTGTTGGTGGTTCTGAGAAAGAGGTAATAAGGCCTCCATCTGCCCCACCTCTTACCTATGAGTCTGACCAAGAAAGACTACCTGGAAGTTACAGTGAGTATTCAATGGATGGACGTAAGGCCTACACAATACCTTTCCCTGGTAGGCTACAGCCTTCGATGTCTGATACAAACCTAGCCAAAGCTGGGGTGCAGTCCTACCATTCTAAACTAGAACCACACCTCCACGCCTCAGGGGAACTTGCAATGGATCTAACTGCTATGAAACAGACCTATGGAGGGTATATGGGGCTGCAGTATGGCTCCTATACAGATTTACGGCATGGAGGAGACATGACAGCTCAAACTCTGCCTGTCAGGAGATATAATTCCTTATCTAACATAAGTTCTGACTATGGATACTCTGCTCATGACATTGCTAGCTTTCAAGAAGCTAACTTGGCTCAGTACAGTGCTACAACTGCCAGGGAGATCAGCCGAATGTGTGCCGCACTCAATTCCATGGATCGTTACGGAAGTAACCCAGACTTGATGCAGTTTGGCAGTTTGGGGAGAGGAACCGGGCCTGGGACCTCCAGACTTGCAGCAGGTCTCGGCATGAGACAAACCCTCCTCTTTGGTTTAGATGGGAAACCAATCTCCCACAGTCAAGCACTAACAAACCTGATCAATGCCAGGCAGGCCAGTCTCAGAGCCATGTACCCTGCTGCTATTAGGTCCTCTGGTGGGGTGATCTACTCCACCATTCAGACCCCAATAGCTTCTACACTTCCCATCACAACCCAGCCTGCCTCTGTTCTTCGCCCGCTACTGAGGGGGGTCTACAGGCCATATCTCTCTGCTAACATGACACCTGTGCCCCTATCTGGTCTTAGCAGACTACCAATGAGCCCCAGAATGCCCTTATCTGGACAAGCTCCAGTCCGTTACACAGCTCCGGGTCTCCAAACAACATTAACCACTATCACTACGGCTACTGCTCCAACAACTTCAACACCAGTAGGTGCCCCAACTGTTTCACTAACTACTAGTTCTACAGTCCAGGATGAACCAGTTTACATCAGGAGAGGTGCCATAGTGACCTCTTCATCAGCAGAGGTCACCTCAGTACAAGGAACAGTTGTCATACCAATGGAGCCACAGCAACAGCCAATAAACCTGTCCCAGGCACACCTTAACAGTCAACAACAACAACAACAACAGCTACCTGTGACATCTGCTCAGCCTTCTCCAGCAGCCCATGTGTCCCCACTCTCAGCTCCTTCACACACTCACTGCCACACCCAACCTCCAGGCCCTTCTGCCCCAACCAGTGGTTTACCCATTCCAGGGGTTCTTCCTGCCTTCCCTCCACCAGGTGTCATACACAGGGAGAGTGAGACTGAGGCAGAGAGGCTGCATCGGCAGCAGGAGCAGCTTCTACAGATGGAGAGGGAGCGTGTGGAGCTAGAGAAACTCCGGCAACTGCGCATGCAGGAAGAGCTGGATCGAGAAAGGATAGAGCTAAAGCTGCACAGGGAGAAGGAGCAGATACTGGTGCAGAGAGAGTTACAAGAACTGCAGAACATCAAGGAACAGGTAGAACAAGAAACAGGAGACAGAATGGAGAGTTTGATAGTTGTCGTCTTGTTTGATGTTATGTGGATTTTGGTTTGCTTTTTGTTGTTTTTGTGGTGGTGTAACTTGTGGTATATCTTATATAGTTATTATACTTTTATATTATTTCAGTTGCTTTTGTTCTTTCAATGTCACATTGACCTGTTCTGCATGATAAAGTACATCATTCCCAAAAATAATTTAGAAAATCAAACAAATTCTGTATGCAGTATACAATACATGGATATCTTTGGAAGCATGTCTCGTGTCAATTCCACAAATACATATGTAACAAGCTTTGACAGTTTTATTGAAGATTTTGACCAGAAAGTATAACGTATCTAAATAAATGTCCCTTCAGAAGATGGTGTTAAAATTCTGTCATTGTTATTTCATGTAATCATTGATGGTAATGATTTTATTGTTTAAGGAAATGCTAGCATCCTGCATTACAAAAACACAGTTTTATAGTCTGTATGCTATGTTGTTCATTTTACTCGACATTTCTTGTATATGAAATGTGCATGCATGTAGTATGTATGTGTGATAGAAACCAATGATGCTCAGATTTTGATTGTAAAGTGGTTTCATGTTCCACTTGTTGGTCTGATTTATATGCAAAAGAGAAATAGATCCTATTATATTGTAAACATTGAATAATTAATAGCAAGCACATATTTGAATATAATTCTTTTCTTAGCCTCTAAATCCTTTTGAAGATGTTTTAACAGTTAACAGAAGGGGTAACATTACAACTTTCTTCTTTTTTGATAGAACAAGCGGTTGAAAATCTTTCAAGTTAACTCTGTTAAACAGGTGTGGAAGCCTTCCTTAATGAGAATGAACTAAAGATGGAATGTTTAACATGAATCTTATGACCTACAGTATAAGCAAAAACCCTAACTGGGTTTTTGTTAGGTTCTGTCATTTATGCAACAACGAACATGCATTATTTCTTATGAGCATTATTTGGCACAAGTACATGCTACACTTTATTTATGTTGCACTTCCATTATTGTTTATTGCACTATATCAAAGTTTGACTTGGAATCATTTTATTTTCATAAAAACTCATCTAAAACACATAAATAACTATCTGTTATATTCAGTTTCAGGAGCCTTGTGATATAGTTTGCATTTGGAAATTTGGTCATCTTTTATACAATCAGTATAAATCAGTTCTCAATTTTTTATCATTTCTTTTCTCTTAACCCATCATCTCTCACCTATCTCTTGTGCAATGCTTCTCTGTACTTTTCTCTCTCTTTCTGTTTTTGCCAACGTGTGCTTCCTGTATGTTCCCCTATCCACCAACATTTTTTAGGTTCTACAACAGCAGCAACAAGAACGTGAGAAACAACTTGTGCTCCAGAGGGAGCAGCTTGCCCAGCAGAAGTCCCAGCTAGACCAGATCCAGTCTTTACAGCAGCAGCTCCAGCAGCAGCTTGTAGAGCAGAAGAGGCAGAAAGCAGCTGCTGCAGCTCAGAGCATGCAGGTGAGCGGAGTGAGAATCATGGGCATTGACGTTCAAGGCTTCAGCTCTTTGTCAGCAGTGGCAGAGAATTTTGAGATGTAGAGAGCATGAAAATACAGAAGCATGCTATGAAAAGCTCTCACTGATACATTTTTGGCTTGCCTGACACCTGCCTTCACATGCCTGATGAGGCCAGAACAATGACATAAAATGTTGGCATCAAAAATAAAATTGAGTCAATGAAAACCGGAACTTTAGAAGGAAACACTGGCATTGACACATTTGTATTGGAAAAAGTTGTACTGGCACTGAAACAAGTATTTGAACTGAAAAAATTGTTTCACTGCATTCTGATGTGTTTTTTTAATGACAAACACAGATCTGCTGGAACAAGCGCTAATATTAGCTAATACATGACAGGCTGCTAACATTAGGCTCTATGTGAACAAACAACAGCAGCAAGAAACAGACTTACAAGCAGTGTGGGAGTTCCAGATGAACTCATGAAAGCCGTCGCTGCAGATGTGCGGTCATGTCAGGAGATTACTGTAGCCATGTCAGAGGATTACAGCCAAGGAAGCCAGCCGCTGTTTGGATTTTTCATGCATTTATGGTACCATTGTTTAGAGCGACCAAAAGGGACAAAGAAAGACTTGTATTCCAGCAATCATTTACAAGGGAAAAGGTAGGTGTAGTTTTCATTATACATGTATAATGAAAAGAAAGTTTGTTGTAGCATCTGGGGAGAATGTAAACGGTAGCAACCAGATGATAATTAAAGCTGCAAGCATTGTAGCTGTGTATCAAATTGATCTCTGGGTCTTATAATTCATGAAAAGAAAATGCACACTTCCACTGACAGTATATTTGTTTTTGCATTTTCATTAAAATAATTAACAGCGTAAGTAACACTTTTACACTTGCATGTTGCCGTATTTGATTTGCAACGAATACAGGTCTGTTGCCACAGTCTCTTCGTACTCCCTGTTACTTTCAGTAACAGTTCCATCTCATTGTCTGTATGCATGGACTAGCATGCATGGACTAGTTTTTCTGCATCATTTTTAGAAAGGATGTTCCTGATTTTTGCAATATTACCTAGGTGAAAAAAGGCGGTCCTTGAAATTTGCTTAATGCGAGAGTTAAAGGACATGTCCTGATTAAAGATAACTCCAAGATTCCTCACAGTGGTGCTGGAGGCCAGGGTGATGCCATCCAGGGAAATTATATCTTTAGATAAAGCGTCACGGAGGTGCCTGGGCCCCAGAACAATAACTTCAGTTTTATCTGAGTTTAACATTAAAAATTAAATTCCTGATAATATTGCCTAAAGGAAGCATATATAAAAAATACCTAGGGAAAGAAGTAAGACTTAATAAAAAAGTGCAATCAATACAAGATAATTGTAAGGGGATAGAAGAAGAAGAGCACAGGAAGTGCATGTTAGAGGTGTTATAAGAGGAAGTGTTCTCGGAAGAGATGAGTTTTCAAGAGCTTCTTGAAGTTAGAGAGGGATGCCCCTGCTCTGATGGCATGTGGTAGCTCGTTCCACCATCCTGGTTTCACAGATGAGAACAGGGATTGCTTTGTGCGAAGGGATGGCAGAGCAAGGCGGCGTTCGTTGGAGGAGCGTAGTGGCTGAGAAGGAACATAAACTTGTATTATGGAGTTTAGGTAGATGGGTGCAAACCCAGTTGTCACTCTGTATGCAAGCATTAGTGACTTGAATCTGATTCTGGAGCCCATGGGTTGCCAGTGGAGGTCACACAGTAATGGAGTGACATGAGTCCTTTTGGGCTGATCAAAAACCAGACGTGCTGCTGCATTCTGAATCATTTGTAGGGGTTTCACTGCACAAGCTGAAAGACCTGTTAGGAGGGCACTGCAATAGTCAAGGCGAGAGATAACCATGGCCTGTACCAGAGGCTGGGTGGCATACTGAGTGAGGTAGGGCCTGATTTTTCTGATGTTGTATAGAGCAAAGCGGCACAACCAAGAGACAGCAGCAACATGGTCTGAAAAGGACAGCTGGTCATCAATCATGACACCCAAGTTTCTCACTACCCTGGTTGGAGTTATGGTGGATAGATTGTTTGGGTAGAATGACCAAGAGTTCAGTCTTAGAGAGGTTTAGTTGAAGGTAGTAAGCCTTCATCCATGCAGATATGTCCGAGAGACAGTCCGTGATCCGTGCCAAGACGGTGGGGTTGTCTGGCAGGAAGGATAGGTAGAGTTGCGTATCGTCTGCGTAGCAGTGGAAAGAGAAGCTGTGCGAGCGAATGATCGGCCTTAGTGAGGTGGTGTAAATTGAGAAGAGAAGAAGCTCTAGCACTGAGCATTGGGGCACCCCTGCCGAGTGGCAGTGGGAGGAGGATAATTGTCCTTGCCACAAAACATTGTAGGAACGCCCCAAGAGGTAGGATTGAAACCACAGGAGTTTCAATCAGTTTTTGAGCTTTACTCAAGATCCCATTGCTGAGAATGCGGATAGCAGGATCCTGTGATTGACTTCATCAAAGGCAGCTGATCAAGCAGGATAAGAACCGAGGATTGCAGCTTTAGCTGACCTTAGGGCTTCTGTAACAGACAAAAGAGCCGTTTCAGTAGAGTGGCCACTCTTAAAACCAGACTGATATGGATTCTAGGTCATTCCATGAGAGGATTCTGAGACCTGTTCGATAGTTTTGGATAAAAATGGTAGAAGAGAAACGGGTCGATAGTTCTCAACTTGAGTTGGGTCGAGTGAGGGCTTTTTGAGCAATATATAACAATATTACAACAAGGTAGAACAAACATAAGACAGTGTATGGTTGGACATCTGAATAAAAACTTAGTGTGGCTTTGAATGTCTTCACTGTGGGCTGCAACATACACAAACAGATTGGTACATTATTGTCAGAACAAGGTCTGTTCAGACTCATGTCCCAGAAATGCACTACTGTGTTGCTACTGCTGCTAACATTACTCACTGAACAGTTTATTAATAAGAAAATGCATATGACTTTCCTATATTTATGCAGATTGGTATTGTGCTGCAAGTACAGTCATGTTACAGGCATTGCAGACACCATTTCTTACATGTATCACCACAAGGTCTCAATGTCATGACAAGTTAGCTTAGCTGCTAGGTTAACATAGCTAACAACAGCAACAACTACACTCCCGCCGAAACATGCTCAGTGGAAACGAACAGCCTACCTTCCCACTCTACCATGACTATTTACATCCACTTACATACATACATTCCTTAGATGTATTGTGTCTGTTTACCTGCAACATACATAAGCAGATCGGTTGATTGTTACCAGCACAGGGTCTGTTCAGACTCACGTTACAGCAAACACTACAGTGTTGCGACTGCTCCAAAAATTACTCACTAAACAGTATGTTCCCCCTTGTGATAAAAGTGGGAAATAATATCTACTTTATATTACAGAAAAATACACGAAGAAACAACAAAAAACACTGTTAATAGCAGTATTAACATGAGTTCAAAAGCTAAGTACCAACCTGAGGAGTGAGGAGTCCTCTGTTGTCTTCTGTCAGTCTGGCAGGAAACACCTCTGCTGGCCTGTCTGCAGAAAACACTTCCAGCTTAGTCCAATATCAAAGTGTGTAGTTATGATAACGGTTTTGCACTCTTGATAGCTTTAACTGTTACAGGGTCCTATAATTCATGAAAATTCTAGGTGTAACTGTTACAGCTATGTAGTTGATACAACAGACAGACTGACTGTTGACTATTCCTATAACATTAACTGAAACAGACCAGCTGACATCGTGCGAAAGGCCTGGTACACCCTGGACAGGTCGCCAGTCCATTGCAGCCCGCTGGCTGCCATCACATTAATTATTACCGTTGGCTGCAACGGTATTGTCACTAAAACTAGTATTACAATAATGTGAAGTATATCTCTGAATGAGAATGGGTATGTAATAGCCTGGGCTTGACACTGCCCGCAACATGCCATGCATCTATCAGTTAAACTTACATAGGCTACTGCAGCAATAGACACGCATACAGGCGATGGCGTGTGGGCTTAATGTCACAATACATGCCAGAAACAGCTGACCTTACAGTTAGCCACATTAGCTGCAGTGTGTTCAAAACAAATAACAGAAAAGCAACATAAAAATTGCTAAACTTACAGGTTCCAAGTTTGAAGTCGGTATAGATTTGGTCAATAGATTTCATTTGGTTGTGAAGTTACAGCCATACATACTGAATACATACAGTATATAATGAAAATGAAAATTATATGATTGAATTTTAATTTTAATTTTTACCTAAATAACACATACATATGTGGAAAATGACAACGTTATTGTGGGATTACATTTTCAAGTTTGTAATAATAATAATTAATAATAAACGTTTTATAACTTTTTCAGAAGGTCTAGATTTCTACATTATTTATTCTAATATTTTAATATTTTGAGATATGGATTTTTGATTTCCATGAGCTGTAAGCTGTAGTAATCAAGATTAAAAGAAAAAACGACCAGAAATATTTCACTTTACATGTAATGAACCTAGAATATATAAACGTCTCACTTTTTTACTTAAATTACAAGGAAAAAATGAACTTTTTCACAATAATTATTTTTTTTTACATTCACTTGTATTGTCTGGACTGTTCCCCACAGAGGTTGCTTATCTTTTCTGAGATGAAGTTTATAAACACTATTGCCCATTGGCGTTTATCAAATGTGATAAATGCTTGAATTTTACTTTGTCAGACACAAAGAAATCAAAGAACACAGCCCATGAAGTGGCTGGCAAGCTAGCACATCAAGTTAACTTTATTATTGTTTACTGATGTGAGACTTGAAGAATTTACCTTTGTAGTTCCCGCAATTCACTGTCATGTTTTTTGTTCTCATTTTCTTCAGCTGGATATGAATGGACAGCCCATGCAGCCCTACATCAACTCTCAGACGGGTTCTTATTCCCTCCCCAACTCCTCATCAGAAATATGTCTGAGGAGCCAGGAGGAGCACATGGAGGCCAGGAGCAACATGAGGAAACACAGCTCCTTGACAAGGCTGAGCAGGGACAGCTTGGACGGAGATGGTGCAGAGTTTTACAGCTCACCCCGCAGGATCTTGGACAGCTGTGTGCAGACAGATGATGAAGATGGGGTGGAGAGGTAGAGATCTGTGTGTGTTGGTGGGTTGAGTGAGTGGACAGATACATATATATGTTTGTTAAGTGGATGTAGATGTAGCTGAATGTGTGTTTGTGTGTGTGTTTGTTAAGCAAGGATTACCTTGCGTACATCCCAAATCTCTTGAAATCTCTTGAAATCTTCTTGCTCATCAATCCTAGCTTGAACCGAACGTCGTGCTGGTCCACAACTTTACAGGCAATACCAAAGCTCATTTCTGCTCTTAGGAGCCAGGAGTGAGGATACACAAAAGCAGCCTTCATAGAAATCTATTATTGGCAGATGCCCCCGTATTGGGGCATGTATCATGTCCAGACTTAAAGAAAAGCCTCTTGGAGCCATACCCTAAACACAATAGGAGGCAGAGATGGAGACTTGAGTTTGAGACTCGGACTCGAGTCCGACTTAAGTCGCACACGCAGACTTCAGACTCAACTTGAGACTCATCCTTAAAAGACTTCAGACTTGACTCTGACTTGAGGTGCAGGACTTGTGAACAATGTTTATTTTTAGGAAACGTCTGATGAGCTTGCTGTTATTCTCCTCCGTGCGTTACCTACAAGTGAGAAAAGACAACAAACACCGGCAGCTGCTGTGCCATTCATCATAAACTTTGGCTTTAAAACTTCATACAACAAGGCCCAAACAAAGAAGCGCTGAACGCAAAATAGGTTAGTAACCTGAGGTTAGTAAACGTGTTTAGCTCAGCATTGGCCATCTAACTTTAGCTTGCTTCTTGCTTTAGCTACGACCTAAGAGAGGTGAACTCCGACTGTCGTTCGTTATGAAAAGATGAATGAGCATTTGTTTGCTTGCCAAACTTGTGGTCGATTAATGTAATTATTTATGTCCCACTGGCTGCCATCCATCCATCCATCCATCCATCGTCAACCGCTTATCCTGCATACAGGGTTGCGGGGGGCTGGAGCCAATCCCAGCTGACATCGTGCGAAAGGCCTGTTACACCTTGGACAGGTTGTCAGTCCATCGCAGCCCGCTGGCTGCCATCATGTTAATTATTACCATTGGCTGCAAACAGGTTACAGGTTTATTGGAACGTTACAGTATTATTTAGTTATAACGTTACACTGGTTTGAGAGTCTGGGGAATGTGTTACAGTAGTTTATAAGCTGTCATTAATTGCATTGCACATTACATGGTTGTGCTCTGTGAAAAACAGGTTACAGGTTTATTGTTGATCATGCAACGTTACAATTTTATTTAGTTATAATATTAAACTGAGAGTCTTTGGGATGTGTTGTCATTAGTTGTAGACGTATTGTACATTAGGCTACATGGTTGTGCTCTGTGAAAAACAGGTTACAGGTTTATTGTTGATCATGTAATGTTACAGTTTTATTTAGTTAACATTACACTGGGTTTGAGAGTCTACGGTTGGTGTTGACTTACAGTAGTTAATAAGCTGTCATTAATTGCATTCACATTACATGGTTGTGCTCTGTAAGTAAAAAACAAGTTGCAGTTATAGAATTCCTTATAGCTATGTAATTTTTTAAGCCGCCTGGATTGAACGCAGCAGGTGATACAACATTCATTATAACCACAAGAGACTTGAGATTTGACTTGGACTCTAGGTCAAAGACTTGAGACTTGACTTGAACTCTTGCTCAGAGACTTTAGACTTGACTTGGACTCTTGCTCCATCCATCCATCCATCGTCAACCGCTTATCCTGCATATAGGGTCGTGGGGGGCTGGAGCCAATCCCAGCTGACATCGTGCGAAAGGCCTGGTACACCCTGGACAGGCCGCCAGTCCATTGCAGCCCGCTGGCTGCCATCACATTAATTATTACCGTTGGCTGCAACGGTATTGTCACTAAAACTAGTATTGCAATAATGTGAAGTATATCTCTGAAAGAGAATGGGTATGTAATAGCCTGGGCTTGACACTGCCCGCAACATGCCATGCATCTATCAGTTAAACTTACATAGTCTACTGCAGCAACAGTCACACATACAGGCGATGGCGTGTGGGCTTAATGTCACAATACATGTCAGAAACAGCTGACCTTACAGTTAGCCACATTAGCTTAACTTGGACTCTTGCTCAGAGACTTTAGACTTGACTTGGACTCTTGCTCAGACACTTGAGACTTGACTTGGACTCTAGCTCAAAGACTTGTGAGCATCTCTGATAGGAGGTCAGCCATTTTTAATTGAATCTGCAACACCATTTACAGGCTCCGTACTTTGATAAACTCCTCCTATGGATTTAATCAGATTGATTTCAATTGTGGGCAGTGGCATCGAAAGACACTTATGATGCTAAATTGCGAAGATTTTTAGGATTCATCAATCCTAATTTTGGCATGGTGTAAATTTTGATGTTTCGCTACAAAAAGTGAAGTAGTCAATAAATGGACTATACGTGGTAAAATCTGTCCCAAACTTCACATGTTTAATAAGAGTCCCACACTAAACACACAACATCAGAATCAGAAATACTGATCCCTGAGGGGAAATTCTTTGTTACAAATTGCTCACTTGCACATCAAGGTATAAGGAATAGAAATAATAATAGAAATTAGGTAAGTAGTGAATACAACAAATATACAAATCTAAAAATCTAAATATAAAGCAGTGTGAATATGCACAGTATTTTACAGTATTAACAGAAATGGAATAATAAATAGTAGTAGTGAATTAAAATGTAATGGTAATAATGAGAATTATTAAGGTTGACATGGAAAGGATAGAAATAGATAATAGAAATAGAAATATAAGGAGTGTGGATATGTAAAGTATTTTACAGGAGTAAGTACTGGTAGAGTTGATGTGGAATGGATACAATCCTTAAAAACTACAGTATTGGGACAGAGTAACCAGAGTATTGAAGCAGAGAATACTGCATGTTGAGTATTAAAACAGATAATATTGCCAATATGCCGGGCATTGCACTTGTTACTAAAGTCCATGTGTTTGACACTCTGAGGGAGTAGTTAAAAAGTGGATGGCCACAGACAGGAATGACTTCCTTTGGCACTCTGTGGTGCATTTAGGAGGGAAGACTATCACTTAAAGTACTCCTGTGTTTGACTAGCACATCATGGAATGGGTGCGAGCCATTGTCCAAGATGTCCAAGCAGACAGCATCCTCCTCTCGGACACCACCAACAGAGAGTCCCGCGCCAACCCCAAAATGTCACTGGCCTTGCAGATTAGTTTGTTGAGTCTGTTAGCGTCCGATACCTTCAACCTGCTGCCCCAGCATACATCAGCAAACAGGATAAGACAACAGACTTGTAAAATATTATTAGCATTGTCTGCCTCTTCAGAAAGAACAGACGGTTCTGGTCGTTCCTGTAGAGGGCTTGGGTGTTCTTGGCCCAGCCCAGTTTATTGTCTATGTGCACTCCCATGTACTTGTAGTCCTCTACAATGTCCACACTGCCCCCTGTATAGAAACAGCAGTCACTGTTCAACTCCACGACACAGCAACAAATCATTCACTAGCAAGGACCCTTCCACAACAAGGTGTGATTTAGAGGTACATGCAAATATGGAAAGCATGGATTATGGAGGATGGATTAATGCATATACTATAGAGGGGAAGGTTTATGGTGGAATAAAGATGTCGTCTGATAGGCTGGTCTGAGAGGGTGTACGGAAGACCGGGCAGAGAGACTCAGTGTGGGGGTTCCGTCTCAGAAGTGTTTTCGCCCGAGCTTATTTCAAGCCCTCTCAGACCTCTCAGTGTCCGCTTGATGAAGACTGGCCTGCCCTGTTTGTCAATTCCCTGTAGCGTGGGGACATTAACAGAAGGACGTGAGTCTACGGGCCTGGGGATGATGTGAGATGGGGTCATGGCAGGTGAGAAACAGTGAACGCTGCAGTGTTTTGTGAGGAAAAAAGGGGGCTTGAGTGGGGTAGTGGAGCAATGACTATGCATGCTGACGCTGGGTGAAGGGCTCCAATGACCTGCAGAGAGGGATGTATGAGCTGAATAGGTGTGACCGTAGATTTAAAAGAGTTTAGAGCGCTCCAGTTTGTACCCGGGTTAAATTGCTGGGTACGGCAAGCTGCCTGATTAGTGATAGCGGTATGCCTGGCGGCTGACGACCTGAATGGCTTGATCAGAGGTGCCAAATTTGGCCGCTGTGAAGCTGTGCCTATGCGGCAAGATGGGTTGAATAATGTTTAGGGCATATGCCTAAATTGCAGATGATTCTGTGGCCATGTGTTTTAGCATTTGTTTGTGTGCATATAAGCCTTTTCAGACGAGGAATGCCCCCTCCTGTGTAGCTAGCTACGCATTATGATCCGCGTGGTATCATTGTGCTCATTATAAATGACGGCAAAACACCGCTGTAACCGTGGCAACAACTTCTGTGTGCTATTAAATACGGATGAACGCGGTAGCGAAGATTGCCTAGTACCTGTTACGTTGAGGAATTAGGTTAGACCACAAACTAGCGGTTTGGTGGTTTGCGTGAACAGGGTGGTCTGGGATGGAGTGAAATGCCTACTAGCAACAGGAAGTTACATGTTTTATGCTGTGATGTACTCCTCCTAGGGGGTTGATCCAATTTGTTGCAGAACTGACTTAGAAAACCATTAAGACCTCAATGATGCTAAATTGTATAACTTTATTTGTTGCTGTGTCGTGGAGTTGCATTCTGATGCTTCGCAATGAACAATTGAACAGTTGTGACTGGACTGGGGCGGCACGGTGTTGCAGTGGTTAGTGCTGTCGCCTGACAGCAAGAAGGTCGTGTGTTCGAACCTTGGTTGTTCCGGGCCTTTCTGTGTGGAGTTTGCATGTTCTCTCCGGGTGCTCTGGCTTTCCCCGGAAGGCGCCTTTCGCCCGATGGCAGCCGGGATTGGCTCCAGCCACCCGTGACCCTGTACGCCGGATAAGCGGTTGATGACATGGTCAAATGTGCCCCAGACTTGTTTGATAGGAGTCCCACCCTGAAGACATCTACATGCCAATTTTTGCTTACAATGATAATGCTACATACTGATCATTGAGGGCGCCAAAGTGCTGGGGCTCCGACGGTCACTGGCACAAAGTGCAAGGAATCTACTGGATGCTTGACATGAAGCCAACTAACTGTCAAACAAAGACAAAGGGAACAAGCAAAACTTAAGTTTGTCAAGTGCACATGAACACGAGAACAGATTTAACAAAATAAAACAGAAAACATGGATTTACTGCGTAACTGAATACAACCTGATCAAGGACAAGGAACGAGAACACACTGAAGTAATAAACAACTAAAACACATGGGGAAGGGAATAAACTAGAACATCAAACCCAAAACCTTGCAACCTATCTCATTTCTCTAAAAATATATTTCCTCTTTCCTTGTCCTTGCATGTTTTCCTTTGAAGGGACTACAACACAAGGAAAAGACACAAGTGAGGGAAATGTGGATACAACTAAGAGACTTAAGATGAACTCACTGTCCTACTATTTACTTTACATCTTTCTGTAATTAAAAACAAAACACAAGCTGAGGTTTATATAGAAGCTTTATGAATAATTTTTAAACAACATACAGAATAGAGGTGCAACATTTCTCAGAGTTTAAAAGAGAAATGCATTGTGCAAAACAAAAATACACTACATTCTGTATTGGTAAATGTTCAAACTCAGACTTGTTTTCTGAAGATATGCTTCAAGCACTTTACTATAACTAACCAAAAGTTACAATACTCTAGTGTACTAGTATATATAATTTCCCACAATATTACCTTGCATATATTCAATCATCTAAAAAATAGGTACAATTAACAGTGTTAGTTATTGTTTTCCAAATTAATACCAGTAGATACACGAAAAGTATTTTATTGGTATGTACAAACATTTTTTAATGATATAATCATACCATAATATATAGCATTATTGTTTATTTCCTTATTGTTTTCTTCTGTCCATCACCAGGTACATGATGCGTCATCGCACCAGGAGGCGTGGTCGCAGTGTTGACTGCTCCGTGCAGACAGATGATGACGAGGACACAGTTGAGATGGAGCAGCCGGTCCGCCGAAGACGTTCCCGTCTTTCCCGGCATTCTGAATCCAGTGCCACTGGCAGTAGCACTGTTGCCACGACCACCGCAACAACTGACACTAAAACCGACACTCCCAAGATGGTATCCTCCAGTATAGCAATCCAGACCATCAGGGAAATGTCCTGCCAGACAGAAGTGGAGCACCTAGGAAGAGTTTCCCCAGCAATCCATGTGACAGCATCAGACCCAAATAAAGTAGAGATTGTGCACTACATCTCTGGACCTGAGCGGACACAAAAAGGACAGTCTCTAGCATGCCAGACTGACCAAGAAGCCCAGTCCCAGGGCCTTGTAGCCCCCCAGCACGTTCCATTTTCTTCCTCTATAAGTACCAGAATGCAACAATCCGGTTCTGCCGACCTCATAACCCAGCAGCGCCAACAGCAACACATTACAACAAACGCAGCGAAGTTTGAGCGACGCCACCCAGACCCACTCGACATCAACTACCAACCTCACAGCCACCTCCATAATGAGTCAATCTCCAGCATCATTCGGCTGCAGCAGACAGCCCCAAAATCCCCACAAGTCCTCTATTCTCCTGTCTCCCCAGTGTCCCCTCACCGCCTGCTGGAGACTTCTCTGTCCAGTGAAAGGTTGAACAAGGCCCATGTCACACCTCAGCAGAAGTCCTACACAGCTGAGTCCCCCCACCGACACCCCTCTATGCCCCGACCCATCAAGAGCACCCAAAGGTCCATGTCAGACCCCAAGCCCCTCAGCCCAACCACAGACGAGCACACCAAGGCTAGACTGTCCCTCTATCAACAACAAGCCCTCCAGAGCCAGGTAAAGTCACTCAAAGCTTGCAGGCATTCGCACAGAATTATAGAGAAAAAAGCAATTAAAATCAATTCAGGGCACTGTCTAGATAGGATAGCTAACAGTAGGGATAAAGTTTGTTCATAATAAAAGGATGGCAACATGATGCATGTTATCAGCTAAATAGAGGAAAAGTGGCTAATTTTGTTGTATTTGCTATTTGTTTTTTATACACACAAACTACAAAACTCAAAATTTAATGCTAACTACAACTGTGAGCATTTGTAAGCAGGGTCCAACCCCCCAGCGCCAGCCACGCCCCTCGCCCCGCAGAGGCCGCGAGAGTTGACCTGGTGCCCCGCTGAGGCCCCAGGGGACCGTGGTGAAAGAACGACCAGAGTTTGAAATGATGTCTATGGGAGTGTTATTTGATATACGATTAATAGGACCACCTAGAGGCCAATTGACACCAAATTTCATGCAGCCCCTTGGGAAGGCGTGACACATAAGGTTCCCAGGCTTGGTGTAGATTGGACTTCCCAAACCTAAGATACAACATTACTTTCTGTTTTTAGAGTTTTGCATAAACATTTGTTATCTTGTAATTCCAACAGTTTTTTGCGTATCAATCCAGGGAGCACAAGCTTGTATCATCTTCATCCAGAGATAGTCTGTGCCAAGTTTGGTGCTGATCAGACTTGCGGTTTTGGAGAAAATAGGTTTTTGAGTTTTCACGATTTTGTGAAATGAAAACGTCACTGCACAGAGGTGTGTGTTATACCAAACGAATCGGCAGTATCCTCCAAACACGTAGACATAAGGTTTGTGAATATGCAATGTACTGGCGTGTAGTTATGAGGCAAAGTGTCCCTTTGTTCAAAATCCAATTCAAATGAATAGGATTTTCCCACGCTATCTGAGCATGGATTATAGCACCACCTATAAGCCGAATTGCTCCAAATTTTTCAGGTGTCATTAGGGCCCCATGGGGAGATATAAAATGCATGTATGTCAATGTTTTTTTTTTTTACGTCTTTAATCTGCAATAACAACGCCATCTATGGGCATATTAGGATCAACTTTGGTGCCTGGAGTCAGTAGTCCATCCTGAACTATTTGGCTCAACTTTCATTTCAATCCAACTTGTGGTTAAAGACAAACAAAATTTTCATAGTAAATAGCACCACCTAGGGGCTAATTGCACCAAACGTTGCACAACCCCTCAGGGGGGCATGCCACAGAAGGTCCTCAAGTTTGGTGTTGATCGGCCATTCCAAACCAAGATATGACATCACATGCTGTTTTTAGCTTCTTTCGTAAATATTTGTTAGCTTATTATTGGGAAATTTTTTCGCGTATCAATTTGGAAAGCACAACCTTGTATCAGCTTTGTCCAGAGAGGAAATGGGTGTGGCCTCTACCACGAAATTCAGCTCGATCCCTCGAACGCATGGATATAAGGTTTTTAATACCCAGTATTTTTACATTTGTTATGTATAAATTCATATCCACAAAAATACATAGTGACTTCTACACACAAAACACATGCACATGCACATTTGCACATTTGCAGATTGCTTTCTGTCAATTTGTGGGTCATGTTACATTTGTAACTTCCATTTTAGACATTTGTGGAATTTTGTCCAATGTGTACTGCGGAGATCTATAAAGAAATATACACAAATATCTTCGTTAAATATGAGGCTTCATTACATTGTCATTAGCATGTGCGCACTTGAGTGTAGCAGCAGTGAAAAACAAATGTTGTTGCAGAACGTCAGAATGTCTGCAGAAATCAGCGTCACCCAGCTGATGCAACACCGGCATACAGAGTGATAATAATCAAGTCACTCTCTCGTAGAGCTGGATGGCCCCGCCTCACTCTCGTGTCAAAGGTGAAAGTGAGTATTAATGTTTACAATTTTGATGAGAGGATGAGGAGGGACTATCCTTCTAGGCACAAGAAGAGAAAAAACTCAATGAGAGTGAACTGCAGGAACATCAGTCAGGCAAACCTGTGTTCTCTCCTCTGAAAGTCTGTCAACAGATAACAGTAATGTTAAGTTAGTGTGCAGCTGCGTGAATCTCTGTCTGTTCTATTAACCAGCTGAGCAGCGCATCTCTTGTCTGTCAGACTGTGTCTGAACAATGTTTGAGTGAAATACAACTTTTTATTACGTTTGATAAATGCTGACAGTTTTTATAAACTGTAGCTCGGAAAAAAATACTGCGTTGCATATTTGGAAATTGAAATGGATTCACAAAAAAATGCTGATTAGAGTGACAGACTGGGCAATATGGATGCCAATCTCAGTCAATAACATCACTGTCAAAAAATACATTTCATCCTTACATTGTTAATCATGTTTACATTCATGTTTTTAACCTTATCCTTCAATTATTCTGGAATAAACCACTTCCACATTATTGGCTCTATTGTCAAATTACAGTCAATTATTGTCAAAATGTCTGCAGCATACAGCAAAATAAACAACACAAAGCCAACTGCTTTGAAACGTGCCTGTGAAATGACTAAAAGTATGTTTTTAGTTATTTTCTTTACAATGGTCTGCCTTTTCTCATCAATTTTGGGAGTGTGTCCCCACTGGGATTTATCTTTTTTTATGTTGCTGTCGCCACACAGATTGACATGGTAAGCAGTACATGACACACTGTCATCTATTTATAAATTTAAAATGCAGGTAATGTGTCGTAGGGGAAAGGAAGATACAGTATTTACACATAAAATCAATAACCAATTCATTCTGATGATCATTTCATTCATTTCTATTCCATTTTATTTATATAGCAGGTGGATGAATGTAGCCAACACAATATCCACACAGACATAGAAACAGTAAAAGTAGTAGTGGTACAGAAAATTTATTATTGTACTGATAACCATAGTAATACTAGACCAAGAACTAGACTAGAGCAGCACAAAGAATATAAAACATTTATTAAAAATTATTATTTTAGCACATCTTTTGATTTTGCAACAAAACTAACATGTGGCGCTATAACATAAATTCCTGTTTTATTGCAACCCACAGAAATATATCCTTTTATAACTTCCCCATCTTTTTGATTATAAAAAATATTTTAATAACTTTTGATTATGAGGCTAGATTGATTCTACTTGCAAAGCTTCATGTAGATCGGACTATCTGACTAGGAGGAGTTCGAAAAAGTACCACTAGGTACTAGAAGTACAAAAGCACCACCTACTTTCCAAATGGCACCAAATTTTCAGTGGGACATAAGAAGGTAATAGCCCCAGTTTTGTGTTAACCTCTCCGGCTAAAAAATATTATAGGCGGAAATGGGCATGGCCTATATCGTGACATGCAGCTCAATTCAGGGTACGCATGACCATTAAACTTTGATCAATAGCCCGGGCTTTTATTTGCTAAAACCACTTAAACCACTTAAACCTGCCTATATTTGGGACAGGCATCCATATGGGACAAGTCTTTAAATTCTCTTACACAAAACTGAAATAGGCTACTATGAAACAGTTTATTTATTTCAAAGATGTTACTTGTATAAAAATTATCCAATAATATCAAATACATGTCATTCATTTGATCTAGCTCCGACACACGGCTTATGCGCTTTTATTTTGAAGGCAGCAACGCAACGAAAACAACAACATGGTGCAGGATGAGAAATGTGTGGCAGAAGTTAGCAGACAGACACATGACAGGATTCATAACTTGGATTAATTTTTATGAAAAGCTGGTTTCATTCTTTTGATCGGTGGACCCTTACAGAAGGTATATAAATAATCAAGGAACGGGCTTAATGAACGGACTTAACGAGCGCTTCAAAGGTAACAGGAGTTCGCACTTCTTTCTTTTCTTGTACCATGCCGAATACACTGTTAAATCTATAAGAAGTAGACTTTGGGGCTTGTTGTTTAAGTTAAATGAACTGAACGATTGAATTGTGGAGAATCTAACCGATCTAAAGATGTGTCCAAAGAAGTTATATAAAAACCAGACCAGGCGTTTAATGGCAGAATGTGTTCCCACACCAGACCAGTAAACCTGGGAAATGAGTAAAGGTAGGTGGCTATTTGGGACTCGGCTATTAATTGAAGTTTTACGGTATATAAGCTTTTTAATGTGCAATATATTATGTGGGAGTTAGGGGCCAAAATGCGTTTAGCTTGATTAGAGTGCCACTTTCTGATTGACATGCATCATTTGACATTTCCAGTGGAGAAGACCAGATGCAGGTCAGATGAAAGAATGAAAGTATTTGGACTCTTAGCCAGGAATTTTGGGGAAAAACGTAAACTTGATTATTACAGCATCACCTTGAGGTGAATGAACATCATTATATGTACCTGACTATTCAATTATATAATATGAAACATAATAAACAACTCTCATTTCGCTTTTAATATAGAGTAGGTCTAGACTGTACTCTTTGTGATATTATTTAAAGAGACCCAACAATTCCCACCATGAGCAAGCACTTGGTGACAGAGACAAAGAAAACGTCCTTTTAAGAAGCAGAAACCTCGAGCAGAACCATGGCTCAGGGTGGGCGGCCATCTGAGTTCGACCAGTTGGGGTTGAGAGAGAGAGAAAGAAAGTGTGAGAGAGAGAGCCATGGCAAGAGAGAGCCAGAGACGGCTGGGGGTGGGGCTAACACAGTATCCACACAGAAATACAGACAGTAAAGGTGGTAGTGGTACAGACTAAAAATGAATAATGGCGCAGATAATTATAGTAATGTTAATGATAATGAAAATAACAATACGACTAGTAATAACAATTGTAGCAAGGGCTGTCAAGCAGGAACATGGGGGCATCAGGCAACTAGCAACCACAGATCCAGACTCCACAGCTCGAGAGCCAGAAACACCTGCAGAAAGTCATAGGAAGAGAGAGGAGAGGGACAAGAAAGCACAAGACTACGGGAAAGGGAAGAAGTCCAGTTAATAACATGCATTAATGGGATAAGGTTGCATATAGATTGAGGGAGGGAGGAGGAGAGCATGTACACACTGAGAAAAATGTACTTTTGCTAATACAGTTTGTGGCAGATATTTAATTTTGATATGTTAAACTCATTGAATCACAAAATCCTTAAATCAACAACCCAGTGAAAAGTTTCCATATGATTTACTACATTTAGTGTAGCTGATTGATTGGACATGTTTGTATGTCCACTAACATACACTCCACTCTTGTTTACTGTTGTACTTGTCTCTGTGTCTATGCATTTCTCCTTTGTCTCACTTGTATTGTATTGTTGCACCCTCTTCTTGTTTCTTCTGTTTCTTGACCTTTTTATATTTTTGAGCTTTCCTCCTTCCTCTTTCCCCGGTTCTTTTCATCTGTGGTGCACATTGTCCTCCCACCTCCTTCAACTTTTTCCTTCCATCCTGATCTCTCTCCATGAAATCTCCCTTTGCCACCTCTTGTTTCTTTTCTCCCCCTTTTTTCCTTTTCACTTTTATTTTCTTTTTTGACCTTACCTGTTCCCTACATCTCTCTTTACCCCTGCTCACTCCTCTATACTGAACTTTCCTCCTTTCCCTCTCTGTTTTCCCTATTCGTCCTTCACTTTTCTCTCTTCATCCATCATATTCTTTAATCCTGACTCTTCCCCCCCCCAACCTCCAATGTCCCTGTCCATCTCACATTTAAATTTGGTTTCCACAAATGTCCCATCTCCCATCCCTCTCCTTTTAACTTGCTCAACATCGGATCACATTGATTTCTCTCTACATTCTCTGTTCTTCTGTTTTATCTCTCTGATCCCTCTCTTTCCATACATTTTTTTCTCCCCATATTCTCCTGCCACCCCCCCCAACCCTTCTCTCTCTCTCCAGCTGGCATCTCTACAGCAAAGCTCACTGCTACGGAAGGTCAAGCGAACCCTGCCCAGCCCTCCTCCGGATGAGATTATCACATCAGCTCACCTGCCCATGATGACGACCAGCCTACCTGAGGGCTACCTGCCCTCTTTGCCCAGCCTCAAGCCCAGCTCCAGGTCTGGCCTGGCTGCCAAAGCCAGCCTCCTCAAAGACCTTACCCATGAACTTAAGGCCGTGGAGCAAGAGTCAACTAAACTGAGAAAGCAGCAAGCTGAACTGGAGGAGGAAGAGAAAGAGATTGATGCTAAACTCAGATACCTAGAGCTGGGGATCCACCAAAGGAAAGAGACATTGGTCAAGGAAAGGGAGAGGAGGGATATTGCCTACCTGAGGTGCATGGGTGACACCAGGGACTATATGTCTGATAGTGAGTTGAATAACCTACGGTTAGCCACTGCAGCCACATCACATGAGACCAATGGGCTACTGTCAGCAAGGCCAAACACTGCCCCTCTCAGCCAGTTCACCAGTGATCTCAACACAGCAGCCCAGTACCCACCCACCTCGTCATTCCTCTCCTGTCAATACCCCCCGAGCCAACCGGCAGCATCAACTCAGCAATCAAGTTTGCCGTACAAGTCTTCAACATTCAACCAGCCTCCCTATCCAACAGTCTCTCAGTCCCAGGCATTGCCACAGCCTACACCCCTCCAGAGCCATGTCCATCCTCCGGGACCAGTCTCTTACCAGTCTCAAACCAACTACCCTTCCTACACCTATCCCCAAACTCAGCTCCCATACCCCCAGACAGACATGGGGTTACCTGTTCCACTTCAACCTCAACGTCAGCCAGGGCATACAGGTTTTGGGCCTGCACCACCCGGTCAGCCTCCATACCCCACCCACAGCTCACCCTATCCCAGCACAGTTTCTTCATACCCCAGCCAGACCACCCCATACCTTGGTCAGTCCCAAGCTGATATCCTGACAGTCCACCCGGGAAGACCAAGGCAGACTATGCTAGCTGATCTGGACCACAAGATGCCCACCAACTACGAGACAATCAGCAACCCCACAGTTATGGTCACCACCACAGCCCAGGACACTACCTATTCCAGTGCAGCTCCTTATGGTCAGTACACTGGATCGACAACCATGGTCAGCTCTTATGGGACCTATGGCTCAGCACCAGTGTCTAACAGCTATGGTGGATACTCTGCCATGCAACCAAGCACTTACGGCCAGTATACTTCAACCTCAGCTAATTCATATGGCCAGTACACAACAACTACTGCCAATACTTATGGCTACACCGCCACCACAGCCAGTTCTTACGGACAGTACTCTTCTGCAGTTTCTTATGCCTATGGGCACTCTGTAGACAGTCCTTCCACCTATAGCACTGCAGATGGGGTGTATGGGGCTCCTGACTTAGATCAAAACATCCCAAGGAACTACATGATGATTGATGACGTAAGCGAGCTGACCACAAAAGATGGGCTGGGCACGACGACAGGGAACATGATGCATTACAGCGGCAGTGGGCGCTACCCAGGCGACGTCCATGGCCATAGCAACACCACTGGCAGCACAGCGCGTGGGGGAACTGGCAGCTCCTCGTATGGCAGGACACCTGAAGAGGAAGCAGTGATGCAGGAAGAGCTGTACGACCACCATGGCAGGGGTAAGAGCAGCTACAGGCACGGACCTCTAGGGGGCAGCAGCAGCAGCGTGAGCGCTAGCATGGGTGGGGGATCCCCCTTTTATTCTGACTATGACTACAAACATGGCAGCATCTGCTCAAGGTTACAGAAACCTATGTCCTCCAGAAGCCCTCTGGCTCCTGCTGTAATGTCCTCGAAGCGCAGCAAGCACAGAAAACTGGGGATTATGGAGCAAAAGATTTCCAAGTTTTCCCCCATTGAGGAGGCTCGGGATGTGGAGGCAGACTTGGCCTCCTATTCCTCAGCGAAAGGTGGGGTTTACCCCTCCTCTCACATTCGAGGGCGCCAGCTGATTGAGGATTACGGCTTTAAGAGGAGTGCTTATGAGGTCTGCAGTGGCACCACTCATGGTAGTCGATACAATTCAATGGTGGCGGAGGACGATCAGATTTACTACACTTCCACCGGCCGCTCCCGTTCCACCGGCCACGGCATGGACAAGATTTCAGCCAGGGACTACCCTGGGTATCGCAGTCGATCCTATGAGAGGGATGACCGTTCTTACCGATCTGGCTACAGCCGGGGGCGCCATCCAACCCAGCAGTTCTCAGAAGAGGAGAGCCCACTCAGTCCTCTGGGGAGATTCATGGGTTCTGGGCGATCATCAAGCTTAGATCCTAACCCATACGACAGTCGCAGCAGTAGATATCACTACTATTATGGCCATTATGGTTCCAGCCACTCGCTGCCAGATGTACAAGACCGTATACGGGATCTTCCCCGGACACATGTCTACAAATCGGATGATACATACATTATAGACGATTATCATTGTGCTGTGTCAGACAGCGAAGGTAATTGTGGGAGCTGAATGCCCACACTGTCTCGCTACCTAACTGCCCCACGTTTATTTAAATGTCCCCCACCCAACCAGAGGCTAGGCTTAGCAAAGAGAAAGAAAAAGAGAGACAAGAAGAAGAAGACAGCTGTTGCATGCTGATGTTTTCTTCTTCCTGAGAGTCACTTGGAGGTCTCTTATCAGTGGACTGCTGTCTGTCTGTCTGCCTGCCTTGTCCATCCTTCTGCTTGTTCGTCCAGTCGTCTGTCTGTCCAATACTCGCATGGTTCTTTGACGTGGTCGTTTTCTTCGTTCGCTACACTCTGATTCACTTGAAAGGTCTTCTTTGCACGACACAGAGGCATTGTTTTCTCTTTACATGGTTTTATCTATAATTATGCCTTTGGCATTGATGTTTGTTTACATGTGTTTTAATTTAATTGTTTTTTGTCTGCACTGCAAAACAGTCACTCAAAATGAGTCCTCTATTATACCTAGGCTTATACTTATCTTTCTAAAAGTGCCAGCATTATTCTTTCACTGCAATTAACCCATACTCCTAGCATCATAAATAGAAAAAATGAAGAAGATTCAAATGCTCTTTGCAAGGCAGTTGAAAGTATGTTTGTGCAGGATACAATACATTTTCCTACATGTCATTGGCTTTAAATTTGAAGCTGAGACATTTGAGCACAAAACCAGTTGCCGAAGCAGACAGTTTCGCAGTGTTTGTTTTATCCTGATTATATTTCTTGTAATTTCTAAAGGTGACATGAAATGTATTTTGCATGGATATAAAATTTTTACTTTTATTTTCTGCTGTTCTTTCTGTTTCTTCTCCCTTCTGTTTTTTTCTTTTGCATGTGGTTGATCTTCCAGCCTCGTTTCTTTTATCATCCTGCATGCCACTCTCTCCAAACGACATGGAGATTGACTGTGATCTGCTCTCGGTTTCCAAAGCCTACCATCTGGGCCAAGAAGAAACTGACTGGTTTGAGAAGCCACGCTCCAGTTTTCGACACTACGGCAGCAGCCACTCGTCTGGGAGGAGTCGGCATGGTGTCAAACATACCTACCATGATTACGATGACCCTCCTGAGGAGGACCTGTGGCCCCAGGATGAATTCAGCCATGGAGGGCGACAATCTTCATCCCGTGACCACAGACACCATGGCAGCTCTAGCCGACATTCGTCATCGTTGCGTCATGCAGATGAGCCGAGGTCCTCAAGGTCATCAAAAGGGCATCCCAAAGACCCGTCAATGCGCCATGAGACTTCAGGACGAACCTTGTCTTCGGGAAGGCGTGGTGAGTCAAGGTCTGGAGGGTACCACTCTTTGGACTACTCCCGGGATCCGTCTGGGCACCACCACGGCCATCGCTCCTCCAGACAGGGGGACCAACAACGTTCCTCACGCAGCAAGTTCCAGCAGCCAGGAGACATGCAGGGCCAACCACCAGGTACATAAAGATCACTTAATGTACACATTACATATTGTCTGGTGCTTGTTGTTGGTTTAAATGACATCAACATTTATAAATATTACTATTATTAATAGAATTAAACGTGTTAAATTTACCTTGGGCACTACTCAGCCAATTACTTATGTCTTATAAAATATACTAAACTATCAATTTCATCAACTTTAACCAAAATTACCATCAATAGCTAGTAGGTTGAAGGATTTGGAGTTCTACATAGAAGAGGTTGGTGATATATTCACATGCAACACTGAAGAAACAGCATGTTTATCCACAAGCATTTCATTATAAGATAAACAAAAGCAAAACACACAAGATGAAACCTAACTTAAATGCGATAAAGAAAAAAGGTGTGTGTGTGTGTGTGTGTGTGTGCACCTGTCATGTGTATCTTTATTTGTTCTGCTACCATATGTCTTGTGCGCACAATCATTAACACTTACGGTCAGAGGCAAAGAAAGCACGTGAAGTGTGACTTTTGATGTTACTCTCCGCCATATGTGGTTGTGTTAAAGGCCAATTGTGCCATAGTAATGATGGTGATATTTCTGTATAGTCATTCATCTGGTACATGATTGAATATTTGTAATTAGAGGGACGGGAGCATGATTGCTGAAGGTGATGGAATTAATTGTGGTTTCATGGATATTAGGGATTAATGAATTGCTTACTAAGAAAAGATCAATTCAGGAGTATTCTTGTGATGAAGGATTTTTCATTCTCCAACCATCAGCAAGTCCATAATCATGTATTGTTAAAATTATTTCAGTAGCGTGCCAATTGCTTGCATTGAGGTACTTGAGCGATCATCAAATCTCCAGCAATTATAACATATGACGATTAATTCAATAGAGAATTGTCGGGTCCATAAATGTTACCAAATGTGAATTTTGATTGAACTTTTAATCGCTGTTTTGTAAATGAAACATACTGAAAAATGGAGCAGAAACAACAACTATCATTGAACTTCAAGTCAGATTAGAGGTGTTGCTAACCTCTGGTGTTCCTAATCCAAATTCACATAACACTTAACTTGTGAGATCAAAGATGAAGACGCTCTAAAATAGAGGACACAGTTTCCGCCACATATCCGGCATCCAGCGGAGCATTGATGCTGTCAAAAAGAAAATAAGTCCATTGACAAGTGATACGAAGAGAAAGGCAACTGTTGTGTCCAAAGAGCAGAGTAACATCTAACGTCTACGCTGACGTATCGTTTAACAATCTCCTATCAAAGACTTGCATCAGGATACTTTTGTTACATCATGCCTTTACATTATGTTATATGAGATATTATCTAGAGTTACATCGCCTACAGCCTTTCTACTAACAAGTGTTTTGTCATTAAACCCATCTGTAGAATCAATTAATAAGTTTCGCTTGTTGACATTTTATTGATTTTGTGAAAGCAATAAAAGAGCAGCCATGTGGATTAAACGAGTTATCAAACGCTTAATCTGTTATGGCCTTTTTCCTAAATCAGGTCCTAACCCTTGGTTACCAAGCAGTTAAAAGGAAATTGGGTGATATATATGGGTAGAAGATGAGAAAGAGAGAGAGAGAATGCAAGTGAGAGAGAGAGAAAGAGAGAGAGAGAGAGAGAATGCAAGTGAGAGAAAGAGAAAGAGAGAGAGAGCACACATTGAATTTAACTGACCCTTCACTAAGCCACGCCGCAAATATGCAGCTGACCAATCACAGCGCAGTATAGGTCTTGCTCTAACTGAGGGCCGACACTTTCGTGGCTGCGCTCAATTGACTCATAGGCAATAGGAGTCGTCTTATAGCTTTTTTTGCTGTATTTTTCCAAGATATGGTGAAACTCTGTTCCTGGGGCACTTGTAATAGTTACAGTCGCTACCCAGAGAGGTTGATAGGAGACGTACGATCTATTGCCTTTCCAAAACCTAAAACATATCCAGAAAATGTCGGCTGTGGATTGTTCCTAATGTAATGTTAGTTAGCTAATGCTAGCTAACTTACTACTGAATGTAACATTATATAGCCCAGCTGTTCTGCTTTTTAATGATTGTAATAGTGAATAGAGACCTACCGTTACCCAGCTGTACAGGAACAGCATTGATCCTTAATATCGTTGTCCTCTGTCTCTTTTACTCTGTGATCGGTAGGCTTGACCTTCTGTCTTTATTTTTTTCACGTCAGTTTGACAGCCTGAATACAGCCTTTAAATACACAATGCAACTGCAAAACTGTCTGCTTCTTTCTGAGATAGCTTTGTCCAAAAAGTACACCATATTTCTCCGGGGAGTGCAGTAATAGACAGTGGCAGCGCCGTGATAAAGGTCCGACAGGTTTGACAGTTTGTCGGACTTAGCAACAGTAACTAAGAGGGGTGTGGCTTCGCTGAACACGCGGCTGGCCAATCACAACCCAGTATAGGTCTTGCTCTAACTGAGGTCCGAAAATAATAGTAACAGTTGCTACCCTGAGAGATTGAAAGGAGAAGTACCATTTATTCCCTTTCCGAAATCTAAAACAAAGGTCTGAGGAATTGTGAGACAAGTTATATGACCAGGCGAGGGTAGACACGTGTTAACATCTGTGAGGGGTTTCAATGCTGGATAAATCTATGAGATTTGAAAGGAATGAAAACCAATGCTGAGGTTGCTCTGAGGTTTCTGCTGGACAGGTGAGTAGGCTAACATTAGCTTTGCTGTTCCACATAAACGACAGCTTCAGTATTACCGTCTCGCCTGTCTGTGGTCATGTTTGTGATGATCCCAGCTGGTTAGCTTTGTTAGCTTAGCCGCAGCGGTCAGTATGTGTGCGGTAGAGGTGTGTGAACCGGTGTGAACAGAGCCCCGGTGAATAGAGAGAGAAATGGGTCAGCATTAATGCTTGTTCAGCAGTAAATGTACAGTAGAAGTTACAGTGGCTGATGAATAAAGACTGCAGCTTCTCAGGACTAAAGAGGAGCTCCTGGGTGTTGCTTTTTGTACAAACTATTTCAAATAACTCGCTAGTTTTTTACTCTGTTGTGTTTTGGATGCTGCGTTTGTGAGCTTACACATATTGTTTGTTTGATAATGTTTGTTCACTAAATGTAACTATTGAAGTTCCTCTCGATAATCCTACCGATAAGAAACTAGACTCCGTATCTTAGATTTAGGCTTGAAAAAGTATTTGCTTCAATACATATTTAAATATTGTCAGGCTTGTTGTCACACCTTCTACAGTGCTACTAAAACATGCCCTGTTATTGAGGCTAACATGATCTCGGACAGCAGACGCTGTGGATTCTGCTATATTTCAGCAGAGTAGGACTGGTTACCATGGCAATGCGCAGTCATGAGTTTGTTTATCAACAAACTCTCTGCAGAATTGCATAGTATCCCTTTAATTGAACTTTGAAATCAAACATTATCTGGCATGCTCACAGATCCATGGTAATTTTATGGGAAATGACCTGTATGCTGCAGTTAACTTAAACATAAATGTTTAACTTCTCAACAAAACAGATGAGGTGTTTGAACACATCAATGCACTAATATACATTTTTGTATGAAATACATCTGTATCTGACTAATCAGACTCATCTTCAGAGTCACACTTCGGGAACATATAAATTGCCTGGTCTGAGGTGCAAGCATCATGGGCCTATTTGTTGCATTTCACACACTTCACCCATGTCTCCTTTGGAAGACTGTTTGAAAATGGCTCCACATAGACGAGGCAGAAGCACTCTTCTTCATCTGATGATAACTCTTCTATGATTTTTCTTCTTTTAGCTGCATTCTTGTTCTTTGTAGATCTAGATGTTGACTCCGCCCTTTCTTTCCCTTTCTTTGGGAACAGCCTTTTGCTAGATTGTGTCTTATTCTTTTCTATTTGTAGTACCTGATTCACTGGTGTGTCACTTCGAATTGCTGTTTTGCGCTGTTTTCTTCCTTTGCTGGATGGTTTTCACGATCCAGCTTCTGGATATGGCCGGATGTTGTCTGGAGTTGTTAGCCCACTGTCAGCAATGGCATTGCTGGTAAATGGTGAGCTGGTGCTAGCATTTGCATAACTGGTCAGGTCTGTGTTGAAGCTCATGCTAGGCAGGGTAGAGTTAGTGCTGGGGCTTGGCAGGTTGGTACTGGGGCCTGGCAAGTTAGTGCTGAGGCCTGGCAGTTCAGGGTTGATGCTGGAGCCTTGCAGGTCAGGGTTCTGAATAGGATGATCTGTGATGTAGAATGGCGCAAACTCAGTTTCCAGAAATACATCCCTGTAAGGTTTATAAGGTTGGACCCTAGCCACCCTAAAGCCACCCTGAATGTTCAATGGGGTTGCAGCCAGAGGATAGGCGATTATGACAATCCCAGAAATGTTATAAGTTGACATTGTCTTCCCGGGTTTGTTCTTCATCCAGGCATTACACGCATTGTTGATGTGCTTCTTTAGTGGCCCATAGACAGTCCTGTCTAATGGTTGGAGTCGATGGGAGCAGTGGGGTGGGAATGACAGCATAATTATGCCATTTTCAATTGAGTCCATCGATGGACAAATGAGACCAAAAGCAGTGAACAGGACTTCTCCTTTGAGCACTTTGTATCTTCATTGAAATGTTTCAGGAAGTCAACAAAGTGCGCATCTTTCATCCATCCAGAGGGATTTGCCCCTCCTTTGCTGCCAGGTGGCAAGTTGATCAGGAAATGACTGCGGAAGTTGACACAGGGGAAAATGAAATATGGAGGTATACTATTCCATGTGGCAGAGACCGCACAGGCCAGTGTGACAAGAGTTCCACTTTCAGTACTTTCCATCTCTCATTTATGTCGGGAGGATACTGATCACTGAGCCCGAAAGTTGTGCCTTTCAACTCTCTTCCTTTGTTTTGGATCAGTCTCTTCTGTTGACAGTGTTCGCATTTGGCAATGATGGGTAAGGGTCCTTTCCTTGTTTGTTTGAAGTACGTTGTCATAAAGTCTTTGATTGGGTTTTTTCCAGGATGTCAGAGAGGATGAGATTGTCCCGCATACTGTGGGTTTGTATGTCCAAAACTGTCTCTTTCAGGTGTTTGTTTTCCTTAGTGATTGTTAGCATCTGTTAGTTGAGAGGATTGCAATTCTTGCTTAGATGCCAGCAGTATTGCGATCTGACTGTGGGCAAATTCCAGACTGTAACAAACTTTTATTTCTTCATGTTCTATTTGTTTGGGTTGCTGAGGCTGCGTTGTGGAGTGCCGCTGGTGTCGGTGTCGGATTCCATACTTGTATGTTCATGGAAATATTTTTGCTGAAGGCTTCTAGGTCTGTTATTTCTTCCACTATGGTATTGATCTGTTCTGCTTTTAGCAGTAGTTGGTATGTCCAGTCAGCTGATTTGTAGCTGTTCTTTAAACCGCATGTAGTCCTTCTGTCAAATTTGACCCGTTTTCAAATGTTTTTGTATGAAAAATATGGTTTTCTTTCATGTAATTGCACCAATCTTTCTGGGTCAATTTTGACCCGGTGGTGCAAAAAGTCAATTAATCACACTATTGTGCTTTTCAGCAGATGAACACACATGCCACACACACACACACACACACACACACAAACGTCAAAGCTAAATACACCTCTGTAAACGTGCTTCTACCACTCCTTTGCTGTGCCTTCCAAAACAATAGCAAAAGTTCATAAATCTGAACTTTTAAAGCCTTTAAGCCATTTGACACAATGCGATGAAGAGGCCTCATATCAAAAAAAGCAACAGGGGAATTATGTGAACTGCACAGATGGATCAAATACCTCAGCAGGGGTATTGGGTCTGTTGATGCTCGCTGGTACTGAAACCACGGCCAGTGTATGGCATGCCCAAGCATAATTTCATATAAATTGATTTAAAGTGATTTTATTGACACTGAAGTGTAAAAGTAGTAGTCAAAAAAAAGTAGGTGTAACCAGAATTAGGTGATCATTGAACTGGATGCTTAAAGTCAGGCAAACCAGACCAGTTCAATTTTGACCTGGGAGGACAACAAGTGCATGGTTGACGGGAAGACAACACAAAGGTTAAGAAAGGGATTTTGTAGATCTTACAAAAGTTTGTTACCAGTGACAGCGTCTCGCCATGTCAGATCTTGCCTCTGTCAGCCTCTGTCACCCAGTCTCACGATCAGAGCCCATCTCCCCCATCAGCTAAGAGGCTGTTTATGATGCAGGAGCATCTTACAAGTTTTCTGGCCACACATTTAAGTCCACATAGTCCACTTTAAAGGAGAGGTTGAACAAGACACAGTTATGGTCAGTGACATGCGGTTCCTCCGAGTAAATTGTATTATTGTATTAATATTTTAAGTAAGGGTAAAAACAAATCCAATGTATGGCTCTTAATGTGTATGTAATGGGTCGATAAATTACTTTAGTCACTTGTAGTTCAAATGAAGAAAAACAAAACCTGTAGTTACCCTCCGCCTTTGAAAGCAGTTTTTGGAGACCATAGCGAGACCTCCACCCCGGTGGTCCTAGGAGTGCTGATAAAATAACAATCCTCTGGGCACAATTCGATTAGTGGGTCATTTTACATGCCTCTTTGTCAGGTTTTAGTCAGAAACATGAAATCCATGTCCTTGCGGGTGAAAAAAAATCTTTTAATATGAACTATTTATTTGTAATGGAACAAGCATTTACTGTAACTACAGTCTCAATGGGAAAGTAATCCTTTGGAGGAGACAGATTCATGGGAGAACAGTAGGGGGCCAGCGCTCAGGGCAGTGGTTCGTGGTGAAACTGGAATGGGGAGGGGAGGGGAGTGAGTGTGGTAAATAGTCAGTCACGTGCTGAGGACTGCACCACATTCTGTATGTTTTCAGCTACCACTTGTGATCCAGTCTGTTTGGGTGAAGCCCATGTCTTTTAGAAAGAGAACAACGTTCCCAAAAAATATTAAAATTATCAACATAGCATATTTCGTTAGCCCTACAGGCAGCTTGTATCCAGTCAGGGAGGCTGAGGAGTCTCCTTAAATGACCAGCGTCATGGCCAACTGAGCAAATGGAACCTGAGCCGGACACAGACTCCTTTGACAGGACACAGCCTCCTTTGACAGCCTGCAGCGAGAAGAGAGAGAAAGTGGAAGTGGACTTGACTGATGTAAGGGGATGGTTGCTACGTTTTACAACACCAGGCTGGCAAGACTTCTCTGCTACATCTATAGATGTAGCAATGGTTGGCTGTTTAGAGGGAGTTTCCTCCGGCTCCAGTGACAGCTGATCCACTGAAACGTCCTATCGGTGGCCCGGAGCCTTGTCAGACAGAATGGTATAGCAGTTTGACAGCTCTAGGTGAGGTTTAGGTATTGCAGGCTCCGAGCAGCTCTTGCCGCTGCGCAACACTTCGGCCCATGATGGTTGGGTCCGAGGGACCACCCTGTGGGGGGTGGCCTTGGGTCTTGCTCCCATTTGAGCCTGCTTTGCTCCCAGTGCTGATGAAGAGATACCATTCAGCTCCAGTTACCCACTGCAGTGCAGCTGCTCGTCAACATCAAATCAATCTCACATTCAGCCAGTGGACCCCCGACACAGGTATCCGGCCTGATGATTGCCAACTTTTACGTAGAGCCTCTTACTTATCCAATTTTCAGACCTATGCGGAAATATAATGTCACTTCCTGTTCTGACTGTAACATACAGGAAGTTGTTCTTTTTTAACTTGCACATATTGGATAATCAAAATTCTTTTAACTTTTGATCATGACGGTCCATTGATTATAGATCGGACTCTGCCTAGGAAGAGTTTGAAAAACTAGACTTCACATTTTAATTTTCACATAGAATTTAAAAAGCCTAGTTTGGAAGAATCCTAGCATGTTTCGTGATTTGCAACAAAAGCGCCACCTAGTGGCCGATATGTGCCAAATTTTGCAGACAGGCTTAGGCAGGCATGGGAGGGTACTGGCCCAAGTTTAGTTTTTATTGAACAGACCTATGCAGAGAAATGACACCGTTACTACAGGAATTTGTTTCTTTATAACTTGGCCATTTTTGGGATAATGAAAATTTTAATTGTAAATATAGCCACAAACAGCGATTATCGGGATCCAAGCAAGTTGTGAAAACTGCAACATTTGACATTGTCAGAGGAGAAGACCAGATGCAGATGACTCAAGAGATTAAAGTGATGAAAGAATTTAGACTTGAATCCAAGCCTTTTTTGAGATAATTGCGGAAATGCTAACTTGTTTTTTACAGCATCATCTTGAGGTCAGAGAGGGTAAGTATATGTACCTGACTAGTGGGTGAAATTTTCAACCCACCTGCCAGATTTTGTGTCCAAGTTTTGAAGTTTATACTGCACAAACAGTTTTTAAGAAAGTATCACAGGATCCAGGTACAATAAGAAAATTTTGACTCACTATGATCTGAACACTCCCATTGTTGGCAAGTCGGACTTGGTCACCTGGGGATTTGAAGTAGTTAACGGAGCACAACACGAGGCTGCCAAGGCCACACAAAAAGCAACAAAGTCAGCACAGTTCCCAAAGACCCTAGTATTTAAAATATATTCAGTTTTACCATTTATGTTTTCAGAGCACAATCTGCCTGATGTTGTGGTTGGAAGCAAACATATAAATTATGCACTGGACATCCAAAGCCTTTGTCCTTTGTTTGTTGATGGCCAACAGGGCCAGGTTGCTGTTTCAGGCATCACCGCTGCTGTTACTTAGATACTTCTTCATATGACGGAGGCAAGAGAAGCTGCGTTTGCAGGAAGCAGAGGTCACCGGCAGGGTCAGTGAAAATCAGATGAGTCTGTGTAGATCAGTAAAGGCATCCTGCTAGGGTTGCATTAAAGCGAGAAATTCTGTTGTGTCATTTACTTTATGCTCCTGCTTTTCCTTTTTTTCAGCAGATGCTTAACCTGGTGTAACTGCGCTCAAATTCTCTTCTGTCACTCCACAGAACTGGGCTATGGGCTGCAGACATTTCTTGTCTAGGAAAGATGTTTGGGGTTGAGCACTGAGACTCAGGTTAGGACACCTCCGGCCTTGGTTGAGAAATGTCTTTACATTTCTGTCAATAACTGGGTAAACACCTGGAGACGTTGAGGAGGATGTGCCTGTCTCCGTTCAGTTGTCCCACTCTGGCTTACACCAGCTTTGTTGCACAGGTCAGTTGCTCTGTCCCGAATTTCCCTTATGAATTTCCCTCTGCGCGTTTGTCTGACAGTGTCGCAATGACCGACTCCGCTACATCTATTGTGGAGGAAAGCTCAAGACTTGGAGATTGCAGCTAGTCAGACTTTAATTTTGTGACCTGGAAAAGATCCTTGAAAAGCGTGATAAGCAAGACAAACTGCTCTGGCCTCAGTTTTCCTCCGTGCATTAGACTGAGAAGTGAGACTGAAGTGTTGCCCGTAATGCAGGCAGTGATTTCTGGATAGAGGCAATCTGCATGCATGAAGTGCAGGAATTCCTCACGCACCTCTGCTCTTAAATACCACACAAAAATGAAAATTTGTTCACTTTTGAATGAAACCTTTATTATTTGTCCCACAGTGAGGAAATTGCAAGAAATTGGAGCAAGCCTCTGGGCCGCAGCTATATTCAGCGCCGCCACTCGCTTCCCAGAAAAGAATTAATGTAGACAGCAACATAGTATACATGACATAACAACATACAATACAATACAATACACAAGACAACACACATTACATGCGGTCACATGATGGGGGGGGGGGGGTATGGTGCGAGTAAGATAATGAGTCTGTGTATGTCAAGTATGAGGCTTCAGACTGGCTAAGTTGTTAAAAAAAGTTCAGTTCATTGGCCTTGTCCTTGAGGAGAGATAAACCAGTGCGCAGGAGAAGATAGGAAGGCCAGCTGCAAGTCGTTTTCGACTTCCCTCCCAGTCCCCTCCTCGGGGGGAGGAGGGGAGGGGGAGGGAAGGGGCACTAAGACAATAATTTTTTATCCAATTTAGGTTGATTTGGTAACAGTTATCCAGATCAGTCTCCTTCAATTGCTCTCATCCTCAGCGTCATACGTGCATCCAGTTCATGTAGTGATTTCGACATTTCTTCTAATTTCATTGTCAGACCAGTGGTTACTCTCAGCAGCTCACCAGACTGCGCCCCGATGGTGTCAATCCTCCTCTGCGCTTCCACAGACCGGTCTGAGATGTTAAGAAACAGTTCACCGTTCTGATCAGCCCTTTGATGTAAAACCTTCAGCTTTTCGTTCACCCTATTTAAGCACTCTTTAAATTCCCCAGACAGCTTTTGGGTACATTTACTGGCGGCTGTTTTACCAATTTTACGATATATTAGGGAGATTCCAAGACCGATAATCAGGAAGCCCACTAACAAAATTCCAATTATCCATAAATCTTCAATGTCCTAAACAGATAGGTCTCCCACGAGTCGCGAGCGTAGCCTGCAGCGAATGTTCGACTGGGATAGTTCGGCTCACCCGGTGAAGCACGTTTCTGGGTGAAAGTCTTGTCAATAGAGCGACCAGTTGATTAATTCCATTTTGATGGTTTCAGGAGAACAGCAGGCAGGTGGTCAAAAGAGAAAAGTTTCCACACGACCAAAGGAGACAGAAAATAGGAGCAAGCCAAGATAAGAGGGGAGAGTAGGAAAAGCACGACTGCTCTCTACAGTAGCAGGAAGTAGAATGCTTTTATTGACATCTTTGCTTTTGTCATCCGAAATGTTCAGCTTCCCTTATCTCTGCACTTATTATATTTCTGACCATATCTGCAATTATTTGGAAAATCTCCTTTTGAATGTCTTTATGTGTGCATTTGGCATTTATAGGATTGTCCATCAGTTTCTTAGCTACGGTCTCATCGAATTTGCCAATTAAGTTTAGCAGCTCCACAAAGTTTCCCTTATTTCCTGAGTGCACAATTCTTGTATGACCTACATCAATCATGTTTACTAATCTTGAGCCATTTGTCATTACCAATTAGAATTCAGCCAGTGCCTCCATGGCGAACCTCCCCTTCTGTTTTTTAAAAGCTGCTGTTGCGTTCTTTCAATTTTTCCATTGTAATGTTTAAGAGTGATGTAGTGACGTGACCTATGTGTCTCACAGCTTCCCCACTGATCTCTGGACAGTGACAGCCTTATGATGATAAACAATGGTAATTCTGAATGGATCTGCTACTGAATTCAGATCAGTGTAATGGGTGACGTACTGCGTTACTATGCTGCATGCTAAAACCAGCCAGTTTTACTCAGCAAAAAAAAAAAAAAATCACACATCAATTTTGGTTGTTGTATGGTGGGGCTAACACAATCCTTGGTTAGGCGGCGGTGGCTGTAGCGCAACCAAGCCATGCATCAACTGAATAATGATCCTGGATTGTACAAACAGAATTTTGTATAAATCCATGCAACGAATTATGAGGTATAAACTTTTCGTATGTGTAGTGCCTCTTTGTGGAAGAATATCCCAGGACTGTTCAGTGAAGCTCGGACCAAGCATCAGAACAGACACTTTACAATAGCTTAAACCATGATTGTGATTTATGAGCATTTATGTAAAATTGTACATAAAGACACAAAAGTAAAACTTTATGAAAAACAAATGTATTGACGAAAGAAAATTCTTTCAATAACTTTTGATCTGGGACATAGAATATTCTGCCAAAGTTTTGGGCCAAAACGTCTGGGACGAGTTTGCAAAAATAGCTTTTCGATAAAAGGTTGCGTAATTTGACATTTTTAGAGCAGAAGACCATTTGAGCAAAGATGCCGATGAATCCAGAGATTAAAATGATAAAAGAAGATTAACTCTAAACAAAGCTGTTTTTGAGATGACACAGGGCTATGTGAAGATATGAAATCACTTCCTGTTTTAACTATAGCCTACAGGACTTGCGCATTTTTTGGATTATCAAAACTGTTTTAACCTTAAGCTACAGAAAGTTGTTCCTTTATAACTTGGGCATTTATTGGATTATCAAACTTATTTGAATTACATTTGATCATGAGGGTCCATAGCGTCTGTGTGTAAAGTTTCATGCAGATCGAACTCTCCGCATAGGAGTTTGAAAAAGTAGGTTTCGCACATTTTGCGATTTTTGGTCAAAAATTATAGGAGGAAATGGCTGTGGCTCATATCATGAGAAGCAACTCAATTAAGGGAGTGCGGTGGGAAACTGTCCTTCGTAACTGTTTCCAGCAACGACTTTTTAAATAGTTCTGTGAAACATACCATCTGGTGCAGTCAGATTTGCGGTTGCTGGAAGTGGGCAGTGGGGGGCTCTTTCATCCCAGTGCAAAAAGCCCCTACTGAAGTCTACTGCTGTGGTTGCTGGAAGTGGGAAGCAGAGGACACTGGCATCCATGTGCCCCTACCAAGACCGGCTAATGTAATTGCAGGAGCTGGATGACAGGGGGCACTGATGTCCCAGTGTCATTTGCCCTGGATGATGTAGGCTGCTGTTGCTGGTGTAGAAAAACCTGATGAGAGGTGGAGTGCCCCAGAATTCCATGGAAGGGTGGGGGAGTGACGTTTCCAATTTTACCTTTCTTGGTATTGGGAGTACTGTATTATTTTGCCCTCTACTGATTGTTAGCAGAAGCACTGCATAATTTCCGGTCTCTCATCAGTCTTCACTGAACTTGCCTGCACGAGGCATGCTGTTGTGATGATGATTTTGAATGACAGCGTTGCATACCTGCATGACATCATGTAATGTGCTGCAGGGTTCAAAGTACTGCTGATATTCCATTTTTATAGTATCTGCTGTAACGGGGAACTACTGAATTGTTGTCCTGTCTTTTACCATTCTTGTGGTAAGATTTTTCAACAATGAGTGCAAAATTTTTCATTTAAAAGAATTTCACTCTCCCTTCCTCCACCCAGGCTCCTCCAGGTCTGGCAGCAGCTCTGCCCGGGCTCAGGGCCCTGCTGGTGGACCGACGGGATCAGTGCGGCAGACAGATGGGGCTCCAGGACAGAGGACCCAGCTCCAACAACAACCCCAGACATCAGCGGCCAGGCCAGGGCAGCCTGGTGCTGCAGCGACCACTGGCCCTCAGCAGCAGACCCAACTCCAGGGACAAGGTGTGGGCATAGGGCAGGGCCAGGCTAAGCCAGGGCAAATGGGACCAGCAGGTGGACCAATGGGACAGGGCAGGCAGACAGGTCCGGCAGGAACCACGGCAGCCACAATGGTGAGTACAGAGAGGGAAGGCTAGTAGAAAGAAATTGAAAATGAGAATGTTAACAACAATTGCGGTTGTTTCCAGATGATATGATAAAGAGGTGGCATTACGATTTAGAGAATATGGTTAGATTTTTATTTGAACAAAAATAAAAACACATCACTTTTAAGCACTGTTAAAATACAGTTCAGTAGCATATATGAAAATGCATTTAGATCAGATTTACAGTAATTTCATATAAATAATGAAATGCTGGATACTGCTTGGTGAATCATAATGCATCACCTATGCTTGCTACAGCTAAACAGGAGCCAGTGGAGAAACATACAAAATATTATCTGATTATATGGCATTAGTCCAGTGTCTGTCAAGTCAGGATTATTTACACCAAGAGTTTTACAGTAAACAGTGGAAACAAGGTAAGAACATAAAAATAATATTTCCAGTGATCAGATAGTAGACTGCCAGCTGTCAACCAAAAAATCTGGTCTGCATCTGTCCTGAAGCTATTCTCTGTGCATCAGCAGCCACTGAAGTTTAGTCCTTAAATGTTGAAGGCAGATCTGGAAATGAACATTTCCAAACCAGTCCACCAGTGAGAGATGAGGTGAGGCAATTATGCAGGAAAATGTGAGACCTTTACAGTGGCAGCATTTCTAAATGTTTACTGAGAGTGGTAAATTACACAGTATTCATATACCGCCTTTCATTCAGGTAAATGCAATTTAAAGTGCTTGACTGACAACAATAGAAGAACACAAAGAATGTACTGTATGAGTAATATAAGAATTTGTACATTAAAGTTCACTCTTGACTTTAGGATCAGTAGTTAGAATAATCTTAACTAATTCTCAAAAAAGTAACTGTATGTATTAATATGAAGAGAAGGACTAAAATCAAGTAAAACTGGGTAAAAAAAAAAAACAGTAATATAATACGCCATCAAAAACTATCTTTAGTCAGGAACGTATTGCCACCAAATTAAAAAAAAGGATTAATAACAACAGAAACTCTATCAGCAAATGCCAGGCTGAGAAGTTGGCTTACAGGTTTACAGTAGGGGTGTGATGATACACTTGAGACAAGACGATATACGATATTGGATTCATGAGAAAGAGACGATTGTTTGTGTCTTATCTGTCATTCTGTCACCATTTATTGTTTCCAACGGGTACCCAAAATGCTGCCACCAGGGTCTTGTATGATTTTGCTCCTTTATACTAACACTTGCACAGATACACTGTGGCTACTTTAAGACTGACCTACAGTAAATCCGATATTTTTGTTCAGCAGACACAGTAGAGAGAGAGAAAGAGAGAGAAGTTCTGTTGTTGTTAAGAAGTCATGTTTAAGGCTTGCTCCTTTACAAAACGCCTGTTTTCGGTCCAAAAATTGGATTTAATGAGGAAAATGTAAAAGGAGTGATGACAATATGCCACAGGAGAGTGAGAGAAAAAAGAAGGAGAAAGAAAAGAAATTTAAAGTTGGAAGAAGGAGCTCAAAAACAGAGAAGAAACTGAAGAGAAAAAACAAGGAGAAAACAAACAAACAAAGAAGAGGATAGGGGGAATAAGCAAGCAAGTAACAGCAAACTAATGGACACTGAAATCAGTCATTTATTTATTATTTAAAAACAAGTCCTAATTATATAAAATATATTATATATTCCACTATATAAACTGTTATATTGCAACAAATAAAAGCACAACAACCATCCAGCATTTTGGCAACAGGGTAACAGGGTATCACTTGCTTCCTGGTTGGCGGACAGCAGAAAATAATGTCTTTTTTTGCCCTCCAAGGAAGCGTTTTCCTTGGAATGTTTTGTCACGTTAAAGCTATGGAGGTGTTCGAAATGGAAGGCAGTTGCCTCGCTGCCTCGATACCATAATAGACAGCTGCCTCAGAGGGCATCACTTTCAAGTGAAGGCATCTCTGTTAACATTGTTTCGAACAGCCTTCTAGGGCAGCACTTACGGCAATGCGTGACATCAGCACGCCATCTTGTGTCTCTTCTGGCTGTCGGAAGAGAGACGCTTGCCTTAGCATCAGCTAACTAGCTATTGACAAGCCAAATGTCTAACAGACGCCTCAGAAATCCTACTGGACAAACTGGGTTGGTTACAGTCGCGGGCTAATATGATAGTTCAGTGTTTAGTTCTCACTAGCTTTTAAAACTTTTAAAAATGTATATTGTGTACAAATTCGGCTTGTTTGTCGCCATCTTGACCAGTTTTTGAAAGATACGGCAGCCGCACAGTTTATGGGTAATAGGCTGCAGTATTCAGTATTTTTAATGGATGGAAAATAAGTATACTCGAAGAGAAATACTCTGACACCACCAGAAAAACAGTAAACCTGAGTGCTGAGAAGGAGAAGGAGGTCCTCACAAGCATTGCTCCTACCCTGCTCCAGACAGACAGGCTGCAGATGCTGACACTGATCTTCCCCTGCTACAGCATTCATCATTCATCATGAGAGAACACTTCTCCCAGACAGAAATAGAACTGGTACAGATCAGAGAGCAGGTGGACCAACAGCAGTGAGCTTATCCTACGTCACTGACTTCCAGGCAACTGCCAAGAAAGAACAGGACAATATCAACTCACAGCTGAGAGAGTTTAATCAAGAAATAGCTCGTCAGAGAAGACAGCTGGATCATTTCAGATGACTCAGCTTGGTGCAGACTTCCAGAGAGACTTCCACCCCTACACCAATATCAGCGCCTTCCGGGACTGTGGACAGCCAGGTCACCAAATCTACCGCATCACCAACATCACAACCCACAGTCCACCCCACTGGCCTCTGATACCCAATCAGAAAGCTCCCCAGCCCGGAGGTCCTCCTATATTCCCCCTCCTCCCAACATCAGAACCAAGGCTGCAGGAGCAGCAGCCTATTGGACTGAACTATACTGCAGCGGTGAGAAGAGCAACAGCACCAACCGCCTCTGGTGATCTTAAATAAAATATTACACATGCTAAACCTGCTCTGCTCTCGCCTCGTAGAAGAGCAGAGACCGCTTAAAGACATCACAACAATTAATAGTTTAGCATGTTGTATATCATTTTAAATGAAAAGTAATATAAGGACAACTGCATCTCCTCTTGACAGTATTTCACACACGATACACTCAAAAATGTTACTCGAAGTTCTTAGTTTAATATTTTATTAATTCACTTACAACACTCCTCATTTTACATTTTTTTTACATTTATTCTTTTTGTTTAAGGTGTTATTTTTATTATCAGATCACACTCAGAGATTAAATCGTTTACAATAACATGTTGGAACATTCAAAGATTGAGATCATCAGCTTTTGGTTTAAAGAGCAGAAATTCTGATTTAAATAGAGAGTTAAAAGACTCTGACATCATTGTTTTACAGGAGACATGGTGCAGAGAAGATGTTTCCACTGGTTGTCCAGACAGCTACACTCAGATTATTATTCCATCAACAAAAAAATCCCACAATAACCCAAGGCAGAGATTCAGAAAGCACGTCTATATGCTGTGAATCAGAAATGAGAAAGTCCATTACAGTTATTACAAAAGAAGAATATTATGGCTAAAAATTAAAGATGAAGATGATGAAGCTTACTAATACAAGCGGTATGCAGCTTTTACAGCTCTGCCGTACAATCGGCCTGTATGGCAGGCTACGAGGAGACTCTCTGGGTCACTACTGTGGGTGTCCTTTGTTCTCCAAATCCCTTGCAACAACGAAGGCAAAGAATCAATAGTATGCTTTCTTAGTTTCAATGATTTTATTAAACATAAAAATTAGGGCTGTCAAATGATTAAAATTTTTAATCAAATTAATCAGAATTTTCAGTGGATTAATCAGGATTAATCACTATTTGCAATTACACCTGAATCCTAACCATTTTTTTTTTCTGAAATGCATACCAAAAGATAAATAAAAAGACACAGATACATAATTTTCATATTATGTCTGTTTATTAACACAGCCAAATAATGGTGGTTTAAATCAAGCTGAAACATACTACACACCATAATATTTGTTTTTGTAATGTCCCATCGCTTCTTCTTTGGCATTCCTCTTAACCAGGATGTACAATTTACAGCATTCAATTGAACATAAAGCAATAAATGTAGTCAAATCATAACAGTGACCTACCATATTTTTGCACAATTTGAGTCATCTGTTGCGTTTTTATGTGGAAAAAAAACATTTTCAATAAAACTTTTAAATCAAACCAAAGAACAATCTTTTACCTTTTCGTCATGTTGCACTGAAACTGGACTTTTTGTTTGAACATCACCTTTCAAATCTACTGAGCTTCATCATCTTTCTAACTACTATAACATGTTGCACTGAAACTGGTCTTTTTGTTTGAACATCACCTTTCAAATCTACTGAGCTTCATCATCTTTCAGCCAGTTGCTGAGGCAAACTAATTTGTTCACATTTTCTGAAAGTAAAGCTGATCTTTTCTTGTTCACAATGTGACCTGCAACTGAGAAAAGTCGTTCACAGGGAACAGTGGTTGCAGGAGTGGCTAGATATTCGTGAGCTAGTGAGGCCAGCTTCTCATGGGCTCCTGAATGAGATGCCCACCACCTCAAGGGGCAGTCCTCCAATTTAATGGTGGGCTCTGCTCTGTACC